>NC_143509.1:102792556-103142556 GCF_031878675.1 Megascapheus bottae | reverse complement strand
GAGGAGGATCTGACACAAGTAGAAGGTGAGATGGAGGAGGATCTGACACAGGTGGAGGTGAGACAGAGGAGGATCTGACACAGGTGGAGGGTCAGACAGAAGAGGACCTGACACAGGTGGAGGTCAGACAGAGGAGGACCTGACACAGGTGGAGGTCAGACAGAAGAGGACCTGACACAGGTGGAGGTCAGACAGAGGAGGATCTGACACAAGTAGAGGGTGAGATGGAGGAGGACCTGACACAGGTGGAGGTCAGACAGAAGAGGACCTGACACAGGTGGAGGTCAGACAGAGAAGGATCTGACACAGTAGAGGGTGAGATGGAGGAGGACCTGACACAGGTGGAGGTGAGACAGAGGAGGATCTGACACAAGTAGAAGGTGAGATGGAGGAGGATCTGACACAGGTGGAGGTCAGACAGAGGAGGATCTGACACAGGTGGAGGTCAGACAGAGGAGGATCTGACACAAGTAGAGGGTGAGACGGAGGAGGACCTGACACAGGTGGAGGTCAGACAGAGGAGGATCTGACACAGGTGGAGGGTCAGACAGAGGAGGACCTGACACAGGTGGAGGTGAGACAGAGGAGGATCTGACACAAGTAGAGGGTGAGATGGAGGAGGACCTGACACAGGTGGAGGTCAGACAGAAGAGGACCTGACACAGGTGGAGGTCAGATAGAGGAGGATCTGACAGAGGTAGAGGGTCAGTCAGAAGAGGACCTGACACAGGTGGAGGTCAGACAGAGGAGGATCTGACACAGGTGGAGGTCAGACAGAGGAGGATCTGACACAGGTGGAGGTCAGACAGAAGAGGACCTGACACAGGTGGAAGGTCAGACAGAAGAGGATCTGACACAGGTGGAGGGTCAGACAGAAGAGGACCTGACACAGGTGGAGGTAAGACAGAGGAGGACCTGACACAGCTGGACGTCAGACAGAGGAGGATCTGACACAGGTGGAGGTCAGACAGAAGAGGACCTGACACAGGTGGAGGTCAGACAGAGGAGGATCCGACACAGGTGGAGGATCAGACAGAAGAGGATCTGACACAGGTGGAGGTCAGACAGAAGAGGATCTGACACAGGTGGAGGGTCAGACAGAGGAGGACCTGACACAGGTGGAGGTCAGACAGAGGAGGATCTGACACAAGTAGAGGGTGAGACGGAGGAGGACCTGACACAGGTGGAGGTCAGACAGAGGAGGACCTGACACAGGTGGAGGTCAGACAGAGGAGGATCTGACACAGGTGGAGGTCAGACAGAGGAGGATCCGACACAGGTGGAGGATCAGACAGAAGAGGATCTGACACAGGTGGAGGTCAGACAGAAGAGGATCTGACCCAGGTGGAGGTCAGACACAGGAGGACCTGACACAGGTGGAGGTCAGACAGAGGAGGATCTGACACAAGTAGAGGGTGAGACGGAGGAGGACCTGACACAGGTGGAGGTCAGACAGAGGAGGATCTGACACAGGTGGAGGGTCAGACAGAGGAGGACCTGACACAGGTGGAGGTCAGACAGAGGAGGATCTGACACAGGTGGAGGTCAGACAGAAGAGGATCTGACACAAGTAGAAGGTGAGATGGAGGAGGATCTGACACAGGTGGAGGTGAGACAGAGGAGGATCTGACACAAGTAGAGGGTGAGATGGAGGAGGACCTGACACAGGTGGAGGTCAGAGGGAGGAGGATCTGACACAGTAAGGGTGAGATGGAGGAGGACCTGACACAGGTGGAGGTCAGACAGAGGAGGATCTGACACAGGTGGAGGTCAGACAGAGGAGGATCTGACACAGGTGGAGGGTCAGACAGAAGAGGACCTGACAGAGGTAGAGGGTCAGACAGAAGAGGACCTGACACAGGGGGAGGTCAGACAGAGGAGGATCTGACACAAGTAGAAGGTGAGATGGAGGAGGATCTGACACAGGTGGAGGTGAGACAGAGGAGGATCTGACACAAGTAGAGGGTGAGATGGAGGAGGACCTGACACAGGTGGAGGTCAGACGGAGGAGGATCTGACACAGTAAGGGTGAGATGGAGGAGGACCTGACACAGGTGGAGGTGAGACAGACGAGGATCTGACACAGTAGAGGGTGAGATGGAGGAGGACCTGACACAGGTGGAGGTGAGAGAGAGGAGGATCTGACACAAGTAGAAGGTGAGATGGAGGAGGATCTGACACAGGTGGAGGTCAGACAGAGGAGGATCTGACACAAGTAGAGGGTGAGATGGAGGAGGACCTGACACAGGTGGAGGTCAGACAGAAGAGGATCTGACACAGGTGGAGGGTCAGACAGAAGAGGACCTGACACAGGTGGAGGGTCAGACAGAAGAGGACCTGACACAGGTGGAGGTCAGACAGAGCAGGACCTGAAACAGGTGGAGGTCAGACAGAGGAGGATCTGACACAGTAGAGGGTGAGATGGTGGAGGACCTGACACAGGTGGAGGTGAGACAGAGGAGGATCTGACACAAGTAGAAGGTGAGATGGAGGAGGATCTGACACAGGTGGAGCGTCAGACAGAGGAGGATCTGACACAGGTGGAGGTCAGACAGAGGAGGATCTGACACAGTAGAGGGTGAGATGGTGGAGGACCTGACACAGGTGGAGGTGAGACAGAGGAGGATCTGACACAAGTAGAAGGTGAGATGGAGGAGGATCTGACACAGGTGGAGCGTCAGACAGAGGAGGATCTGACACAGGTGGAGCGTCAGACAGAAGAGGACCTGACACAGGTGGAGGTCAGACAGAAGAGGACCTGACACAGGTGGAGGTCAGACAGAAGAGGACCTGACACAGGTGGAGGGTCAGACAGAAGAGGACCTGACACAGGTGGAGGTCAGACAGAGCAGGACCTGAAACAGGTGGAGGTCAGACAGAGGAAGATCTGACACAGTAGAGGGTGAGATGGAGGAGGACCTGACACAGGTGGAGGTGAGACAGAGGAGGATCTGACACAAGTAGAAGGTGAGATGGAGGAGGATCTGACACAGGTGGAGCGTCAGACAGAGGAGGATCTGACACAGGTGGAGGGTCAGACAGAAGAGGACCTGACACAGGTGGAGGGTCAGACAGAAGAGGACCTGACACAGGTGGAGGTCAGACAGAGCAGGACCTGAAACAGGTGGAGGTCAGACAGAGGAGGATCTGACACAGTAGAGGGTGAGATGGAGGAGGACCTGACACAGGTGGAGGTGAGACAGAGGAGGATCTGACACAAGTAGAAGGTGAGATGGAGGAGGACCTGACACAGGTGGAGGGTCAGACAGAGGAGGATCTGACACAGTAGAGGGTGAGATGGAGGAGGACCTGACACAGGTGGAGGTGAGAGAGAGGAGGATCTGACACAAGTAGAAGGTGAGATGGAGGAGGATCTGACACAGGTAGAGGTCAGACGGAGGAGGATCTGACACAGTAAGGGTGAGATGGAGGAGGACCTGACACAGGTGGAGGTCAGACAGAAGAGGACCTGACACAGGTGGAGGTCAGACAGAGGAGGATCTGACACAGGTGGAGGGTCAGACAGAAGAGGACCTGACACAGGTGGAGGTCAGACAGAAGAGGACCTGACACAGGTGGAGGGTCAGACAGGGGAGGATCTGACACAAGTAGAGGGTGAGATGGAGGAGGACCTGACACAGGTGGAGCGTCAGACAGAGGAGGATCTGACAGAGGTAGAGGGTCAGACAGAAGAGGACCTGACACAGGTGGAGGTCAGACAGAGGAGGATCTGACACAGGTGGAGGTCAGACAGAGGAGGACCTGACACAGGTGGAGGTCAGACAGAGGAGGATCTGACACAAGTAGAGGGTGAGACGGAGGAGGACCTGACACAGGTGGAGGTCAGACGGAGGAGGATCTGACACAGTAAGAGTGAGATGGAGGAGGACCTGACACAGGTGGAGGTGAGACAGAGGAGGATCTGACACAAGTAGAGGGTGAGACGTAGGAGGACCTGACACAGGTGGAGGTCAGACAGAGGAGGATCTGACACAGGTGGAGAGTCAGACAGAAGAGGATCTGACCCAGGTGGAGGTCAGACAGAGCAGGACCTGAAACAGGTGGAGGTCAGACAGAGGAGGATCTGACACAGGTGGAGGGTCAGACAGAAGAGGACCTGACACAGGTGGAGGTCAGACAGAGCAGGACCTGAAACAGGTGGAGGTCAGACAGAGGAGGATCTGACACAGTAGAGGGTGAGATGGAGGAGGACCTGACACAGGTGGAGGTGAGACAGAGGAGGATCTGACACAAGTAGAAGGTGAGATGGAGGAGGACCTGACACAGGTGGAGGGTCAGACAGAGGAGGATCTGACACAGTAGAGGGTGAGATGGAGGAGGACCTGACACAGGTGGAGGTGAGAGAGAGGAGGATCTGACACAAGTAGAAGGTGAGATGGAGGAGGATCTGACACAGGTGGAGGGTCAGACAGAAGAGGACCTGACACAGGTGGAGGTCAGACAGAAGAGGACCTGACACAGGTGGAGGGTCAGACAGGGGAGGATCTGACACAAGTAGAGGGTGAGATGGAGGAGGACCTGACACAGGTGGAGCGTCAGACAGAGGAGGATCTGACAGAGGTAGAGGGTCAGACAGAAGAGGACCTGACACAGGTGGAGGTCAGACAGAGGAGGATCTGACACAGGTGGAGGTCAGACAGAGGAGGACCTGACACAGGTGGAGGTCAGACAGAGGAGGATCTGACACAGGTGGAGGTCAGACAGAGGAGGATCTGACACAGGTGGAGGTCAGACAGAGGAGGATCTGACACAGGTGGAGGGTCAGACAGAGGAGGATCTGACACAGGTGGAGGTCAGACAGAGGAGGACCTGACACAGGTGGAGGTCAGACAGAGGAGGATCTGACACAGGTGGAGGTCAGACAGAGGAGGATCTGACACAGGTGGAGGTCAGACAGAGGAGGATCTGACACAGGTGGAGGTCAGACAGAGGAGGACCTGACACAGGTGGAGGTCAGACAGAGGAGGATCTGACACAAGTAGAGGGTGAGACGGAGGAGGACCTGACACAGGTGGAGGTCAGACAGAGGAGGATCTGACACAGGTGGAGGTCAGACAGAGGAGGATCTGACACAGGTGGAGGGTCAGACAGAGGAGGATCTGACACAGGTGGAGGTCAGACAGAGGAGGACCTGACACAGGTGGAGGTCAGACAGAGGAGGATCTGACACAGGTGGAGGTCAGACAGAGGAGGATCTGACACAGGTGGAGGTCAGACAGAGGAGGATCTGACACAGGTGGAGGTCAGACAGAGGAGGACCTGACACAGGTGGAGGTCAGACAGAGGAGGATCTGACACAAGTAGAGGGTGAGACGGAGGAGGACCTGACACAGGTGGAGGTCAGACAGAGGAGGATCTGACACAGGTGGAGGTCAGACAGAGGAGGATCTGACACAGGTGGAGGTCAGACAGAGGAGGACCTGACACAGGTGGAGGTCAGACAGAGGAGGATCTGACACAAGTAGAGGGTGAGACGGAGGAGGACCTGACACAGGTGGAGGTCAGACAGAGGAGGATCTGACACAGGTGGAGGTCAGACAGAGGAGGATCTGACACAGGTGGAGGTCAGACAGAGGAGGACCTGACACAGGTGGAGGTCAGACAGAGGAGGATCTGACACAAGTAGAGGGTGAGACGGAGGAGGACCTGACACAGGTGGAGGTCAGACAGAGGAGGATCTGACACAGGTGGAGGGTCAGACAGAGGAGGATCTGACACAGGTGGAGGGTCAGACAGAAGAGGACCTGACACAGGTGGAGGTCAGACAGAAGAGGGCCTGACACAAGTAGAGGGTGAGATGGAGGAGGACCTGACAAAGGTGGAGGTGAGACAGAGGAGGATCTGACACAAGTAGAGGGTGAGATGGAGGAGGACCTGACAAAGGTGGAGGTGAGACAGAGGAGGATCTGACACAAGTAGAGGGTGAGACGGAGGAGGACCTGACACAGGTGGAGGGTCAGACAGAGGAGGATCTGACACAAGTAGAGGGTGAGACGGAGGAGGACCTGACACAGGTGGAGGTCAGACGGAGGAGGATCTGACACAGTAAGGGTGAGATGGAGGAGGACCTGACACAGGTGGAGGTGAGACAGAGGAGGATCTGACACAAGTAGAGGGTGAGACGTAGGAGGACCTGACACAGGTGGAGGTCAGACAGAGGAGGATCTGACAGAGGTAGAGGGTCAGACAGAAGAGGACCTGACACAGGTGGAGGTCAGACAGAGGAGGATCTGACACAAGTAGAGGGTGAGTTGGAGGAGGACCTGACACAGGTGGAGGTCAGACAGAGGAGGATCTGACAGAGGTAGAGGGTGAGATGGAGGAGGACCTGACAAAGGTGGTGGTCACACGGAGGAGGACCTGACACACATGGAGGGTCAGAGGGAGGAGGACCAGACACAGGTGGAGGTCAGATGGAGGAGACCCTCGAGATGTTGGTCTGATGGAGAATGTCAGGGAGGTGAAGTAGGGGAGGGTTTCATGGAGGAGGGCCTCAAGGAACTATTATAGAGACACAACTCTAGGTCCTAGAGGCCTCAGCACAACTTCAGATGTGCTGGTTTAAACACAAGAAGCTCAAATCCAGTGGGAAAAGAGCAAACACAAGGAGCCAGGAATGTAGGTGGCCTGGGACACCTAATGTGGACTGTGGTTTAGCGTGCCATCTAGTGTCCCTTAGGAAGAGCTGCAGCCCAAGCCAGCCAGTGTCTCAAAGACCTCTCTTCCCACCCCCTATGGGAGGCAGAGGATCAGCCAGGTTTCACTCCCATCCTGGCTCCTGCACCATCATAAACCCCAGGGACGCTATGCAGCATTTCAGTGTCTTCCATGTGGGAGTCACCTGAATGGGTGGCTCCTGGAACGCACAGAAAACCCCTGCAAATGTGCAGTTCTCACAGCCTCACCCTCCACAAAGAGACCCGAGGCTCATTTGTCTGTGAAGGGTGGATGGTTGAGGAATGTACAAATGGTTAGGTAGATAGACAGACAGATGAATGGATGACGGACTGGGTGGATGGATGGATGGATGGATGGATGAGTGTGTAGGTGGGTGGATGGACAGATGAAAGGATGCTGCATGGATGGATAGCTGGGTAGCTAGATGTTTGGGGAGATGGATGGATAGATTAATGGGGGGAGGTGGATAGATGAAAGGCTGATGGATAAAGGGATGGCTACTCAGTGGGGGTGGGTTGATGGGTGGATGGGCAGAAGTGACAAATAGCTGATTGGTAGGTAAATGATTAAGTAGATGAGTGGCTGGGTGGCTAGATGAGAAGACAGATGGATGGACCAGAGGAGCGAGTGGAGGAAGACTCACAGCGTGCTGCTTTTCTTTCAGCACTTACTATGGGTCACATCTATGGACTGGTGTATCCGTCCCTCCTACCGAAACAAGGCCATGGTCTCTGTGAGGGTGACACTCCCTCGGGCTGCCTCTCTCAGCCCCTGCTCTGGGACACTGAGCGTGGACTGGGCTTTTATCAGTGTTCCACGAGCCTGTGGTGTGAGTAAAGCCACACAGAGAAGAATCACAGCCATTACACGGTTGTACCAGACACTATTTATTGCTCAAAGCCAGCTATCCCCACATGCTACTTCTCGTTTTCTCTGAGAACATCCCATAAACTAAAGGACTCCTTTTCCTCAAGATTTTATAGGAATGATAGGCAATTACTTTCAACAACAAAAAAATAATCTCATGAATTAAAAACTAAGACCCTGTTGTAATTCTAAACTCATCCAGGGAAAATATACTTTTAGGTGTTAGCTCTCTAGTCGATTCTAATTCGCATCAAATGAAGTAAAACACAGTGTCTGTTGGTGTGGAATAGCAGAGGAAATTATAGAGCAAAGTATTTGCATTTCTCATTAACTCATGTTATGACATTAAGTATATAACTCCTCCACCACCTGTGTGGTTTCTCTGGGTGCCATGGGCAAATCACCCCTTCCTTGAAGGGAGATTATGTGGCCATGAATGTGTTTGGGAACAGAAGGGTGATGCGCGCATGTGTTTTCACTTAGGAAGATTTCCTATATTGATAGAGTTGTGTTTGAGTCAGTAAAAAAAAGTCAGGTTGTACCAAGTACATCTTTAGCTCTGTGTGTGTGCGTGTGCGCGTGTGTGCGTGTGTGCGTTTGTGTGTGTGCATGTGTGTGCATGTGTGTGTGCGTGTGCGCATGCGTGTGTGTGTGTGTGTGTGTGTGTGTGTGTGTGTGTGTGTGTGTCTGCCAGTGCGGAGGCTTGAACTCAGGGCTTGGATACTGTCCCCTAGCTTTTTCTTAAGGTGGGTGCTCTGCCACTTGAGCCGCACTTCCACTTCTGGCTATTTGATAGCGGGTTGGAAGTGCGCGTCTTGAGGCCTTGCCTGCCTGTGACCATGGTCCTCACGGATCAGCCTCCTGGGAGCTAGGATGACAGGCGAGCAGTGGGTGATAAGAAGGGGCTCCAGAGTGGTGTGGCATCTTTGGAGATGTGGTCTGGGACTGGCAGAAGACGGGCTCTGCAGCCAGTGGGCAGCCTGGATGGCAAAGGTCAGGAGGGCGGGTCCTGCGGGTGATTCGGGTGAGAGAGCCGCTACCCGCCTCTCCTGCGGCATGCCGCCGGCCTGCGGGCCTGGACCTGCAGGATGGTGGCCTCTTGGAGGAGACAGAGGCTGCCGCCTTGTCCAGCGATTTCCCCATGCTGGCACAGGGCGCCGTGTACTGTGGAGTCAAGTGGATCCGCTGCAAGCCGAGCTTGGCTTGCTGTGACCTGTGAGGGGGAGGGGCGTGGGGTCAGGCTGTGCCCGGGGCAGCAGAAGCCCCACATTCTTCATGTGAGGGGGGCTCCACGCCCCGCCCTCACCCAGCCCGGAGACAAAGAGTCTGAAAGATGCCAATGCCCTGGGCACGTGCGGACACTTATCATTGTTCCTACCAGGACAACACAACTGCACACAACATTCCCAACACACCAAGTCTTCCGACTGGACAGAGGTGATGTCACACACCGGAAGACGAGCACACGAAACACACATGGACGGCACACGGCAATGGTAAAGCACCTCCAGCCCCCTGGCTCCCGCCCACAGCTCAGGAGGGGACTTCACATGAGTCTGTCCTTGTCACTGCCTCCAGGGCAGGGTGGGTGACACCCAGATCATCCAGGACAGTCACCAGCAGGGGCCAGGCTTTGAGGCAGGCACAGAGCCATGCTGGAATGCTTTGGCATTTGAGCTACGTCAGACAGCGTGGAAGGAGCGTAGGGAAGCGGCTCCCTTGGCCCTCAGATGAGCCACGCCATTGCACGGACCTTCCAGGCTTTCTCCATTAGTGAGGGGACCAAGGCTGCCCAGCCAGGGGCCCTGGAGAGCCACAGAAACCACCACTGCTCTGGGAGTCATGCACATGCACTCCAGCCATGCATGCTTGCTCACACTTGTGTGTGTGTCAGTGAGGGGACAGGACTGTGAAGGCACAGAGCTGCCACCCTTTGATGGCGGCATGGCTGGGCCACCCCTACCCACCTCCAGCCAGCGGGACAACTAGTCATAGAACACTTGGTAGCCGAAGTTGCCCGACTGGACTTTGACGTTGTAGTTGCCGGTCATTCTCTGGTAGCGAATGATCAGGAAGGTGGCTGCCACCCCCAGAACCAGGAGGGCGGCCACCACGACGAGGACAATGAGGCCAGCCCTTGGGCCTGGCTTCACACTGGGAGATGAGCCTGTGGAGGAGAGAGGCGCAGAGGCGAGACCCCCTGAGCCCAGTACGGTGGGCAGCTGGTGGCAGGTAAGCAGTGCACTCCGAATGGGACAGGAGCCACACAGCACCCTCTGTAGTAACTCTCTGAATCCGGATGGAATGTTCTAGAATTGATGGATCTGAAGCTCCAAGAAGTGGACCCTGCTATGTGGGTGAGCCAGGCGGACTCAGCCCCCCAGCCCGCTGGGATGTACCTCTGCCACGGCATATTAATAAAATGTTTGCTTTGTTATTTAGGAGAGGACAAAGAAGAAGAAGGAGGAGGAGGAAGAGGAGGAGGAGGAGGAGGAGGAGGAAGAGGAGGAGGAAGAAGAAGAAGAAAAATGTCTTATTCCTAAAACCTGCAGAAAATTGAAGCTTGAATTTTATTATTTTACCTAAGACTAACTGAACGAACTAAGACTCCTATTCTTATCTAGCTTTTATTTTACATATAGGAACATGCCTACAGTTACAAAATCTTTACTTGTTTTTCATAGTCTGACTATTAAAAAATGCAGAAATGCCGGGAGCATAGCCTAGTGGAAGAGTGCTCACCTAGCATGCATGAAGCCCTGGGTTTGATTTCTCCGTACCACATACTCAGCTGGAAATGGCACTGTGGCTCAAGTGGCAGAGCATTAGCCTTGAGCAAAAAGTGTCCAAGGACAGTGCCCAGGCCCTAAATTCAGGCCCCAGGATTAGCAGACAAAAAAAATGCTATCCATTTCTTTGGAAGGTTAATAATATTTATCAAATACAAGACTTGAAATCCACAAATTAAAAAAAAAAAAAACGAATGTGTTTTCCTAGCACATCGATTTTGAATGTGATGGACTGTCACTGGCTGTTGGAAGTTTTGTTTTGAGAACAGAAATGCTGGAGCGTTAGGCATATTCTAAATACAACAGCTATACTTGTGAGCACACGCAGGCATGCACACACATGTACACACATGAACCTGATGCTGTCTGTTGTGGCATGAGCTCCTTCCTCTCCTCTTCACTCTATCTGCTTCCCCAGGGTCAGAAAACTGCCTGGCTTCTTAGGGTGAGGCCCAAAGTATTGGTTAATCAGTCTCGTGCCTGGCCTCTCAGGCCAGGCTTTTGGCCACATAACCACTGCGGGGTCCCAGCTGTGGGGAGCCCAAATGCTGCTGGCATCTCTGCCGGGATCTCTACTTTGCTCTGCTAGCTAGACCCATCCCAGACTCACCTTCAGACCGAAGGAGGGGCCCCCAGGACATCTGGTGGAACATAGAGGCTTCACTGCTGCTGGCCAACCGGAAATTGCTGCAGCTCTGTGTGTTCCAGGAGAGAAATTAGTCCCAAGGGTGCTGCTGGGGTTAACTTCACTACCAGGGGTGATGGCTAGCGTGTGAGACAAACTCCATCCTCTGGGAGGTCACTGGGTATCTGAGTCTAGACAGGCACACGGTACAGAGCCTGGGCCGTGGGCTCTGTCCATGTGCGACACATCGAGGGGACAGGCAAAGGGAGCTGCACACAAAGAACTGCAAAATAGAGGGCTGGCACTTTACCCACTCTGGGCCCAAGTCTGGCCCAAAGGCTACTACAGTCACCTGCTCCTCTGAATGTCTGACAAAAGCAGCTTCCTGGCACAGTGCTCTGTGTACCTGTCCACAGGTAACCTCGTGTCTTCCAAAAGGATGTTACCCTCCCACACCTCATGCCCAGGACCACGACCTCATTGGGAAAGATGAGCTCACACGGGCTCTAATCCGTGGTGGCCAGGTCCTTAGGAAAAGGCAGAATGTGGCCACAGAGGCAGCAGGCATAGGCAGGACATGGCATGAAGACCAGGAAAACATCTGTAAGCCCGAGGAGGAGGCCGCCAGAGGCTGGGGAAGACTTGGATTTCCAGACTCCCTGGCCCTGGGGTGTGGAGCCAGCCGTGGCCAGAGCCACCACTGCTCCGGCAGCTCTGGAAGTGCAAGGTTATTCTCAGCGGAGTCTGGGGAGGCCTCCAGCATTCACAGAGCCAGAACAGAGCCTCGCAGAGCCAGAGAGCTGGCGGCTCCCACCGGAGTGGAGTGCCAGGCTGCTGGCCTTCTCTCTAAACCTGGGGACCCTGTGGCTTCCCGGGGTGCCCTTCTGGGCGGGGTGGGCATCACCTTGCCCTCAGAAACACCTATCATTTTGAGAAAGAGGAGACCAATCAAATCGGTTGTGCCTTTCAGTCATGCCCTGCTGTCATTCAGACTCACTAGCCTGTGTCACATCTTGTATGGGCACAGGAGAGGGCACATTCTCCAAAGGAATGGACAGGGATGCTGAATGAAGAGCCAGTGGGGCACCGGGCAAGCCCTGCCTCGGGTGGCACTGACACAGGCGGACGGTGAATGAAGGGACAGCGGGGCTCTGCTGTCCTCCGGGAGCACTGAGAGGCTCTGTCACTCCCCATTCATGTCTGTGGTACCAAGAATAGCCTCAAAACCTAGCATTAAAGAGAGAATTTTCAGCTGGAGATGTGGAGAAATGAGCATATGAAATGGTTCCTGACCCCACGTGCACACTGAATACAGGGGGTTGGGTAATGGTCCACCAATATCAACAACAACTGTATGAGCTAAGGTAACATGTTTACTCATGAAAACTCCACCACGAGCCTCGGGGAGGTGATAGGACAGAGTCAAGGGGACAGCCTCAGGGGAACTTAGAGTCAGGGCACAGTCGCTCACATCTATAATCCTAGCTACTCAGGGGGTGGAGATCTGAGGATCAAGGATCAGAGCCAGCCTGTGCCTGGAAGGTAGAGCTACAGCTAAAGAGGTAGAGTGCTGTTAGCCTGGAGGAAAAAAAGAAAGAGCACCAAGCTAAAGTACCAGGCTCTACGTTCAAGCACCAACAAAAGGCAGGACTTCGCCACGGATAGAAGCTTAGCATTGGTGATACATTATTTCGGCCTCTAGGGCTCCCATCCGCCGAGCAGCTTTGCCTCTGAGAAGGAGTATGCACTGGACTCGGGTTGCACTGGACACTCCCCATCTTGCACTAGACATTCACACTCTCGACTGCACACTCACTATCTTGACCGCACACTCACTATCTTGCACGTGGCTTCTCGGCTCTCCAGGCAGATGCGAAGCTTGCAGTGCAGGTAGACAATGGAGTTGTTGATGAAGGAGAAGATTCTCAGCTTGAACTGGGCCTTGCTGGAGTCTCCATTCTGGATCACGGTGGTGTAGGTGTTGGGAATGGGGCAACTGAAAGGGGAAGCCAAGATGCTGAGCACAAGCTGGCCCCTCAAGATGGGGTTCAGACACCGCGCCGAGGCCTCCACAGGGAGCCAGAGGCCTGCTGCACAAGCCCCGGGCCCAGGTCCAGAGCAGCATCTGCCTGCATTCCAGCGAGCATGAGCGCCCCTCTGACCCCTACCTGTTGTTGATGAAACCAAAGGTGACCGGGTCCCTGGCGTCGCTCGAGGGGGTCGCCCAGCACTCCGTCAGGACCACCCTCAGGTTGTTCTTCTGCCTGTACAGCCCCACTTCGATCCTGACGTCCTCACTGGCAGACACGCTGTGGTTCTGAGGTATGGGAGAATCTCCAACGAGCACGTGCATTTCAGTGATGAAATTCCCGGCGCCGTGCAGGTCTTCCACGATGGTGTACACCCTGCAGGAGGGAGCCACGGTCAAGCCTCGTTTCTGCACCCCGCCTTCCCACTTCTCCCCCGCAGCCACTCCTCCCAAGGTGTATGCTGACCAGCTAGGGGCTTCGACCCACCTGACCTTGGACTGATCAAAGCTCAGGGAAGCTGGCAGCCACCCATCCAGTCCTAGCCAGTGTCCATATTTGTATAGTCAGGCTCAAAGAGGGGTCTCAAGCAGGTGAATTCCTAAAGGACCCCGGTGGGGAGGGTGGGGGGAGGGGCCAGGGCTGCCCACCCACTCACCCCCACTGTGGAGCGTAGCCCAGTGATGCCAGCAGGTCGTTTGGGAAGGCACAGTGGATGGGACTGAGGATCCTCGGGTGACGGATGACGCCCTCTGGGGACAGGTCATTCCTCAGCGTTGTCCTCACCACGGTGCTGGTCATGTTCTGAGCACAAAGGGGACATGAGTGCATGTCCTGGGTCTGGGAGGCCCTCAGGCCCAGCTATGGGCTGCACTGTCGGTGCTGGGAGCTGCCCCAAGGCTTGGAGTCAAGTCTGTCCCTAACGTCTGTGGACACAGACAGCGCAGGACTTGGCTTCCACTGCTAGCCTGAGGCCTGTGCTCCAGAAGGAGGTGGAAACTGCTAAGCATGCGCGCGCACACACACACACACACACACACACACACACACACACACACACACACACACACACACACACACACACACACACAGGTCCCAGCCCGCTCTTACGCTCTGCACCAGAGTTCCGCACTCGCCCCAGCCGGCCGCCAGGAACACATGGGTGCTGTTGCTGTGGCTGGCATTGCAGGAGGGCTGCCCCAGGTACAGGGAGGGTTCGGGGATGGACTCCTGCTGCAGGAAGCGCTTCTGGATGGCAATGACCACCTTCTCGACCTCGCAGCGCACATCCACCGCTTCCGGCAGGGTCAGCCGTGGGAGCAGGTCCTGGGGTGCAGAGCTGGGCCCTGGCACAGGCACAGCCCTGGTGCCTGTTGGGGTGGGCTGCTCCGGACCCAGAACCTGGGTTGCATTGCCAGGAGAGGCACCTGCAGGTGTGAAGAGACAAAGGCATGGGGTGGGGCTCTGTTTAGGGGCTCAGTGGGCCAGCTGGAGATGCCTGAGCTGGAGATGGTCAGTGTGAGGTGGCAGCCACACGTCGGGCTGCTTGCTTGAGCTCAATTACACATGTACCTGGCTGCCGCGGGTCTCCTCCAGATGGGGGTGTGCCAGTCACCTCTCCACAGGGCTCATGTGTAAGGTGGGGCCCTGAGAAGGCCTCTCGGAACTCCTGGGGTCTGCTCCTGCCCTAGCTTCCTGCCTGCCCCAAAGCTGGCTCCATCTCAGCTTCCACAAATCCAGGGGCTTCCACAGGAGCTGTACTCTCAACCACTGTCCTCCAACTGCCCCTCCAGTCACACTGATCCAGCCCGCAGGCCCAGCTCAGTGGCTAACCCTTACCCTTCTAACCTGGAGCTCATCTTCCTTCGCCTCTCCCACTCCTTCTTGTGTCTCATAGACTATGCATCATCTCGCCCTAATCCCAGGCAGACTGCAGGCGTGGACCCAACCCACCTGCAGGAGCTCATCTTCATTCTAGCCCTGACCCCAAATACCCTGCCAGGCGCCATCATCCCAACCCCGACGACCAGTCAGCAAACACCTAGCCCAGGAAGCCTTCCGAAAGCATGCTCACAGGGAAACAGCTTGGCCCCTGGGCCTCCTGCTTCCCACAGCACAGTGTCTACGTGGATAATGCACTGTCTCTCACTCTGATGCGTGTGGGAGATGGGAGAGGACTGTGAACAGATAGGCCAGAGGCTCACAGCACCCTACACGTGCACACAGGTGAAAACATCACTTGCATACATGTACGCATAACATACTCATGCAATTATGTGTGTACACGTGTGTGTGTACACGTGTGTGTGCACATAAACACACACACAGAGGAAACTTATTCAGGACAAAGATTTGCTGATTTCACTTGGACAAAAGCACTTTGGGGATGAGAGTCTAGGGACAATGTTACAAGGATTATGTGACTGTTACCTTCACAGGATCTTCCAGAATATTCCACGTGGAAGTTAGAGGCTCCCGGCTCACAGCTGCAAGTGAAGGAGCCAAGGGTGTTTCGGCAGGCCGTCCCTGGCACGCAGTCATCCTCGCTGCTCGCACACTCGTCGTAATCTGTGTGGAGAACACACTTGGTGGTCCACTACTGACAGAAGCCCACCACTTGGCCATATTATTTCCAATGCCTGGCTTTTAACATGGCACTGAAAGCAAAATATCTTTGTATGAACTGTGGTCCAAACAGGTCCCACTTTCTCAAACTCACCATGGCCAGATCCTTTGGAAAATGTTGACATTTATTGCTAAGCCATTTTCCAGGGAAAGTGAGAAAATTCTATCCCTCCCTCCTCCACACCCCAGCAGCCTTTCTGGTTCTTGGTCCTTGTCATCTTTTTGTGGGGACTCTCTACGTATTTAGTTAGGGTAGTAATTCTGTGGCAAATTAGTGAAAAAATATTTTTTCTTTTTTTCTCACCTTGTAATAGTACTTTAGGTTTGCTTGACACAAAAGACTTCCGTTTATGTAGTTTATGTATTTCAGCCATTTCCTCTGAAAGTCGTGACTTTCCTTGGAAAATCTTTCTCATCTCCCCAAAAGAAGAAAAATTAATCCCTAATTTTGAGGTCTCCATTTGCCATTTACCTTTTCTTTTAAGGCATGGAATGAAGCTAAACTGCCCTTTCCTCCTGGTCTTTCTTTCCGAGTTCTTGTCAGGACTGCCATGGAGGCAGTGTCTACCCAGATCAGCTGCCAGGGTGCAGCAGTGACTGGGACAGGGCCTTCGGCCCCAAACCCTAACAGCAACCCAGTAGCCAAAGACAGGGCAGAGGGCTCCATCCGTGCCCCTCCTCAAGGCAGGATCCTGGGGACAGCCCCTATGAAGGGGCACCTTCCAGAAGCATGGGGGCGGCGGGGTCCTCACGGGCTCTGGCGTGGACTGGGGAGGTCACCCTCAGGCCCGGCCTGCACATACCCTGTATGAAGGTGTCGCCTGGCACCACCTCCAGCGGAGACGCGCTGTGGAGGGCAGTGAGGAAGGCGGTGGACACCTCCTGGATACCCACATCTGCGGTTATGAGCAGGGTGAAGTCCACTACCACGCTGCCGTTGGTGACGCTGGTGACATTCAGTCTGATCCCGCCAGAGTCCAGGTGCTGGCGCAGCATGGCTGGCAAGGGTTCCCGCACCTACGAGGAATGGAGCCCCAGGGAACCTGACTCCTGTCTGCCAAGCCCAGAAGTGTCCCACAGCTGCCTGGCAGTGTCTGTGATGCCGGGGAGGGGCCTGGCCCTGTCCCCTGTCCCCCGTCCTCCAACCACTGTCCCCATACCCTGCCAAGGAGGGGCCTGTCCCTGTCCACTGTCCCCTGTTCTCTGACCCACTGCCCTCCCAAACCCTTGTCCCCATCCCCTGTCCCCATGTCCCCTGCCCCCAACCTCTCTCCCTGAATCCCCTGTCGGTGGCCCCAGCAGACAGCTGCAGAGCTGTCTGTGGGCTGAGTGGGGCTCAGAAGCAGCACGAAGGGACCCCCTCTCACCAGGCCCACAACAAAGGGGCTCACGATGGAATGGGAGCCTGCCTCTCTCAGGCCTGAGCTGGGGAGGGGCTGGATGGCTGCCATGGGGAACAAGACCACCCTCCCCTTCGTGGTTTCTAGAGCCATCCTTTGCTCCCATAGAGCAGAGCATCTCCCTTCCAGTCTCCCTCTGTGCCTGTCCCCCAGCCGCTTCCTCCGTGAGCCTCTCCCTCCGGTGTTTCCATTCTCCCAGGCAGCACCAGCCTCTGTAAAGGCTTGCTTTCTCCCTATCCCTCTGGACAGGTCGTGTGTTACAAGGCTCCATTCCAGCCCATCAGGCTCAAAGGGCCCACAGACAGGTGATCTCCCTGTGAGCAGGTTTCACTCCCTGTGATGGAATAAAATGGCGCCGTGTGCATATGGCACTGTTTCTTTATCTGCTGGTAGGCAGATGGGCACGGAGGCTGCTTCCGTGTCTCGCTGTTGTGAAGACTGCTGCTACACCCAGAAGCACGCCGCGTCCTGGCTGCGTGCTGGCATGCATTCCTCTGGGTCTGGGCCTGGAAGAAGCGCTGCAGAGTCCCTGCTTTCACTTTCTTGATGAGCCTCCACCCTGACTTCCACAGTCATAGCAACACCAAGTTACATTCCCACCAACACTGTGTGCTGGGGGGTGGGGGTCTCCCCTCTACGCCCCTGCTGGCATCTGTTGTTGGTTTTCTTTTTCATTTCTTTTTCTTTCTTTCTCTTTTTTGCCGGCTGTGGGTCTTGAACTCTGAGCCTGGGTGCTGTCCCTGAGCTCTTCAGGAAGACTACTGCCCTACCCTTGAGCCACAACACCCCTTCTGCTTTTCTGGTGATTCACTGGAGTTAAGAATCTCACAGACTTTTTAGTGCCTGGCCTTGAACCACAATTCTCAGATCTGAGCTTCCTGGGTACACTCCCGGCCCTGTTGTTGGTCTTAACGACACCCATTCTGATTGTGCTGAGATGGAATTTCAATGTGGTTTTGATACATACTTCTTTTGTAGCTGAGGATTTGTATGCTTTTTTAGTGCTGTTTGTTTAGCTCAATGGCCTACTTATTGACTAGACTGTCCTTTTCATGGTTAGCTTCCTAAGTGTTTTGTGTGTTCCAGAGAGCAGTCTCACAGTGGCTGGCTCTTTCTGTTCTCTGTGACACATTGGCATACGAGGAAAGTTGTGTCTCCCATCTCGGGCGGCCCTGGTCTACAGGTTCAGAGCACTCCTGCCCGGCTGGCCCTGGCCTCACAGGTCTCAGGCTCCACAGGGTGGCCATAAGGACCTGCAAGTCTCATACTTGGTTGGCTGCCTGGAGAATTCCAGCTTCCTTCCATCCTTCCCCCCACACAGCAGCTGAGGACGATGCCCCACTCACCACGCTGAGGAAGCGCTGTAGGAAGCCCTGGTACTGCTGGCTGCTGGCGTTGTGGAAGGCCTCAGAGAACCTGACGTTTGCTATTCTGACTTGGCCACGCAGTTTCCGGGCCGCTGCAGAGAGGAAAGCACGCCATGCGTCAGGCCCCACCCACACAGACTGCCCTTTCCATCTGAGGACCGACCATGCTTCCAGGCTGGAAATAGAGCATGCTCGAAAGAAGTAACAAGGACGGCTGTCCACAGACACAGCCCACCAGGCTCCAGAGGACACAGGACAGGACTGATGCAGCAGGAGAAACTTCTGGAGCCTCCAAAACCGACTCAGCCCTGCATAGTTTTTCAGCCTTCCCTCCAAGGGCAGTCCCTGTGCCCAGGTGTTCAAGAGACTAGCAAGCTAGAGAGGCTTTGAAAGAGAAGGGTTACATATGAAGTAATTAGCTGAGGGCCACAGGACAGCCAACTGCACCGACACACCAGGTCCCAGGGCGTTGCTGGACCTCTGCTTTGAGCCCATGCCAGGGCAGGACACATGGGTTTGTTTAGTCAACTGCTCTGCCCCCACAGTCCTGCCTCTTCATGTCCAAGGCAGATTGGCTTGGCATTGGCCATTTCCTCTGCACCTTGTCTTCTGCAGGGTTACTAGGAAGAAAGCACAGCCCAAGAATCGCCCAACTGCAACCAGCCCCATCCTCATTCAGTCCTTCCCCGTGTGTGTGTGTGTGTGTGTGTGTGTGTGTGTGTGTGTGTGTGTGTGTGTGTGTGTGTGTCCTGCCTTGTGCCAGGAGCTTCTGACCAATAAAGAAGAAAGACAATGGTTGCCTCCTGGGGATTTGGAATTCATCTCTCCAGAGTGTCTCACTGAGTCTCAAACCCCATAGCCCCCGCCACTGGGTTCTGCAGACCCCTCAAAGCCCAGGTCCAAGGGGTCACTGTTCTCCCTGCATCTGAGAGCTGGCAGGGTGGCAGAGAAGCCTCCAGAGGCAGAATGGGTGGACAAGTGAGAGCAACTGTGGCCCCAGCTCAGGCACAGGGCCAGTGCCCCGTGCAGTGCTTCATATGCCGGGGAGCCCAGCTTTGGCCGAGATGGGGAAGCCACCCTGCCAGACCATCCACCACACTGCCACCCCTCCTCTCCAGGTGGTTGTGATGTGCACGCAGTCTTGTTCTCCAGTTCCCCAGGTCCACGCTAACTAGTCCTCTGAAGTACACTATGTAAGCCAGTAGGTTAGCATAAGCATCCTGCAAGCATTGTGTCCTCTACTTTGTTTTTGTTTTTGTTTCTCAGTTGTGGGCCTTGGACTCAGAACCTGGATGCTATCCCTGTAGCTCAAGGCTACCACTCTACCACTTGAGCCACAGAGCCACGCCCCGTGTCCTCTACTTTGGGCCCGTCCCTAAGAAATGAGGACTGGCTATAACACTGCTGCACAGGTGACAGAGACACGGGTGCAAAGAGGAGAAGTGGTTTTCATGTCCGTACTGGTACGTGGTGCTTGCGCCCTGCTCAGGGTCAGTCCTACTCTGTGCCCTGAACCACATGTCCTGCTGGCTGGGTGCCGGAGTTTCCATAAAGAAAGGGAAGTGGAAAGCCAGTTAGCCATAGGAGCCCTGCCCCGAGCCCTACTCCTTCTCTTTCTTTCTCCCTTGAAGAACAAGACAAAGTGTATTCCGGGACACTCACCTGTCCTGACTTTCAGGTCTGTCCTGGCACCTTCTGTCCCACAGGCTCTGGCTATGATCTGGACCAGGTACAGGGTCCCAGGCTCCAGCCCCGACAGTGCCACACTGGTACTCTGCGTGTCCATGCTCACAGTGGGACCCTGAGCAGAGACCAGGGTGAGATGGAAGGTGGGGAGCAGGGAGAGATCTGCTGCCCACTGCAGCTGGAAGCCGGCGCTGGTCACGTTGGAAATCATGACCCTTTGGATGGGGCCGGGACCTGAGAAGTGGAGCAGAAAGGCTGAAGTTAACATCAGGACAGCTGCCCTGAGGAAAAGAATAGAACCCTGCCACTTCCCTAAATCAAATACCCCCCGTGGGGCAGGAGAGGCTATGGAGACATCACCCAGAGGAGGCCATTGTATCTCTTCATTGCCACGGTGACTCTGTGACAGTGGCCCCCAATCTGGCTTTCTGGGACAGCACCCCAGGAATTCTGACACTTGGGTAACAAGAAACACCTTCCAACTGTGCTTAGTTTCTGATGGTGATAGAAACTCACCCTTAGTCCCAGCCTGTTCCCAAGGACACCTCCTCTGCATACTCCAGGAAGTCCCTCAGCAAAGCTGGGCGCCCGGGCTCCAGGGGCATCTCAGGGAGCCACCAGGGTGGCCGAGAGCTACTCTGATGTGGAGGTTCCAGCTCCTTGGGGGACAGCCCTGGACTCTATGGCTAGACAGCTGGGTTCTGGACTGCTGGGTGGCATGGGTTTCATCTAGCTGAAACCCAGTGCAGCCAGGCTGCAAGGGAGGTACAGTGAGGATCCCGGGTGAGTGCCACAGTCCCAGACAACTCCCCAGAGAGTAGGCTCTCATCTCCTAGGGCGCCCCATGGAGGGGTGGCTAGGCCTCTATGCTCGGTATGAGTCTCTGGGGAGCAGCATGGCCAAGGCGGGCAGACAGATGGAGGGCAGAGAATTGGGGTATGGAGCAGCTTGTAGTGAAGAATGGCTCATGGCACAAGAGCACTAGTGTGCAAATCTGGGAGGTTGACACTGAACTGCCAGGACTACTGAGGTCCCCAGTCTCCATAAGGTTGCCCTAATGCCCAGGGGCACACATAAGCCCCAAAGGCTCCTCCTTCCCCATCTGGCTGGTGCTACAGCTGCTCCACACCGGAGTCCTCAGGAAGAGGGGAGGAGAGGGCCATAAGTAGACCAGACAGCGTCACCATGGCCCACACAGCTCCACAGCTGCTACCAAGCCCTCCATGCTGACAGCCAGCAGGCTCTGACGGCATCACCTGAGCTGGACCCCCAGGCTCACAGCGGCTCTGGGACCCCATTCCCAGATGACTCACCACAGGCAGGGGCCCGAGGGGGCACAGGGGCGGGAGCCGGCGGGCGGTGGGGAGCCCCAGGTGCCATGGTCTGCAGGCTTGTGGAGTTCAGGACAGTCTCTGGAGGAGGGAGGCTGGCATGCCACACAGCACGGCCTGATGTGGCCTCGGTAGCAGGCCAGGTGGGTGGCTCCGTGGTAGTGCTTCCCAGGAACTGTCCAGGAGCAGTGGGGGTCCCAGGTGTGGCCCGGTGGGTAGAGACGTGGGGTGGTGCTGAAAACGTGGGGTCAGCGGTGCCCACCAGCCCTCTGGTGCTCCCATTGCCTGGCTCCAAACTTGGATCCAGGCTGGGTACCTCCTCCTCCATGCCCAGTCCTGTGCTGTTTCTGTCATGGCCTTCCAGGTCACCAGCACCTCTCCTGGATGGGGGCCCACGGGTCTCGGCCTGGCCCGTTGCTGGGGTGCCCTGTGGGGGCCAGGCGCTGATCTCTGGGCTGAGCACTGTTGTTCCGTTGTCTGGAGCTGGGACAGTGACCCCTGTCACGGTGGACAGCCCACTTCCTGTGGAGTTCACCTCGTCACCCACGTCACCTACAAAATACACCCATGCTTAGATGCCAGACATGTCCAAGCAAAGCCCAGCAGACTCCTTACACAGGCGTACACAGGGACCCCCTGCATCCCAGGGACCAACACAAATGGAACCCAGGGGACTCAAAGGTGTCTGCAGGCTCCTGGAAGTCAAGGGGACACAGGCACCCCAAGTGCCCCCTGGTGCTGCAGACGAGAGCTCAGAAGTGTTTAGCAATTAAGGCCTCAAATAATGCACGGGGGCTTTGAGAGATGAGTCCGTTCTCCACCTGTTCTCAGTGGGGACCAGGAACCAGGGCTAATTGCTCTCTTTGGCTTGCTGGATGCCAGGTGGATAAGAAAGCAGAGTGAGACATGTCGTATGGGTACCAGGAAACAGCGTAGCTGGCTGCACACTTAATGAATAATTATCCTCCCCAGAACTAGGTCCCCTTGCTTCTCCCCACTACAGGCCTCAGCTAGGAGGGCAAACGGGTGCCTGAGCTCCTCCTCTGCCCATGCCCTGTGTCCAGGCAGACATGGCTAATCAATCACAGCAATTAGTCTACAGGTAGCTTTTTTCTTGCTCCTCAACTCAGGACTCAGTGGTCCCAATCTACCAATCAAAAGCCTTGGGGGAATATCCAGGTACCTGGTGGCTCACATCTGTAATCCTACCTGCTGGGGAGGTTGAGATCTAAGACTGGACTGAAGCCAGCCTGGGTAGAAAATGTCCATCCGATTCTTATCTCCAAAAAAACGACTTTAAAAAGCAGGCAGTGGCGCTGTGGCTCAGTGGTGGAGTACTACCCTTGAGCAAAATAGCTCAGGGACAGTGCCTAGGCCCTGAGTTCAAGCCTCAGCATGGCATATAAAAATAAAAAAGACAGCGGTCCAAATCTCCAGGGCTCTTATTTTGAAAAAAGTCTATAGTTGTGGCTATGTTCAGGCTCTTGAGATGAGAAGGCTGCCCTGGATTATCCAGCTGGCCCTAGTGCCATCGTGAGTGTCCTTGCAAGGAGGAGAGGAAGAAGTTGGCACAGTGGTCGCACCTCGAGTCTCAGCTACTGAGGAGGCTGGGAGCAGGAAGGTCATGGTTTGGGGCAAACCTAGGCAAACACACAGAACCTCGGCTCCACCCACAGCTGGGCATGGGAGTATGCACCTGTCATCTCAGTAACAGAAAAGTCTATAGGATCGCATCTCAACATGTTCAGAAGCTGGGCCTAATGCTGACGGCTGTCATCCCCGCTTCAACAGCATAAAATAGGCAGATCACGATCCAAGTACACTCCCAAACAGGAAGCGAGACCCTAGCTCAGAGAAGGCCAGGGCAAAGAACGAGATAAATAGAGGCATGGCTAGCGGTAGAGTGCCTGCCTATTAAACATTAAGACACCGAGTTTAAACTCCAATACTGCTGACAGACACACAGACACACAGAGATGTGACACACACAAAGGAGAAGACCATGTGAAGATGGAGCAGAAAAAGAACTGCAGATGCTGGCCTTGAAGACGAGGGAAGCAGCCACAAGACGTCAGCTGCCAGAAGATGGACGTGGTGCCTGTTATGGACTCCTGGCCTCTAAAATCCTGAAAGAACACATTTCTGTTGCTTAAGCCACGTGGATTGTGACATTTTGTTTCTGCAGCCGCAGGATCTGAGTGCCTTCAAACCTCTCTTTAACTGGCTTTCCAGGAAGCTCCCATGGCTGGACAGTGCAATGTGCCCTGAGAATTCTTTGTATTGCTGTAAAACTGGCCAGCTTCAAACTCCCCGAGGCCAACCTAACTTCTGTAGGACACACATGGAAACATTTTCAAACCTGGAATCTTCCTCCCATCCCTCGCCCTGACTTCCGGGACCAGACCCTGGAACTTGAAGTCCTTCGTCAGCCAGGTACCTCCCTCCGTTATTCTGGAGCCTTCCACCGTCTTTCCTGAAGTGTGGCTTTGTGATCATACTCAGTTCTTGCCTTTGGCATGAACTGGGTGACGATGACAGCACAGGAGAGCTGCCATGTGGGCATGGGGGTGCAGCCTCTGGGTGTGCTTCATCCTAGAGCTGGCAACATGGATGCCATCTCAGAACAGCCCCTGGGCTCCTCCATGCCTGTGCCCTTCCCAGCGGCCCTTACCCACCTCTAGCTGGCAAGAAAGGGCACTGGTGACGCCCCCTTTTCTCCTCACACCTGATAACCCAATACCTAAACCTTGCCGCGGTAGAAATGTCAAGGCTGATGAGAGCCAAGATTCTGAGTGTTTTCAAATGAAATTCTGATAGGAGCAGAGAGCACTGTGAGGGAACTCAGCTGCTACTTCATGTTAGCCCTCTACAGCTGGCACCCCAGCCCTACCAGGCCACCAGCCCAAGAAACCTCCCCTCATGAACAGAAAATCTGGTCAGTTCCAGCTGAAAATAGGGACCATGTGGGAGTGGTCGGGCTTTCTAAAAGCTGGCCACATTCCTGGAATAGTAAGAGTGAATCACACAGTATTTCTTATGGTTTTAGAATTGTGCAAGAATCTAGCCACCCTGTGTCATTAATTGGCTGTCTAAATTTCACAAGAAAAATATCTGAAATTTGTGCTGTATTTTCCAAGGACTTATATCTCTAAGCCGGCCAACAGATTGCTCATTTATATTCATTTCTAAATTTAAAACACATGCTGGTTCCCTTAGCAATAATGCAATTGGAAGCTGCTTTGTATTTCAGATCTGAAACGACACGGTGGGCCAGGCTATTAGAAACGTGGCCGGGCTAAGTGGTCTCCGCGCCTGTGTTAACCGTCTGTCCACAGCCCTTGTGTGCATCTCCAGAAACATGGCAAAAAGCAAAAACACTTGGATTTCCTAGCAGGATGTTGGAAGCCACCTATACAGCCGAATGGAGAAACTCGCTGAGGGCATTACATCATTGCTGTAGAATATGGTTGTGATTTAGCCCCTAAGCATTGTCCTTAGGAGGACCTGGATGCTTCTCCAGAAGCCTCATGTGACAGGCATAATGGCCAGAGGGAAAAAAAAACCACCATCCAAATTACATCTACAGCTGGCCTTGAATCAGGCAAAATGCAGCCTGGACTAAGGGAGAGAGAGCCGGGGGAACTTCCATGAGAAATCAGCTCTGCAGTGACAACAGGGACAGCTCAGCAGCTAATGTAGGAAGCTGTATCTACCATCCAGGCTGAAATACTGCTGAGGATACACGGCTCCGTCATTCCTGTTCACACATAAAACAGCAACCGTGGGGGCGGGGGAGGTGCTCATTGCTTGCAGGTCGTCAGGGAAAAACATCAGCTCTGTGAGTCTGGTCCCAACCTCGCGGCTGCCTTGTCTTCCACCCCCCTGACAGGCTGTACCCTTGCCTCATGGCTGCCTGTGTAGATCTAGGATGAGCTGTGTTCATGCATCTGCCCACCACCCGGACCTGCTCCCAGGCCCCCAACATCCTCCTGTATCATCATCCTTCCCACCTGCTCAGATCAAGAAGAATTGGGGTCAATCAGCTGCTACGGGACATAGAAAACCTCGACCCTGGCCAGGATAGGGCTCAGAGCCCTGGAGCTGAATTCCCAAGGCCTTAGGGAGAAGCCAAGCGCCAAATCCATCAAGGGGCAGCTGGTGACTCCCGCCCGGAGGGCCCTACGGGCACACAGTGTGTTCCCTTCCTGTCCATGTTCTTACGCATCTGAAAACTTCCTGCACAAGTCTCCACCCACTTCACCAGGCACAGCAAAAGAAAGGCTCTCCACTCCAGAAATGACCCCCACTACAGGAACTCCAGACCACCGGCAGCTCACCCCAGCCAGGGGACGAGGCGCCCAGCAAGTCACAAGGGGCAAAAGAGAGAGGAAATACCCAGAACACAAAGAAAATACTCCCAGAGTTGTCGTAAGTAACTGGTGATGCTAGTTTAAATTTAAATTCCAAAGAACTTCAGAGCCTAATGGTGGTGGCTCACACCTGTAATCCCAGCGACTCAAGAAGCAAAGATGGGAAGAACCATGATGAGTCTAGACTAGGGAAAAAAAGATCATGATATCCCATCTTAGCCAACAAGCCAGGCTCGGGGGTGTAGGTTGGTGGGAGTCCTCAGAATGCAGGGGGTATAGGTTGGAGGATTCAGATCTGAGGATGGCCCTGGTCAAAAAGTAAGAGACTCTATCTGAAAAATAAAAATTGAGAAGAGGGCTGGAGATGTGTTTCAAATAGTAGAGTGCCTGCCTAATCATCATGAGGCCTCGAGTTCAAACCCCAGTGCTGCCAAAGCACCAACAACAAATACGTTAAACATGAAGTCAGTGATGAGGCGCTTGACATTTGACATTGAGACTATTGAGGAATCCTTGCTTTGGCCACTGAAGAGAGCGGTAGTATCTGCGTTGTTCACTGTCTCTCAGACACGCTCTGTGATAGTCACAGTGGGGAAAAGAATGTGTCATCCACAGGCTATGCAGCCTTGAAAAGTCCCCCCATCATCTGGAGCATCTGGGGAGCCCCACATTACCTTTGTCCGTGGGGTTCTGCCTCGGGGGAGGTGAGGTTGTTGACGCCTGGGTATAGACACACAGGTGGGAGCCCTCCGTGTTTTGACACAGCTCTGGTTCAGAGCAGGTGTGCAGTTCATTGTACAAACATTCATTCACATCTGGGGAGAGAACAGTATGAATCCGTCAACAATGGGGCTGAGCGCACTCCTGGCAGTCAAAGTTCAGGGAGGGGCCTGCACGCCCCGGGGGCTGGGCTGAGCCTGGGTTCCCGTGAAGTGATGGGCTTGATGGTAAGTCAAGTGAGCAGATGGTTTCCAGAACTAAGGAAGGAGCCAGAGCAGTGCCCACCCACTGTCTTCCAGTCCCACAGAGACCATCTTCTAGAACTGGCCTTGGACAAGGCTTCTCTGTGCCCCAAATGAAGCAGGGCAAGGCTATGTGTCATCCCCCGGTACCATCCCTTTTCTCTTAGCCAGAATTGGCAATCACAGCTTATCATCCTGCAGCTTTCTTACATCCTAGGGGGAAGAGTTGGTGACACATCCAATAGTAGAATTACCCCTGCAGTGACAGCTTCTAATCAGTCCCTTAGACCGCCTCAAACCACCCAGTCAGGTCTGCAGCCTGGATTAGCAAACCTGCTCAGTGCCCCCCAGTGTGCCCCGCTGGCACATTGTAGACAGACAAGAGGAGCTTGTTGGTGCTTCACACTTGGGTAGGAAAGTCTCCGCACTCCCAGGAGCATTTCCTGAGCTCCTGCAGCAGCAGCTGCCCTGACAGCAAGCGGAGCCACCTCTGGCTCCGTTGATCTCAGTCATCTGTTCTCGTGCTCTCGTGGCTGCTGCATGCTACAGCAGCAGAGCCGAGCAGAGCAGCTGAGGCAATGACCATGCAGCCCAGCAGGGCACATATGGACTATGATGCCCTTTTCAAAACTAAAGCCTGCCAAGTCCTGACACAGACTCAAAATACCAAACCTACTTCTTTCTCCCAGAAACCAGACCACATCTGTACACCTTAGCAAGCTCGAGTTCAACTGTGCACAATCCTGCAGGACCAGCTCTGTGGGTACAAGGATGTGTTTGCAAGGGTGGAAAGAAGCAAGAGAGAAATTCAGGAGCCCAGAGGACTGGGCCTGGGCACTTGTGTGAGTGACAGGTAGACAGTAGGGAAGCCTACAAAATGGTTGGAGGTCAAAAGAGCCTTCACATTGGCACTGGGAACTGGCTAGAATGAGCGTAAGCACACGGAAGCAGTGACCCCCCACCCAGCACACAGGCTGCAGGGCCTGGCTGAGTCCACCCAGCACCACGGCTGCAGCCCCACCTACCCTGCACCCGAACGTTGATCACTTCATACACCCGCTTCACCAGGTCGTCCAGCATGGCAGAAACATTGGCCACAGGCAAGAGCCGAGGCAGGCCTAGCAGCAGCCATGACACCGTGGTGAATGTGTCCCCGCCAGCCGAGTTCAAGTAGTGGACAGCAGGGTTCAGCGGCTGCAAGGCGCTCGTGACCTGTGAAGCCAGAGTCAGGGCGTCAGACAGCAGAAGGGCACCCCCCCCCCCCCGTGGATGCACTGGCATGTGAGGCCAGAGGAAGAAACCGCATGCCGGGGTGTGCGCGGGTGGGTGTGCACATGCACACACACACACACACACACACTCACAAGACTGAGGGGACCCTGGGGTTGGAAGATGTTCTAGTTAAAAATGGCTGTAACCTGCATAAGAGCCTGAGGGTGGCTCTGCTCCCAGGGGACGGAGTCCCTGTCTGGAAGCACAGTTGCAGCTGGGACCCCCAGCCTGGGCTTCCTGCTCTGGGAGTGGACAGAGGCAGAGATCTGGACTCCATCCTGATGCAGTCCCACCCACGATGCAGGGGATCCAGGACCTCGGGGATTTGGGGTACGAGGGGGCCCTGCCGGACCACCCTCCTGTCCAATCAGTAGCTCATCCAGGATGATCCAGTTACCTGCCTCATGCCATGCCAGGCACACCGTACCAAGTGTGTACTAGAACTCATCAAAGGTGTCCTGCAATCCTGTGTGCTTAACTGCATGTTGCAGCCATTAGTAAATCAGGCATGGCTCAGGTCCAATCACGTATGGGCTATTGGTGAAATGCCTCCACTTCCTGTCCCCACCCTCAGCCTGAGAGAGAGAGACACCACATGCTGCATCTCACTAAGGAGTAGAGGAGGCGTGTGTGGTTCCGGAGCCCAGGGTCCACTTCCTGCAGGTCCTCGAAGTCCATTTTCACCAGCACTGTGACGTTATACCAGCTCACCGGGCTCCTCGCAGCACCTGCAGGGCAGACGCTGGTGAGTTGCCATCAGGACAGAATGGGGCCCCTGAGAGCCACGTCCATGAAACACAGGCCCTGTAGCCTCCTGAACTCCTTTCTCTTCTTCTTCCTGAGGCCACAGAGACCAGCCTATGGCAGGCCATCCCTTAAAGAGATGCCCTGAAGGGGCAAGCACACCCTGCCATCCACATAGAGTATAATGTGACATAGAAACGGTAAGCCAGGCAGGCACTGGTGGCTCTCCCTATAATCTTAGCTACTTGGGAGGCTGAGATCTGAGGATTGTGTTCAAAACTAACCCAAGCAGAAAAGTCCATCTCACTCATCTCCAATTAGCCAGCCAAAGGGGAGTAGAGTGGAGCTGTGGCACATGTGGTAGAATGTCAGCCTTGGGAGAAAAAGCCAACCAAAAAATGCAGTGCCTTGAGTTAAGCACCATACTGGTGCATACACACACCAAAACAAACGATTATGTACTATACCATTATTAATATATACTATTACTACCAAATAGTTTAATGTGCAATACTTTATGTTACATAATAGAATATTGTTTATATTATGCTACATGTACTATTTTAACACTATAATTAATACTTGGCATTGTAATATAAAAATACTTGAAAGCTAGGCACAGTGGCTCATGCCTGTAATCCTAACTACTCAGGAGACTGAGATCTAAGGTTGGAGGTTCAAAGCCAGCCCGGCAATACAGAGCCGAGGGACTCTCTCCAATTAATCACTAGAAAACAGGAAATGTGGCTGTGGCTCAAGGGTAAGCCGGTAGCCTTGAGTTGCTCAGAGACAGCTCCCAGGCCAGAATTCAAGCCCCATGACCCACCCCTCCATCAAAATACTTGATACTGTCTATAACGTCATGCCTATGTACCACCATGTGAGTATGACAATATATTGAATGGATACTATATGTACATTGGCTTTGTATACTTCCCTAGTTCTGAACACTGCCCTGTTCCTGCTTCTGGGAAAGCATTGGCCAGACAGATCTTCGCAGACCAGCAGACATGCATGGCAGGTGTCTAGTACCCACCCGGGGCTCTTCCTCTGAAGAAGGCTGTCAGACTACACAGCCCACAGGTGACAGTGCTCTGACGAGCCCAGCTGCAGCTCCTAGAGCACCTGCAGATCTGCAGGAGTCACATCTGCCACTACAGGCCCCAAACCAGCCTTAGTCTCCTGAGGATCCCGGGGCCAGATCCGAGAAGAACAAACCCCGTGCCATGCCCACTGCAGGCTCCCCAGGCAACGGGGGACACTGCCTCCCTCCCCAGGTCCTGGACTCCCTGAGATCCTCCTCAGTGCCCCCTACCTCGGGGCACAGGGGCTGTGCAGTGGTGGCCCCCTGACCAGGGGCAGCACTTCCAAAGTCCAGGGCAGTCAGTGTCCCAGCTGCACCGCGACGTGGGCGGCTCTGGCTCCGTGGCTGGGCAGGCTCCAGGTCTGGATGCAAACTCCCTGGACCGATTCAGAGCTGGGGGAAAGAGACAACCAATGATGCTGCCATTCTGAAAGGCGTCTCCGCGAGCTGGGCAAACACCGGCTAGATTCTCCCTTCCCATTCTGGGGAGGGTCATTTGCCTTCCTTCTAATGCTGCCTGGCACCCTTGCTGCCGTGGTGCTGTCAGCGGGGGTTCTGGACACCTCCTCGTCCTCCCTGCCTCCGGGGTCCAGGGACGAGGTTCCTCCACCCTCTTCCACGGCCCATGCTACTTCTGTCCTGACAGCTCACTTACTCGCACATACATGTGGTGTTTGTTGAACACTTACGGAGCCTGAGCCCTGGGCCCTCAGTCCAGAGTCCTGAGTGCTCCCAGCCCTGAGAGTAAGTCCGAGGGCTGAGCCCTGGGCCTGAAGCCTGAGCCTGAGCTCTGTGCCCTGAGCCTACGCCTGGAACCCTGAGTGAATGGCATTGTGGGGAGGAAAGGAAGCTGGCCCTCACGCCTAGCTTCAGCTTAGACTTACTGAAGAACTTTTTAGCATCACCCAAGCCCACCCCACGCTCCCTGCCGCCTCAGGGTGGAGCCCAGGGGCTGTGTGGCTGAAGACACCCTCGGACCCTCCATGTGCAGTCAAGTGAGAAAGCGGGCCCCCGGCCCACTCGGCAGTCACCCCACACGCTGTTAGAGAGTGGATTCTAGTTCTTCACTCTGACCCTTGGAAATCGGAAACCTTGAGTGAGCCAACAGCAAGTCTGCCAGGGAGAGGCTGAGCACCCGTGTTCTAGAAAGATCTAGCACATTGGGGCTGCCTGGATAGGGACTCTCCCAACCCCTCGGGGCTGGACTCACGCAGGACGCAGTAGAGGCCCAGCTGCTCGTAGCCCTCGCAGCAGTCAGTCACATTCTTGGCCTCGGGGACCTCCACGGCCAGGTACTGGGTCTGGTACACAGTCTTGGGGCACCGCCTCCAGGGGATCCAGCCCCCGCAGGACGTGAAGACCACCTGGGACGTCTGCACCGCCTCCACCTTCCGCACCCTCTGGGTCACGTGGTAGCTGCAGAGCTGGTAGCTTAGCAAGGACAGGCCTTTCTCTGGGAGGGAGGTGGGGGCAGGGGAGGGAGACACCAGGGTCAGACCAGCAGGAAGACCGGAAAGGTGAGCCCCCGAGAGGCAGCAGGAATGAGACCTCTGCCTTGTGACGGGACATTGGAGCTGACGTCCTCTGCCTTGTGACGGGACATTGGAGCTGACGTAGCCGCCCTAACTGTGGGTCTCTGAGACCTGCACAGAGAACATGCTTGTGATGCCATGCTTGTGATGCCATGCTGTTTGATTTGTGTAAAATTAAGGCCTGAAGCCATCAACATGGAACTGCAGGCGAAGAATCCCACAGTCCTGCAACTCTAACCCATCTGTACATCACCCTCACAATAAAAAAAAAAGTTAAAATCCCAGTCCTGTGACTATAACCCCGACAATACTTTTCTTTTAAAGCCAGAAGAAGAAGGAGGAAGAGGAAGAGGAGAAAGGGGGGAGGGGGGAAGAGGAAGAAGAAGAGGAAGGAGGAGGAGAAGGAAAGGAAGGAAGGAAGGAAGGAAGGAAGGAAGGAAGAGGGGAAGGAAGGAAGGAAGGAAGGAAGGAAGGAAAAAAGGAAGGAAGGAAGGAAGGAAGGAAGGAAGGAAAAAAGGAAGGAAGGAAGGAAGGAAGGAAGGAAGGAAAGAAAGAAAGAAAGAAAGGAAGAAAGAAAGAAAGAAAGAAAGAAAGAAGGAAAGAAAGAAAAGAGGAGGAAGAAAGAAGGAGGAGGAAGAAAGGAGGAGGAGGAAGAAAGGAGGAGGAGGAAGAAGGAAGAAGAAGCCTCACACAGTACTGGGTGAGCCAGGACTCACCCCCAGGCCTGGCTCATCCCACAGCCCTGGGCTCTAACAACAAAGGAGCTAAAGAACAAAGCACTAAATAAACAATAAGCTGAAGAAAAGGTACAGAGTTTGCATCAAAGATCCATGGATCTGATCCCAATTTCCCAAGTTTACTCTCCATAAAAAGATCCCACAGGCTGCAGCCTCCCCTGCACACCCAGGCTGGCAGATGAATCCACGGGGTCTCCTTGACAGGTCCATACTAAAGACCGCTGCAGGCCAGTAAAGAGTCAATGACAGCTTGGGGGATGGGGGGGGGCCCCCCCCAGTAGAAGATAAATACTTAACCTGAACGTGTGAATACTTAACTCCCATGTGCGTATGGCAGTCACATTAGCTGAAGGAAGGAAGTCAGTTATCTTGGGTTGAGCTCCAGGCTTGCCTCATGGGGGGGCAGCAGGGGGATGGAGGGTGCCACAGGGGGGATGTCCTAAGAGGCCTGGGGTGACCCTGAGGTAGTAAGAGGGCTGTCCTTGGGCAAAAGGGAAATTTGGACATGGCTGTACACACACACACACACACACACACACACACACACACACACACACACACACACACACACACACACACAGAGCCATGCAAAGATAAAAGCAGACAGCAGAGTACCAGCCAAGAAAGGCCAAAGACTGCCAACAGTTACCAACCTGTAGGCCTGGAACAGAACCTTCTCTCTCAGCCTCAACATCCTGGTCTTGTGCTCAGGCCTGATTGCAAGTTAGTGCTAAATGCTCCCTGGGTGCCTTCTTGGCTATGGAGACCCTAGACCTCTCGGGGCCCCTCTAGCCTCTCCGTGGAGGATGGACCAGTGGCTTGACAGGGCAGCATCTCTGGATACTCAGCCCCCTCCCCAGACAGCCCACCTCCCCTGGAGGCAGTTGCATTCCAGTCACCCCCACAGGGTCAGCCTGGCCTCAGCCTATCGCTTGTCTTCCGTGAAGATGGTCACCGTACTGCCTGGAGAGGAACAGGTGGCGTGCGTATTCAGAAGGCTAGGATTTAGATGTGACTTGGATGAAGAACTGTACAAAATAGCAGGAGGATTTGAGATTCATTCTGTGACCACACTGAACAAGCCCAGTGTCCTGCAAGAAGCTAATGAGACAGATGGGAGTTGCTCAACTTAACCTCAGATGAGCTGTCAGCCATGCGAATGAAGGCCCGGTCCCTGGTCTCCAGAGAGACAGCTGGTTCCATCTGATCATTACAGGATCTAGAGCAGAGCCGCCTCCTCACACCCACAGGGGAACATGCGCGAGCACGCGAGCACACACACACACACACACACACACACACACACACACACACCTCTCCAGGGAAGCCTAGTAGGTGTTTGTTGTGTTTTGTTTTCACCCTCTACAGAGGCTGCCATGGCAGCTCCAAGCCTTCTTCTTGGCAGAGGCAGAGTGGAACCTTCTAGCAGGCTCTGCCAGTCAACAACTCCTTCAGGCATCGTCCAGTAGGAAGTGGGGAAATCAGGATGCTGAGTATTCTCTCCCATTTCACAGATGCTCACCTAGGACCCCAGGGCCTCTGCTCCCCTCCACAGGGCACCAGGGCTCCCTCTGTGAAGGTGAGCAACACCTTCCACAAGCCAGGATGCCCCCTAATACTCCAGCCTTGTCCTGTTGTCACAGAAGCAAGCAGGCAAAATCCCACCTGTGGGGATGGCACTGGGCCCCCAAGACAGGAGCCTGAGCTCCACACCACTGAGTCCGGCCCACCACAAGGGCTCACAATTCCCCCAGGGTCCCCACCTGTCCTGCCCCTGAGCGGCTTGATTTCACACATCTAACTCAAAAGATACGGGGGGAAAACTCAAAGTAAAATCCATTCTAGGTGGAAAAAAAATCATTGCTTTAAGTTTTTTAAACCAAGGTGACTACAGGAATAGGATATCTCTTTAAATTCTTGATGGAATATGGCAGATCCCAAGAGGAAGGGAAAGGCTTTCCATTTGAATTCTTTGGAATCTGGAGGGTCAGCAGGCTCAGCAGGTGTTGAGCCCCTGAGCTGCACCCAGCCCCCACCCCGTGGTTTCCATGGCAACCTTGCCAACTACACACTTTCTACCTGGCACTCCTGGCTGCTAACACTTGGGACAGCACGTGCAATGCCCCTCATTCCCGAGACGCATTTAGCCAGGGAGAGACCCAACCATTCTGCCACCTGTCCCCATCTGTAAGCCAGAACCTCCAGCACCCTCGTTCCCTATCTCCTCCTGGAGCTCACTATCTGCAGTGTGGTCCTGAGTCATCTACCGAGCTCCCGGCCCCACCCAACACAGCCACCTGGCGGTCGGTGTCTGAGCCCCTGGGACCCCTTCCACTCCCAGTTCACACTCACGTTGGAGGAGACCTCTTTCCAAAGAGGCCCCTAGCTCTGCCTGCCTCCATGGCTGCCAGGCCCCCAGCTCTGCCCGCCTCCGTGGCTACCACTGCGCACAGTGATGGAGCAACTGTGTCCTGGCCTGCCCGGGGCCCCATAGGTACCATCCTTATGAGACCCATTCCCAGGGCACCCTGACCTGGACCCCCACTCCAGCCTCACCCCCAGGCCCCTCACCTGTGAAGCTGCTTGCCTGGCTCAGGCCCACAGCACTGGCCCAAACCAGCAGGGCCAGCCCCAGAGTCCTAGGCATCGTCCAGCATAAGCCGTGGGCAATGAGGGATGCAGGGCCTTCTCCACAGCAGCCTGGGTCCCGAGCAAGGACGCAAAAGGGCCCTGAGCTGTCCCGGGCTGGAGAAAGGGCCCTTCTGTTCCCGAGATGGCTGCTGGCTGCAATGGCTTCAGAGGGAGCACTGGCTGGGAAGTGTCCCTTATGCCTGCTCATTAGCGCCTGCCACTGCCACAGCTGCTTCCCTGGAGGCACCTGCATCTCCTGGCCTATTCTTGCCATGAGCAGATGGCATCTTTTAGGAAAGGCGAGCAGACAACGGCCTCAGCCACATCACTGTGAAGCATCACATTGTTACACAGAAAATGCATTTCAGACCCATATCTGACTCCACAGAGTGCACAGTATTCTCTTACCCTGTCGATCCAAACTGGCAAGAGAAGACAGAGTCCAATCAAAGTGGTACATCAGGCTCAGAAAAGCTCCTTCACACCGTGCGACAATGCCACTTAAAAGGCACAAGCCTAATCCAAGATATGATAAGGACACCTGCTCAGTTATGTTTATCTCTGCACTATTCACAATAGCCAGGCGATGGAAACAATCCAGATGCCCTACTGCAGATGAATGGATACAGAAAATGTGGTATATATATATATACATACATACATACACACACACACACACACACACACACACACACACACACACACACTGGAATTCTACATAGCCAACAAACATTGCATTTGCAGAGAAGTGGATGAATCTAGAGCAAATCATGTTGAGTGAGACAAGACCAAAGGAACAAAAGGCGCATGGTATCCTTAATACATGGCTATTAGATCTAAACAGTACAAGAGCGAGGACTCAATATTTGCATACCCAATGCTATGGACATGGTACTGGAAAGATAAATACAACTATATAGACATAAAAATCTATGACTCCATAGACATAATGTTTTATTACATAGATTAATATGTATCTATGACATACAAACCCTTAGCCTAAATTTGATTATGTTCTAAAGTCTAAGTGCCAGTGATTATATATAGATTCCCTTCCTGAATACTTGTTGGTTAAACGTGTCATTTGAAATATGATGTAAAAATCAACGTTAATAAGTTCTTCAATAAAAATAATATCAAGAATTTTTCGAAAAAAAAAGGCACAAGCCTGCCCGCTGCCCCTGGCCCAGCGCCAGCCCCTCCTCAGGGATGGCAGAGGCTGGGTTCAGAGGGAGACTCCGGCCCACCATAACGTAACATAGGAGCACAGGGAAGGGGCAGGAGCACCCTCACATAACATCCATCACACAGGGGGTGAAGGGCTCATCACTGGAGATGTCTGAACAGCACTAAAGACTAGATGGCCGACATTCAGCCAGCCATCTGGGGAACAACCCTCTATCCAGGAGCCATGGCCCAATTCATCCACAACCTCATGGAGAAGGCCTGACTCTGATGAAGGCCACTGTGACTTAAACCTCAGCGGGACACATTTTGGCACAAGCCAGGGTTGAGCTGGTTTCTTTGTACCCTGCCAAGATTCCCACAGCGATTCAGAGCCTAAGAAAATAATCCATAGTGCCCAAGCTGGTAGCTTCAAACAGCTTACAGTTAAGGAAGCTATGCTGAATGGTTTGGTGGCCACTGAGCTGTGGATGTGGTTTTATATTGGAGAAATCATAGGTGAGCATAGCATTGTTGGCTATGATATTTGAAGACCAATCCTAACATCTGATTTTATTTGATTTATTGAGTGTTCTTGGACATATACTCAAAGTGCTACCTGAATAAAATAAGATGAGTCAAAAAAAAAAAAAAAAACCAGCCAAGCAAAGTCAAAACAAAAACTCCCAGGTCCAAAGGCACAAAGATGTCAGCTCTATAAGGCTCTATGGAAGGGGCGGCCCCTGGGAAGGCTGGCGGGAGGAGAAGGTGACATCTGTGGGGTGGTAGGATTACCCGTGTACCTTTCATCCCAGGCTCTGGCAGGTGGTACATTAGGTAGATGCCTTTGCTCTTGGCAGCTGGAGACTCCTGCAAACATGGGGTGTGTGGAAAGCCCAAGCACAGTTCACAACAGATGAAGAAAGTGCCCTAGCTTCCTGCAGGCATGTAACCACACGTCACCCGCTGGTGCTCTAAAGCTGGTAGCACTTTCCAGGGGCCTCTCTCTCCTAGCCCACACCAGCTTCTCCCCTCTTCTTGTTCAGGGGGCTCTGCTGCCATGTTTGCACAGTGAATCACAGGCAGCATGACGGAGCTGGAAATAGCCACTCCGTTGAGGATCCCCTCCATGTGTTTCCTTGGAAGCTTCATGAGGCAGGACTGACTCATCAACGAGGCTGCAATGTGATGGAAGTTTCAGTAAGAAAGGATTTTAGGCGAGGTGCTTGTAGCTCATACTAACTACTTAGGAGGCTGAGATCTGAGGATGGCGGTTCAAAGCCAGCCCGGGTGAAACAGTCCATGAGATTCTTATCTCCAATGAACCACCAGAAAACAAGAAGTGGTTTAAGGTGATAGAAGACTTGCCTTGACTGAACAAAAGAGCTCAGGGACAGCGCCTAGGCCCTGACCTACCAAAACAAACAAACAAAAAAGATTTTAAAACATTATGCAGAAACATGATATGAGGGGAAGGGATGACATTTATTAGATCATCTTAAAAGAAGAAGGGCCTGGACAGGACCAGAATGGACAGATAAATTTCAAAACTGCTGTAGGTCAGGCGCAGTGGCTCACACCTGTATTCCTAGCTACTCAGGAGGCTGAAATCTGAGGATCAAGATTCAAAGTCAGTCCTAGCAAACAAATAAAAAAAAACTCCTCCAATTAACCAACAAGATGCCAGACGTGTAGTTGGGCACGTGTAGCCGGGCACGGGCATATTGGCTCACGCCTGTCATCCTAGCTACTCAGGAGTCTGAGATCTGAGGACCATGGTTCAAAGCCAACCTGGGCACTACAGAACGTGAGAGTCTTATCTCCAATTAATCTCTAGAAAACAGGAAGTGGGGCTGTGGCTCCAGGGGTAGGGCGGTAGCCTTGAGCTGAAGGGCTGCAGGACAGTGCCCAGGCCAAGTTCAAGCACCATGATCCACAAAAAAGAAAAAAAAATGCACTTTACTATCCAAGAAAACAAATTTAATTAGCACTGAAAGAATAAAGAGAAAAGAGCTTACAAGTTGGGTTCATCCAAACATTTAAAAATGCAAGGTGACTCTGTATGACACCATACTTATCTCTAAGAATATTTGCTCCCTGACTACATGAATGGCTCTATACAATACGAAGATTGAGATAATAGTCTGAATCCCAAACCGACCTTGGGCAATTCATAACTACTATGTAAACTCTCCAGTGCTGAAGGATGCGGAGCTTTAGAGAGACACGGAACCCAATTTCCCCATGCCTCTAACTGCTCCATAGCATGTGCCGTTTCTAGCAATGTCGCCTGCCTAAAACCCCAGGGGAGAGGGAGGCCAGGGCATCCTCCAGAAAACACCCACTGCACATGCTTTCCCTTTCAGGAAATTCCTACAGCTAAAGACAGAAGTAAACACATCTTTCTAGGGTGGCTTTGCCTTCCACACATGTACAACAGATTTTGCTGGCAAACTGGCGATCATGATTTCCTGCCAGCCTGGCTTCCAGTCCTAAGTGAGGCCTTAGATCTCAGCCTCCTGAGTAGTGAGGATTGTAGGCATGAATCACCAGCGCCTGACTCACGTTGCATATTTTTCCACACGATGTGGGTAGGGGTTTTCCCAGTTCTCCATCACACCCAGATACTCCAGGGAGGAAGCCGCCTCACCCCGTCACCCCGCAGACATCTCCAGGGCTCACACCGAGCACTGCCAGCCAGGCACCTGAACATTTGTCCAGCATGGGCAGGCAATGGCATGCAGTACCGGATCACGCTGGCACCAATGTTCAGTCACGTTTGCACACGCACGTACACGCTGGGGTATCTGAACTCACCGATGATCACACTCACCACACACCCACCCCATGGCCCTCACTCAGGCCTCACACCGGCTCCCACACGCACTCTGCTGCCTGGATGTCTCAGGAGACAAGCCCACCTCCCCAGTTCAGGACGCTCCCGAGCCGTGCTGCCTCGCCCCTCCGTGTGCTGAGCGGGCTGGGAGCCCCTGGCCCCTGGGATCCTTCTTGGACCCTGCGTGCTGGCTTACTCAGGCTCCCAGCCTCTCCCCAGAGTTACTCAGAGGGCCCAGGGAGGGGCCTGGCCCCACACACCAGGCTCATCATGAGTTCCCGGGTTGTGATTCACCCTTCCTACACCAGAGGGTGGGAATCTGTCCACACAGCCCCCCTTCTTAGAGACATGTAACAACAATACCTGCTGCAGTAAGACAATCAATGTACACACACAATATGCAATGATCAAGGCAGGATAATTAGCAGACCCATCATCAAAATCTCTGTGCCCAAAGCCATGTCTCATATCTTCTAGCCCTCTAGAAAACACATACAGAGCTGCGGGACCTCTGGGAACTACTGCACACTGGCTCACACCCCTCTGTCCCATGGTACTCTAGGATCTATTATCCATTCTCCCCACTTCTAGTAACCATTCTCTCCTCTGCTCTAAGATTGCACTGGAGAGAATATGCAGTGCCTTTCTACCATGGTTTTATTTCACCCAAACATGTCCTATAGCCCATCCATGTTGTCTCAGCAATTGGGTGTTCTCTTTTTCAAGGCTGAAGAGTGCTCCACTGGGTGTAAGAACCACATTTTATCTATCTGTCTTTCATCTAACCATCCATCCATTCCCCCAGTGGATATCTCCATTGATTTCTTAACTTGGTTGCTGTGAGCAGGGAGATAAAAAGCCCTTGGCAGCCACCCCCTGTTGTGGTCACCAGTAGGGGACCTAATCTTCCCTCATGCTACATGCTCAGCTGCCACCTCCCCCCCATGTAACCACCTTTCAGACTCTTCTAGACCCCATATCTGTCTCCTCCCTCCTCCTTTCCCTCCAGACACCCTTTCCCTATTTCTTTTATGTTTACCTTTGCAGAGGCTCAGGCTTCTCACAGCACACTTACATTCCATGTTGGAAGCTGGGTTGGATAGAAACAGATGGTGCAGCCCAGAGTCGGAATGTTGTCTCTAAGCTCTGAATGGCACATCTCAACCCCACACTGGGGACAGGATGGGTGGAGGCAGTTGAGGAGAGGCTGGACTCAGAGAGACATTCCAGCAGTCGGAGGGCCCCTGGCTCAGCAGCAGGTTAGATTGTAGGTCCTGGGGCCAGCCTGGTAGCCCGGAGGCATGCCTAGCACCCAGTAGGTGATGTGCACACATCTTGGGCTTTGTTTTCCTTCTGTGTTTTCTCAATGGGGTGTGAGGTCCTGGATCTGTCCCCTGTTTTGCCAACTTAGAACCAGAGCAGCAAGGATGGCCACTTTCCAGTGGCGGCACCCCAAGTCTTCTAGAGAAGCAGCACCAGAGAAGGGTTAATTATGTCTGAATGCTTCCTCTGTGAAAATCCAACCAAGTAACGTAAGAAAACAAAACCTCCTAGAACCTAAAGCATCTCCAAAGGGTCTTTTATTGCCATTAAGGGTTGATAAGGCACAGCTGGGGAAATAGAATTAAAAATAGAACCTATTCCCAGCCGCCCCCCCCCCCCGCTCCCCAAGCTCCCTGTAATGGACGAGAAAGAAAACACCTGCAACTCATTGAAGAACCCTTAAGCCAGAAGGCAACAGCATTGTCAACAGTTGCTAAGAGACCAGGGAGGGAAGCAGGCCCGGCTCACCCAGCTCATGCACAGGTCTGTGACCATCAGTAATGAATCCCTGAGAAAGAGGACCACGGCACCCCATGGCCCACGTGGCTCCTTCCAATTTGTCTGGTGATGGGTGACCATCTGGGTCCATTGACTGCTTTGATCAGAGGTGTGGAGGAGGCGGCGAGGGGGAGGTGGCCACCCTTAGGAGCTGATCCACAGAGACGGGGGTCCTTGGAGCAAGGCGCTAGCTCCCTTTGCATGCCGAGTCTAGAAGATGGCTTCTAGACCCCAAGGACAACAGTCTTGCCACTAAAGTGCCAATCTAGTCTTGTTCCTATTTCAAAGAGAGGAGAGAGTCTATGCAGGGGAACTGCTCCAAGGAAAAGGGGGGAGGGGCTTGCTTCCCTCTCTTCTACAAGACAAACTGAGCCACTCATTTTTTTATTTTTTGTGCCAGTTCTGGGGCTTGACCTCAGGGTGTAGGCACTGACCCTGAGGGGTTTTGTTTTTGTTTTGTTTTTTGTTTTTGGCTTAAAGCTAGTGCTCTAAAGCTAGAGCCACAGCTCCATGTCTGGCTTTTGCTCTTTGACCTGAGATAAGCGTCTCATGGACTTTCCTGCCCAGGCTGGCTTCAAACCATGATCCTCAGACCTCAGCCTCCTGAGGAGCTAGGATGATGGGCGTGAGCCACCAGCAGCCATCTGAGCCTTTTATTTAATTCCCATCTGTCCCTATGGCTGAGCTGAGACAGCAGCCTGCAGGGGGCTGGGGCCGAACAGCCGTTCCTAAGAGCTGGAAGTGGAGATGTGGCTCATGATAGAGCACAAAACTAAGGGACAGCACTGAGGCCCTGAGGTCAAGCCCCAGAATCAGTACACACACACACACACACACACACACACACACACACTCACACACACACACACACACACACACACACACACACACACAATTAGCGGTACTTGTAAAGGCACTAAATCAAATGCAGAAATAAAAATACACTCAGGGAAAGGTCTGTGTCTTGGACAGTGAAGACCACAGGGTCCACTGAGGTGCCGCTGTGAGAGGACGTCCTCCTTCCAGCCGGGCTTTGCCATGTCTATTGAGTCAGGGCAGGCTCTGGTCTCCGGGCCTCAGGGCCTTAGCACCATAGAATGGGAAGATGCTGGCTCAGTCATGAGGCAGTCACATTCCACGGATCACCAGGGATACCGGAACTGGAGGAGGCATGGAACAAAGCCCACTTGGCACACGCAGAGAAAGTGGCCCAGCCAACCATTTGGAGTCTCCCTTGCTGACTCCGGGCCTGGGAGGGTGGTAAAGCTCTGCCGTTCCAGCCTCAGTCTCTAATGATTTGTCATCGTCACATCCAGTGGTCAGAGGCACAGCTCCGCTTTCCATCCCAGGACCTCCTGAACTAGCATGCCCTTTACCCGAGGCCCCAACTCCTTTCTTCCCATTCTGCTCCCCCCCCCCGTCCCACTCTAGCCATGTTGTGCTGAGATGAAGGCTGGTGCACCTAGCAGCTGTGGATGGAATCTGAAGCACGGCCTGCGTCTGAGAAGACGGCTAGGAAAGGTCTCAGCTCCTTCCTTGCATCCCAACTCATCGCTTCTCTGCCAGCTGTGCCAGTTGCTTCCTGTGAGCTAGCAGGCTCTCGTGCTTCTGCCCATTCCCTGGCTTGTTTGCTGTGGATCTACATCTGTTTTAGGTGTGTTATCTCTGCGCCATCCGCCTTGGGGGGGACTTGGAGTGATGGGCGCTCAGATGGCACTCGGTGGTGTCGGCGGCTCACGGCCCTGCAGTGAGGAGCTTTGCAGATCTCTGGTTTTCTTTTGGAAGTTCTCTCCTCTCTTCTTTCTCGTGACAGCATCAGCAAGTAGTGTCATGTCCTTCTCTCCTCTGCCCTCAGCCTCTGTCCCGGGACAGTCCCTGGGTTGGGGTGCTAGCCTTCCTAGGCAGAGCCCAGCATTGGCAGCAGCCCGGAGTCCACACGGCGTCTGAGGCTCTCCAGAACAAAGACAGTGTGATGTGGTTAATAACGACCAACGTGGACTTCGACATGGGAAAGCTGGCTCTGAGCCTAATGGTGGCAGAAAACATGCCCAAAGTCAAAGCCAAGCCCACCTCCCCAGGTCTGCCAGGTGGATTTGCTCTGTGACCAAGCAGAAGGAAAGAAAGGCGGAGAGGGCACTGCCTGGCCTGCATCCAGCCCCAGCAGGTGTGGAGCCAAGTGGGCTACAGAGGCAGCAGGCCCTGGGACTGTGGGGGCTGCCATGTGTGGGATGGGGGCAGAAGGAAGCTCCCGTGACTTGCCTGTGGCTCTTGTGTGGAGAAGAAAGCGACCGCAGTCGCTGGCATGGTCCCCAGCCCTTGAGGTTTTGACTTCTGAAACAGCTTAGGGGCGAAGCAGAAAACAGGAAGTGAGAGGTAGGGGAGAGGCCAGAGACGGGTGGGAAAGGGATGAGACAGAAAATCCACACTGGGAAGAAACGAATCACTCAAAAAAGAAAAAAAAAAGAAAGAGAAGAAAAAGAAAACTGGCGGAAATCATTGGCCGGAGCAGGAGGCTGTTCTCAGGAGGTTAGTTCTTGGCATTTCCAGCCTGACGAGCCCACCGTTCGCTGGCTGGCTCATCCCTTCCACGTGCTCCCACATGCACCTGGGGTGCCTGCCACAGGCCAGTCCCAGAAACCCTCCCTGTCTGTGGGGGTTAATTTGTGCCCACCCACCCCTCAATGAGAAGAGAAGGAGGACGCTGGGCCCCACACAGAGGGAGAAGGCATGTGCTGGGGGAGGCAGGCCAGAATGAGGCCGCGTCGAGCCAAGGGTCGCCAGGATCACAAGCGGGCAGAAGCAGTGATAAACACAATTTCACAATGACTGCGCCATGAGGGGGCTCCGGTAAGTGAGTGAGGATCCAGATGAAGAGGCTCCGCGGGAGCTTCTGGAGCCAGTCTGCAGGGGCCCCGGGCTGGAAGCCAGTGCGTAAGCGCATGGAGGAAGTGGTTGTCACTGGCGTCTGGAGCAGGGTACATCCTATCATCCATCACTCCCTCCACCCAGCCCACAGTGCAGCGCCTAAGGACTTTGGAGCGAGCGTGGAGTCAGTGCCAGCAGAGGCTGGCCCTGAGCACCTCAACACCTGCATACAAGGGCGGGGTCCTCCAGCCAGTGGGCACTGGGCCCAGCTCGAGAGGTCTACTTCAATTTCAGCAGGAGGAATTCAGGTCAGATAATGAGGGCTGTTAAGCTCTGGAATGCCTGGAGCAGTGGACCCAGTGGGCCCCGGGACCAGCTGCCTCCAGCCTCCCAGATTCCAGTGCCAGGGCTTGGCCCGTCCAGGACAAGACATAGTCTAGACATGGTCTGGGAGGGGCAGGGTGCAGCTCTCCAGCGTGGAGCCGCCAGGACCTTCAGTCTGCCGTGGTACCAGGGACCCCTTGGATGCAGGGCTACCTCGTTCTCCTTCTGAGTGGCACCTGGGAGACACTTGGCCTTAGTCCTCCTCTGCAGACACAGCAGTCACATGAGCTTGGTCATTCGAAGATCAGAGGACATCACTGGGCTTCTCGGATGCGTCTTCCTCTTTATGAGTGAGTACATGCTGCCTGTGGTGTCAACTGCGGTCTCTGGCCAAGTGTGGGACCCTCCAGCCCACACACATCTTTCCGTTGGTGATCTGTGGGGACAGGCAGGCAGGGAGTGAGGACCCAGCCTGAAGTGGAGCCACTCTGGACCTGGATACAATTGAGGTGCTGGAATTGCTGCCCCTACACGGGACCTTCAGGCCCGTTCAGCCTGAACCAAGCTGGGGATCCCAAGGGGTCTAGCGGCTGGCAAGAGTTGAAGCCAGAGGGTGGAGGCCAGAACTGTGGATCACAGCACACAGGACAGACAGGACTCCAGGCCGAGGTGTCAGGCAGCCAACCTCAGGATAGTAGGGCCAGGTATCAGCCAGCCAGCCTCGGGGAGATTCTCCAAGAGGTAAGAGAACTGAAGCCAGGCCTAGAAACTCCTAATCCTCAAAGGTCCAATAGCAAGGGCCATCCCAGGAGAGTGTGGAGCTGAGCAGATTCCCAGGAAAAGGACAGAGGTGAGGCTAAGCCCCAGGAACTGGCCTCAGAGCCCACAGCCATCTATAGTCAGGAGTGCAGGCATCTCCATCTGGGAACTGCCCGGGACTAACACTCAGGAAAGACCCACAGTCATGGAGTCAGGGTGAGACTAACAGGGGACCAAAACAGATCCAGTGGGCACCAATCCAGATACTGGTTCCTCCCGAATGCCTTCCCATCCTCACCCTGACCCCCCTCTCTCCTCAGCCCAAGCACCAGTGCTCACCTCTCTGGCCTTCCCAACAATGCAGGCCAAGAAGGACTTCTTGGCTTGTTAGAGGGCAGCAAAACAATAAGAGGAATTGCAAACCAAGACTGTCTCCTGTGACCTGCTTGTGTCTGCCAGCCACACGGCAGGTGCCCCAGTGTTGTTGAATGAATGCAAGAGAGGCTCTCTCTAACCAGCTGGCCTGCCCTTCTCCTCTCTGCATCTTCTCCTCGGGAAGTAGCCAGTCCAACAGAACCACAGTCCCATTGCCCGGGACAGATGCCACCACTGGAAGACACCCCCTGGCATACGATTTTCTCCATGAATGTTCTGAGGAGGAAACCCAAGTGCGATGGAAAGGCACTGCCAGCTCAGAAACAGGTGCCCACAGTACTCCTGGGCTCAGGAGATATGTGCCAATTCCGTGTTGTCATATATTTAAAATTACGATGACAAGATGGAGCCGCTCGTGTTAGCGCTGAGGACTTTTCAGAGCGTTGCATGGGAGACTCCAGCAACTACACCTGCAAGATGGCAGCAACTCACTTGGGAGCTGCTGCTTCTCCTCTGCTTGCACTGCCAGCTGTGAATCTGTAAGGGTGGGGAATGGGCAGGCACCCAGAGGACTGGGATTTCTCTGGAGAGCCTGAAGCTCCATTGGAAACCTCCCAGGTGGGGATTTCAACATGTGACACCAACATCACTCCGAAGCTGACACTGTTGCTTGGACACACGGCCCAGAAGTGAGACTGTTTCCTTGGAGGCCAGCAAGATAAAAATACCCATAATGACACAAAGGGGTTTGCTTGCAGGTGCTTAAACTTAGAATTTCCTTCAACCTTAGTCATTTCTTTCCCATTTTCCAAAGGTTAGGAGGCTTTTCTTAGGAAATACACGTGAAGTGATGTTAGGAAAAATATACCCTTTCTAAAAACCTCGAAGTATGTGAACAAGGTCCACAGGGGCTGCTCTGGGGAAGGAAGGGATCCAGGCCTGACGCTGGTATTTACAGAGTACATGGGTGTTTACCAAGAGTGGTCTGTGGTTTGAGACTTGCCTAAATAAATGACAGCTCTCTGAGAAGGCCCCAACGGAAAGACTAGTGGGGCTTGTCCCCCTGACCACGGGAGCCACGGAGACCCTGTTGGAGGGCGGAGGGTAATGCGGTGGTGTGGTGGCCTTCGGGGAATGCCTGAATTCAGTAGGTAGGAAGGAGCGGCAAACACACCATCCGCGAGCAGATCATCTGGGGAAAGGGAAGATACACCCATCAAAGACAGGTCCTCTCAAAGGCCACATCCTCCCTGCAGCTCAGGATGTGTCCTCATCCTTGTCACTTTGCAGAGATGACAAGGTAAGTGGCCACAGGTCCAGTGGGAATTTTCTAATCAACCACGAGCAAGAACTCACAAAGGAGCAGGAGGTGGGACACAGCCAGGTGGAGCCAAGGAGGGCGCGAAACTCGGAAGACGTGGGGGGAGGACCCTTGAGCCCCATCATGTCAATACAGTACCCAAAGACGGGAACCACACGCGCACCAAGACCAAGATCGATCTGCTTCCAGCTCACAGAAGCAGGCACCCATCGATGCCAGAACTGGCATGAACATGCCAAGTGACCTTGCCTCCAAAATTGTCCCGATGGCCTCAGAAAATGAGGTGACAAAACCAGTTGCTTAGCCAGGCGCGGTGGCTCACATCTGTCACCCTAGCTACTCAGGAGGCTGAAATCTGAGATCACAGTGCAAAGCCAGCCTGGGCACTAAAGTCCATGAGACTCTTATCTCCAATTAACCACCAGAAAACTGGAAGTGGCACTGTGTCTCAAGGGGTAGGGCCGTAGCCTTGAGCTGAAGTGCTCAGGGACAGTGCTCAGACCCAGAGTCCAAGCGCCAAGACCAAAAAAAAGAAAAGAAACAGTTGCTGGGTAAGCTCCAATAGATGCATGACGCTCAGGTCTTCCACAATCCTGTCCCACCCTACCCCCAGCTTCTAGCTGCCTCTCTCCAGCTTCTCTTTCTCTGTGTCTGTCAGCCAACACTTCATCAGAAAGGATTGGGAGGAAGGCAATGTCTGAGAGGCAGCCAGGTCTGGCTTGAGAACCCCAAACCAGTGCTGTCACCATGACAACCACTGTGTCCACACGAGGGGGAAGAGGCAGGGCGTGCCCTCTGAGGCCTTCCAGGACGGAAACCTAGCAACACAAGATGCAAAATAATGCGAATTATCCTTTTGTCGATTTTACAAAATAGAAATAAAGGCCATCTTCGTTATCTAATTCATCATCTTGGAAATAAAGCATCCTTCCTAGGAAGGAATGTGGCAGAGAAGGAAAGAAGGGGGGTGGTCAAAGAAGACCGGGAGAAACTGTGGAAGGGAAGGGAATCGCCAGTGTGGTGGCCACTCTCTGGCGTGAGATCATCCCGTGCTCCCATTTTGTCCCTCAGTCTTCAGTCCTGAGGGTCTCACTCAGATCTGCAGGTGCTCCTGGCACCTGGAGTCCCAGCAGAGATCCCAGGGGACGTCCCTCTTTGTGTCATAGGGACTATCAGAAAGAGGCCTTTCCCATCTAGCCCTGAAACCCTCGTGTGTCCGAGGCAGAGGGGCAGAGTACCCCCACCCCTCCTCTTGGTGCAGGCCCACTGGTTAACTCCACTCAGCATGCATCACATGGCCCAGTACCATGGCCTACTTTAACTCCGTGCTCCAAGACATCTGGGGTTGTGCTTGTGGTACAATGACACCCTGCCAGAAGCAGACAGGCAAGGAAGCTGAACTAGGACAGGCCCTTCCTGCTGTCCTGTGTCAATTTTCTCCTGGAATGCTTGCTCTAAAGCCTTCCGGCTTCCCCTTTCCCTCCCCTCCCATCCTCTCACTTCTCTTCTTCCCTCTTTCCTCTCCCATCCCCTCCACTCCCCTTTCCTCCCCTCTCCTGCTCCTTTTCCCCCCTCCCCTCCCCTCCCTTCCGCTCTCCCCTCCTAGCTCCTCTTCCTGGCCACCATGAGGTGAGCACCTCTCCTCCACTTCTCCCTTCTGCTTCACCACAGACCGAAAGACAGCCACAGACTACAACCATTCAAACTGCGAACCAGAATAAATCCCTCTTCTTGTCATTGTTCATCTCAGCCATGTGAACGTGACAAATCCAGTAAGTGCAAGTTCTCCGTGGTGTGGTATGCAGAAGTGGCCTGCGTTTGTGGAGTAGAAAGCCAAAATCTCCAGCAGGGATGATGGCTGGAAGTTCCTCTGGCCTGGCATGCAGCTCCATCCAGGAAGAAGTTCCACACAGCAGTAGCTTGTTGGTGGCAGATCCTGTGCTGAGATGAGCTGCCTGACTGGGGGGGCATCCAAGCACAGAAGGCCCTAAAGGGAAAAGGGAATTTTCCCAGTGTGGACGGACCGAAAGCTTTGGGGAGAGGGGCCCTCTGCACTTGCAGCCACTCCTGCTGTGGGCAGGAACCCCAGTCCTGTGGGGAAGCACTCGCCCTAACTCTTATCAGATCCAAGGCCCAAAGCTCCATCTGCCTGGATGTCTTTAGGGTCAGAGCCCTAAGGAATATAAGGAAGATCAGGGAGCAGCAAAACATGGCACGATCTCGGCATTGCCAAGGGTCTTTAGTCTGAACATCTCTCTGGGTGGTTTACTAGAGGTGGAGTTGAAGAGCTAAAAAAAGCGCCCCCATTCTGAAGCAGCAACTGTCTTGTTTTTTTATCTAAACTGTGAGTGACCCAAAAGTGCACCCAAATTAAAGAAACAGAATTGTGGTGCCATTAAGTCCCAGGAACTGACCTGTCTGTGTTAAAATTAACCAGAACTCTGTGTAAATTCAAGGGATGGCATTTGTTTTCCAAAGCAGAACTCGCATGTAAATTCAAGGGATGGCATTTGTTTTCTAAAACCATAAAACTACCCTTAGACAGCTAATTAGGACTCTACTGGTATAGGAATCCCCCTTAGCTCCAACCGCCCTGAACTGTCCCTAACCCCTACCTTATCTCATTCCAATAGCTGATTGCTGTGTTGATGTAAATCTGTAGTCTGCCTTTAAAAGCCCTGTAGAAAAGCTGTTCAGGGCTTCCTCCTGGGCTCCCGCTGTATGGGAGTGTAGGACGGAGCCCGGAGCTAGCCCGCCTGAATAAAGCCTTGCTTTTGCATTTCGGAACGTCTGACTCTCGGTGGTCTCTTGGTGGTCGTCCTGAGACTTGGGCATAACAGAGTGAGAGACAGAGGCAAGAAGCATTCTGTAAAAGCTAACTGCCACCGGACATTGTGGTTCCACGGGAGAAGCCCAGGCTCTGAATCCTGCAGGGTTCAGCTCTCTGCCTGGGGCCGATGGCTCTCTCACCTCAGACAATGGAGCTTCCTGGCCTGTCTCCTTATGTGTCCACACAGAATTGGTACATAAACAAGGTGAAGCAACGGAAGAAACTGACCACACTAACCCTGGTTCTTTCCCAGGGTCAGACTTCCTCCTAAGAGACATGAGCCCAAATAAACTCCTTCCTACCAATGTGTGAATGGCTGACCTCAGGCCTTCCTGGGATCCATGGAGCCAAGACCAACCAAGATGGAGAGATGCCCTCCTGGTGGCTGGCAGCATAGGTGTCTACAAGGGCTCACAGGAACCAAGAGAAATTCCTGGTGCCACACAAGCTGTTGAGAATTGACTCTGGGTTCATGGATTTTAATGAGTGAGAGCAATCAGGAGGAAGGTGCTGGGTTTCCTGAAAGGAACTGAAGCTGCCCTCCAGGGGAGCCAACTCTGAAAAGACAACACAAGACGTTTCTATGGAGTACCTGAACTCGAAAACAGTGTTGGAGGTGTGAGCTGTGCAAACCATTAGGGAGAGAACCTGGTAGTTTCTTTTAAAACTAAAGATAGAGGGTAGGAACGGAGGGAAGAAGGGTGAACGGAGGCAGGTATGGTATTCATAGACATAATGTGGGAAATGAGCTATAACTCGAGGGCAGGGCAGGAGGGAAAAACTGAGGGAAAGCCTAGGAAGGGTGATGTCCAAAAGGGAAATGTACTTATTACTTGACTTATGACATGGCAACTTTCTATCTTAATAATAATGATAAAATTTATTTAACAAAACTAAAGATAGCCCTGTCAGATACCATGATCTGAACCCTAGACAGTGGCTCAAGGCTAGAGGAAACAACATCCTCATAGACTCATACCAGCTTTATGTAGACCGGTTAAACGCTACGAACAGCCACATATCCATTATCAGGAGAATGGCTAAGCAAATTGGAGTTTATTCTTAAAATGTGACACTATTCAGTAACAAAAAGTGGACTGTGATGAACCACCAACAGTGTGGGTACCCCACAGAAGACTGCCCAGATGCCCCCGAGGGCTGCACATAGCTCCCCTGCACAAAGCCCTAGAATGGTTTGAGCACAGCTAATGGCTCAGAAATGTGAATTGTAGAACACAGGAGTAAGTCTTTCCCTTTTTCTTCAGCTTCTTCTGGGTATTATGTGAGCATATTTTGTGTATGGAGTTAGAAGATCTCTTGCTCCCCAGCCAATGGCCAGAAGGCTTAGCCCAGACAGCAGGCTACACCTGAAAGAGACACTTCCTTTCCTCCCTCCATGGTACATGTTAAGATCCATATGTGTAACTTCATGCAATTATTAAAACAATTCCTCCTGCTGAAAGGAAGCAGTATTACTACTCAAACCCAGGCAATGAGGTTCCTGCATCAAAGATACCATTGTTTCATACAAAACAGAAACTCACAGAGCATTGTTTTGGCATCCACATACCTAATCAACAAAGGGATTAGAGCAAGACGATGCTTACCAGGTCAAGGTCAAGGCCTAGGCCAGGTTCCTTGAGTGGAAGTTACGATGGCTGCTGCTCACCAACTCTGCCCAGGAAGCACACAAGGCCTACACTCCTGTCCATGGACTACTCCCCGGGCCCTGAGCCAGGAGGCTCGGAGATGACCCCTGACCTCTGTAGTAATGGCCTCTGAGGTGGGCCTCTGCATCATCTCTGAGCCAACCTGCTTCTGACCTTCACCAGCTGCATCTATCTAAGCACAGCCTGAACCTACCTTCCTCTCCTACAGCTACAGACAGAGGTCCCAGACGGTTGTGTCATCACCACTAGTAAGTACATGCAGGCAAGTGAGACTCCTGCAAAGCCCCAAGGAAAATTCTCCCTTTCATGAACCCAGAAAGATAAAGCTGTTTTTGTCACGATCTCTCAATAAAGCACATGGACCTTTTGCCTTGGGTAAAAACCACTTAAAATGCTTCTTGCGAAGTTTAGAGGGGTTGTTTCCTGTTTCGGTTCATGCTTTTTACAAACAAAATGCTAAGACAGGCATCGTTTTGGCCTCCCCTCCAAGGTGCAGCCATCTCATAGTAGAGCCAGGTCATGAAGCTGGGATGTGAATCCTGCCCCTGGCTCGGGGCCCAAAGAGTGTGGCCAAGAGCGATCACATCATCACCTCTCACTCTCCTTATCTGCCCCACACAGGCCTCAAAGAGATAAAGTCGCCCTTGAAAGGACTTGGAATGGGTGACTGACATCATAGCAGGACAAAGAATTACTATTCAGTTATGGAAAGACAGGTGAATCAAGTTGAAATTTGGCCATTGCATTTCAGTGAAGCAGGTAAGTTATCAGTCCTTCTGAACAACAAGCATGGCCAGAAATCTTTCCTTTAATACAAAAGCAATTTCCAATACCGGGAAGTGGCACTATGGCTCAAGTGGTAGAGTGCTAGCCTTGAGCAAAAGCAGCTCAGGAACAGAACCCAGCCTTGAGGTCAAGCCCCAGGACTGGCAAAAAGAAAAAGAAGTGAGAACCAGGTGCTACCTTCTGGACGCTGTGGACTCAGGCCAGGCTTGGTCTGCTTCTGTGCTGCAAAGCTGAAAACAGGTCATCACCTGTCTCCTGAAGTCCCAGTAGGAGGGAGATGGCTTTTGATGGCTCTGTGGGGTGGGAGAGCTTTTGTTTGCTGATCACTGGAAAGGGCTATTGAGCCTCTAAGTAAAAGCTACTTTGATGCCAGGGGCACTGGCTTTATCTTCACTAAAGTAAATAAAACAATCCTTCTTCTATCATTATCATCAAGATGACCAAAGGCAAAATCTGATCTGGGCAGGAAAAATCAGTGTGTAGGGGGCATAATGCTTCAAGACAGGCAGTGAACTAGAGTGTTAGGGCTGTACGACAACATTCAGAACCAGCCTGAGCAGAAAACATCTGCAGACACTGTCCAAAACAACCACAAGAAAGTAGAGCTGGAAGCCAAGCAAGCATGTGGATCCAGCATGAGGCCCCAAGTTCAAACCCTAGAACCAAGAACAGCAACAACAAAAAGTGGATTCCCAGCTCCACCCATGTTCATACCATTACATTGAAAATGATGCATCCAGGATAGACACGGTACAAAGTTAAAGAGAAAAGGATGCTATCAAGGACGATGACATCTCCTGGATAGAGGAGGCAAATACCTGGCTCTTCCAGGAGTCCTCCTTGGGCCTGAGAGCTGGTCCTGTGCTGTGGGGTCAGACCAGAGGTCTTCCTAGGTCTGCTGGTGATGCCTGTGTCTGTCAAATTAGAGAAAAATTGGTATGGTCCATACTTTTGGGTATAGAAATACAAGGGAAGTGGCTAGGAGTTTGACCTAGTGACAGAGTGCTTACCAAGCAAGGTACTACATACATAGAAAAAGCCAGAAGTGGTACTGTGGCTCAAGTAGTAGAGCTCTAGTATTAAGAAAGCCCAAAGACAGTGCTTAGGCCTTGAGTTCAAGCCCCAGGACTGGCAAAAGAAGAAAAAAGAAAAGAAATACAAGAGAAAAGGGAGATGTGTGAGCATTCTCCCCACCTCAGGTCCTCAGCCCCTTTCCCACACAGCCTGTGACCCTGGCTGTGTCAGCAGAAGACCCCCCCAGCAGACCTGAAGCCCACCCCGCCCAGTGACTCCCTCCAGGAGAGATGGGCACTGCCTCTCCCCAGACCTGGAAGAGCACCTCCCACCACTAGTCCCGGGTACAGAAATCCACCCGGAGCGGGACAGAATCCATGTGTCTCCCTCTCCCAAGAAACCTCCTGATAATTCTCCTTCTGTGCGTGGGCCTTGGGGATGGCTGCTTACAGGGGGGATGTTTTAACCAGGTATGCTAACTAAGCTCAGGGAGCAGTTAGTAGAAAACCAGATTCAGGTTCCCAGTGCATGGGCCTTGAACATTCTGCCCCACTCATCTCTGACATGTGACCAGGGCGGGGCATGCCAGTCAAAGAAGTCTGTTAGATGCCCTCAGGCTAGCTTCAGATCAATCCGTCGTTGTAGCTATGGAAGAGGGACAGCAGTTCAGTTGCTTCCAGGAAACAGAGCAGCCTTGGTTGTCCAACATTATAGCTCCTGATACCCTGCACCACTGCCCCAGAAAATCAGGCCCCAGTGGGCTGGGGCAGGCCATGAGCACAGGGCAGGCAGGCCAAGTGCAACCACCCAGACAGCGTGGCCAATCGCCTCTGTCATTGGACTGCTTGGTTATAAATCTGCCCTTGTCAGAGCCAGCTAGTGACCTCACCCTGGCCCTCGTCTCAGCATCATGGAAATGGCCTAGAGAGAGCTGCAGAGTCACGTCCTCCCCAGTGTCTCCAAGAGAGCTCACGACTGCGAGATGAAATGCAATGAGACGACTGCAGAATCTCAACACAAATTCCAACCCAGCTAACGTGAACTTCCAGGGCACAGGATCACAGGTTGACATGCCATGCTTGCCCTGCGAACCCACAGATGTCAACAGGCCTCTTGCCCATGGAGGAGATATGGGGGCACCCTCCCCCACCCCAAGCACACTGCCTGCCACTGCATTTAACCCTGGGAAGTCAAACAACTCCCAACCCAAACAGACATAAAACCAATGGCTCCCCAACTGTTTGGTCTAACTCTTTGCTTAACCCCAAATTTGGTTTCCCAAAATTCTTCCCTCCCCTAACACAGCTTCTGGGAAACTAAATATTGTTTTCGCTGAGACTGGTTCTGAATAAATACCGTCATTCAAGACTCTTATCATGTTCCAAATAAACATGGAAGAGCCAGCAGCCAGTGTCTAAATCCTGCCTTATTGTTTTAAAAACAGAATTTATAGACTTTGATGCTCCATCCCCATCTTGGCCTGAATCTGCTGAGATGGCTCAGCTGATTTTCCTCTGCAAGTAGAGACAGAGGAGGAGAACTAGAGGTGAGGATGGTGAAACACCGTGCTGCAGCCACTGGAGAGGCAAGTGGATGTTCTTTAGCTGGGTGTGCTCTGAGCAAGGAGCTGGACATTACCTCAGTTGCTGTGCTTAGAGTCACAGGACACCAAGCAGGAAGTGCGGGGAGGATAGGAAGTCCCACCTTAGCCTGGCAGACAGCAGGTGCTGATTGGCTAAAGTAAAAGTGGGTATGGAAATGTTAGAGGTGGATACACAACTTGTGGTGGTCCTGAAGCTAGGATGTTTGGGAAGATCCAGGTTTTGGATGGAGATCTTTTCTAAATAAAGAAAGCAAAGGCTAGTTCCATTCGCCACTGTTTACCTCATGTATCAGTGGATGGGCTGGTCAGCCTTCCATTCCTATAACAAATACCTGCCGAAGCCAACTTATAACGTGGAAACGTTTCTGTGGCTCTGTCTTCCATCCACGTCTGGTTGTCTCTATTGCTGTGGACCTGTTGCAGTGGAGCAGATGGTAATAGATGGGAGAGAGAGAGGCTGCTCTCCTCCCAAAGAGGTGTCAGTCCCACACAGAGCAACACTTCCAAGTGTGGAAGGATGGCAACACTGCATTGCAAGGCAACCACTTCAGGGAACCCCAAAAAGGTTCTCCATCTTCATCATATCTGCAGCTGATAAGGCAGGCAGGCACCTGCAAGGGGGAACACACACACACACACACACACACACACACACACACACACACACACACACACACAGCCCTCTCTCCTCTCTGAACTGGCTTCTCTGCTGCATGGACCTATAAACTCTGAGTGGTCCAGAGAGGGAGCTAGCTAACCCTCCAGGGAGGGAGGATTCTATCAGCATCTACAGACAGAGCTCGAGCTACTATCAAATGAGAAACAATGGCTTCCACATGCTGGCATCGAAGCAAGAGGAAACAGGCATGCCTGCTGGGCAGTGCTGAGCACAGTGCCAGGGGGATGGCAGGGGAAACTCATCACCTACATGAAAAGAAGACTTTTTCAGGACATGGCCTCTGAACCCAGGTGACATAGCCAGGGGAAGATTTGACCCCAAGTAGGTGAGGAAAAGACTTGAGAACTCATCAGAACATGCTGGATGAGCCTGGGATAAGCTGCATTCAACAAGATCAGGTCATCAGGGCCAAGCGTGAGCCTGGCCAGTCTTGGGCAACTCTGACCTTTCATCGGAATTGGGAAACTCCCTGGATCTACTCCAACAAAATGAGAAGAGGCTGTGGAAGCAGACCTAGGCCTGTGGGCACGGGGGAGAGGCCACTGTCCAACAAGGAGAGGGACTTTCAGGGTTTCTTGAGCATCTCGTTCTGTTAAAGTTGCCCTGTTCCTGATTTCACCAACATTAAACCTACTTGCTCATTTTCTGTCACTGCATAGCTAAGCTAGGGTCTCATGCTTTTTCCCTGGTCAGCCTTAGACCTCAATCCTCCTACTTCTATTACCCCAATGGCTGGGTTATCTAAAAAAAAAAAATAGTATGCATAGCCCGTGACTGGCTACCCAATCTTTTTTTTAGAATGAAGAAGCATATTGACCCAGAACCAACTCTACTCACAGAAGGGGCCTTTTGACTGCAGTTCTAAGTGCAGGTCAAAATCTCCTGGGGAGCTTTCCAAAAGGCGGAAGGTGGGTGCCCCCCACCCTAGTCCTCTCTAATGCAGCCTCTGGAGAAGTTTTTGGAGCCCTTGAAATCCCACTGTGGCACAAGGCACAGCAGGGACGCTGGGCTGGACATGGCCAGCTGGTGCAGGCAGGAGACCCTATTCGAAAAATGAACTGATAGGACTGGGCAGAATGGCTCACATGGTAGAGTAGTTCACTAGCAAGGCCCTGGGTTCAATACTGTGTACTCCTAAATAATAAACAGACAAAAATACAACTCTGCAAACCAGTGTCATCTATCTATTCATAAAGTCTCCATTTCTAAATGAGCTTTGAGGCAAACACAAGCGGCCTAAGCGTGAACTAAGGAACAAGGTAAAGAGCCCCCAGGCCTCCTTCCTCTTGAATGGTAGTCCAGTACCTCGGACGAAGTGAAGAGCCAGAGCAGGGCTTCCCACATAGAAGCACAGTTGGCAAGCCATGGGACTGGGTCTGTCACTGGTCCCTTTCCCCACCACTCTGAAGACATGAGCCTCAGACAGGATAGTACCTCCAGAGGAAAGGCAGAACTACACCCTTTCTGTAGGTCACATCACATGTAGAGGCCAGTAGAGTAACCAGCCCCATGATACAGTAAAAAGCCTAGAGAAACCACCTTTGCCATGAGAAGTCCAGTCACATTTGGTCAGACTGCTGTTTTAACAGAGAAAGGTCATTGAGCTCAACCACAGCCAACGGCACTTTGTATCCAGTGCCTCCTGGGTTCCTTGCTACGTCTGCCCACACCCTTATTAGCAGTGAAGCATCATTCCATGGCAAGGCCATATCACCCATTTTTGCCTGCCGTCAGCCCTGTGCCCACAGGAACAACATGGCTTCTTGTACAGTGCCTTCAGGGTCCCCTCAGTTCACGCAGCCCCATCCTGGGCCTGAGCCTGCCTATGGGGATAGCAACCCAGATGAGTCCCAGGACCCTGAGCCACCAGGGCTCAGTTATTGTTCCAACTCGAAAACTCCAATGAGCTTCCAAAGTCACTCACTGTACAGAGAAAACTTCTATAGATAAGACTGAGTTGGAGTTAATGTCATAAACATAACACCCATGTCTATATCTTTCCACAAAGTTGGAATTTATTGGATAACAGTAAATCCCCGAGTTATGTCAATTCTATTGACTTGAGTTCACCAGGTACCGCAGGTTCTTTTCTTCAGTTTACTTTGTTATTATAGAGGTAATGTCCAGAGGGGCTCCATTTACATGAGTCAGGTAATAAGTACATTTCCTTTCCTACAGTGCCACCTGTTCCCTCACTTTCCCAGTCTCTGCCACCCATCTCCATCCTCAGGTACATAGTTCACTTTCCTTGGTGTCCATTGAGCTCCCCTGTTGCACGTCTCACCCTTTTCCCCTCAAATTCTGTGTCCTTCCCCCACCCACCCACAGATGTACATGTGAGTACACTGTATATAAGGTAAAGAATACAGAATCATCCGAAAAAGGAAAACACAAATGAAAGTACTTTGTTTCCATATCTTAGCAGTTCATTTCAGTATGTATATTATTTCATATGAATATGGAGAGGTACTTGGGCATTGCACCTTTGTGTTTCTCTCCTAAGATTATCCAAGGTCTTACTGTATGTGAGCATGTAGCATCCTGTGTAATTAGTCATATCTCAGTGTGTTTCAGGTCTAACATCCACATATCAGAGAGAACATAGGCCATTTATCTCTCTGATATTAGCTTACCTCATTTAACATGATTCGTTTTAGTTCCATCCATTTCCCTGCGAATGTCATTATTTTATTCTTTCTAAAGGCTGAATTGTAAATTACTTTATTCTGATCTTGTTTTTGTTTCTTTATTTTTATTTTCCAGTTGTGGGACTTGAACTCTGGACCTGGGCACTGTCCCTGAGCTCTCTTCAGCTCAAAGCAAAGACCCTACCCCTAGAGCCACAGCACAACTTCCTGTTTTCTGGTGGTTAATTGGAGATAAGAGTCTCACGTTAGGACTTTAGTGCTGCGGCTGGCTTTGAACCGAGATTCTCAGATCTCAGCCTCATGAATAGCTAGGATTACAGACGTGAGCTACTGTGCCATACTTATTCTTATCTTAATGACTAATATTCACTCTCAGATCACTGATAAAATATATAGCTTACACAAAGGCTGGGAAATGGTTGGAAAGGCTTCAGGGCTATGCTAGAGAGCTGATATGCTCAAGGGAGGTCTCTGCAGGGGACCAGATAACGTTTCACCAACTGTGGGCCCAGAGCAGAGTAGATGAATGCAAGGCCAGGTGTGGCAGGCAGTTTCCTGTCAGTTGCGAGTGGCTTGTGTGCTGTGGACAGGAAAGACTGCTTGAGCTGGAGCTGAGGGGCAGGCAGGTGGAGCTCCTCCCTCAACAGGCGCATGAGGAATGGCTGGTGATAGGTCTGTGTGCTCCCCCACCTCAGTCTCGGGTGGTCTTTCCTTTGTCATCTCAGGCATGGTTGGTAAGTACAAGTGTCTGGGGATTCTGATGTGATTCCATGTATCCACAGGTAGGACCAAATGTTTCTTGTCACAAATAAATGACCAGGTTGTGACTCATGGTAGGTATGCTGGCAGATGTGGTTGCTTACTTGCATAAACAAGATAGGGATAAGTCTATTACAGCTCTCAAAATGGAATAACTCAACATGGAGCAGTTACTAGGGCAAGGCCTTGCCAGAAAGCTGCCACTCTGTATGCCATAGAATAACTCAGAGCAAGCCCAGCCTGATATCCTCAGTCAAGGAAGAAAACACAAATGAGAGAAAAGGGAAAAGCTACCCACCAGTTCACATGCAACTGCTATCCTCTGCTCCCCATGGCTGGAGCTACTGGAAAGGGGCAGTGCTGCCTCTCTCCGCTGTGGGCTTCAGAGTCACTGACGGAGGACACACCCAGGGCCTGATGGGCTTTCTCTGCCACTGTGGACCAAGAGCAAATAAGGCCATAAACCTGGGAACACAAATGTCACTGAGCCCAAGTGTTGTGTCTCCCAAGACTACGAGGAGGAAGATATGTCTAGGTACTTCGTTTTTACTTATGTATTTTTTACTGGACTAAGTTGTTCTTATTTCACCTTAATCACAGAAAATGTGTGGTAAAACAAAGACCTGACCCTGTGCTTGAGCACGGGGAGGTGCTCAGGAAAACACGGCCTGTAGTGGGACCCGAGGGGAAGTGTGTTTATACACACATCCTCTTTTTCTACTGCAGAAAGACTAAGACATGCATGTGTCCTGAGCTCTGTGTTCAGTTGCAGAACTTGACCTGAAATATGGAAGTTTCGAGGTACTTACAGGGCCTGAAAAGGAAGAAGGGAGCCAATTTGAGCACAGAATAAAAATACCATCTGGGCTTCGGTGACAGTGAGTAATACAGCTGGCTCTTCTGAGCTCAGGCAATTTTTATGTGGAGAGCTGATTTTATTTAAAGTTGCCTGTTGAATAACAAGAGATGAGAGATTCCAGTTTGCACACGTTACCCTCCTCAAGTGTGAGATGCTCCTGGCATCTGGTAAACTCTGGTAGATCTAATCGAGGTGTCTCCTCTCCACACCAGCACATGACATCTCTGTCTGGAGCTGGTAGACCTGTGGACCCAGATCAGAGCGGGTGGAGAGGGGTGGAAACAGAGGCATTGTAGGTCACATGCTCTGCATTTTCTCAAAATGTTTGCAGTCTTCACTCAGGAGTAGTGGGCAGCTGTGCAGAGTGCTGGCCTCAGTCAGTTTTGGCTGCTGGCACTGTGCACAGGCTGGGTGACTTAACAGGAAACTGTCGAGAATTCTGTAGGCTGCAAGTCTGAGGTCCGTGTGCCTGCAGGTTGGGTGTCTGCAGGTGAGGGCTGCTTCCTGGCTCATCAATGGCACCTCCCCAACTGTGTGCAGTGTGAGAGCTCTTGGTTTTCTAGGCAGTTGTCCTGGGCTGAGGGTTCTATCCATGACCTAGTCAGCCCCCAAAGGTAGAATGTGGGGGACATGGGCCTGCAACTGCCCCAGATCTTGTGACTCATGGTTCTAGGTGAGCTGAGGCCGTGTGCCTCCCTGCGGCCCTGCCTGGGGTGGGTGTCTTGGATGGGATTTGGGGCAGAAGTTACTTGGGGTATCCCCAGATTGCCCTATCCAGGTTGAGAGGAACAAGAAGATTCTGTCAGTGTCTTCCTCAGGAGTCAGCACAGGGGGTTCCACGAAGCAAAGTGTGAGTCTTGGTCACCACCTGGCTGTAGAGGGCAAACAGTCTGGCAGGGTCTTCTTTGTGGCTCTGGTGGATGTGGAGACCGGTGGTGTGGTTTGGATTTCCATCATGGGTACCTGTGAGCCAAGAGGTTGTTGGACTATTACCTTGGAGAGATGATTTTGAATAATGGCTCCATCAGTCCTGGTGTGCACAAATGTGGACCTCTGTTGAGCTGCCCAGGGGTCCATGATTGTGCCTCACCACGGAGGTAGGACCTGTGCATGAAAATTGGTGATGGAGGTGATCTCCAACTGTCTTAGTGGCTAAATTTATCATGGAGGGAGGGCATTGGAGAGGATACTGCTCATCTCAAAGCCAGGACACAAAGGAAAAAGGGGTAGGGATCTCAGTCTCCATATCCTTTTTCCCCCCCAAGGCCACGCCCCCAGTGATCTCACTTCCTCTCAGTCAAGCACCATCTCTGAAAGGCTCTACCTTCTCCCAACACCCCATAGGCAGGGGCTAGGCCTTCAATAGTGGGCCTTTGAAGATACTTCTGATTCAGCTATCCTTTGAAAGCCCTATTTAAAACTCTGCATTGCAACACATTAGCTACAGGTTCAGGAGGTCCAATTTGTCCATTTGCAATTAGCAAACAGCCTTCCATTGTAATTTATTACATCAGAGTATTTATGCCCAATTTTGCATCTTTTATAGCAATGAGAACTAAAGTGGGGAAGTTTTCTGGAAGGCTAAAGTGAGACAAACACTTGTTTCCCTTGTTTAGTTACTTTCTCACACTGTATAGGAAGCAAGGCTTAAATTTAGTGACATTCTCAGATGTGGTCTGAGCTCTAGCTTTGCTTGTCTATGAGAGCTTTGTCAATTGAAACATTTTAACACAGAGTAAATTTGGGTTTGTGTGTAAAGGCCCAGTTCATGCTATTATATCCTTGCTATAAAAATGTTAGTATAAAAACTAGTATATAAACTTTCATGTTCCTAATTGGAGCTTCACTGAAATTTGGTTTTAGTGGCATATATACAATTTATCTGTTTAGCATATACAATGTCTGGGTTTTCTTCTCCCCTCCAAGGATTTGTTTTTCAGTGGGTAAGATGTTGTCTTTGTCATTTTATTAGCATATAGCTAATGTACATATCTCTAAGTACATATAGCTGTACAAAGAGATATGAATATGTAAACAAATTCTGTTATATATTTCTGTCCTTTATTTTAAGAACTAGATTACAAATGAGAGACAGCCAGGAATCCCATCCTCAGATGACTTGAGCTGCCTAACTGACCTGCAACTCAAAGAGAGGCCCAGACAGCCTCTAGCCAGCTATCACCCTAGCTGATACCTCGGCTGTCCACGTCACTACAGCTGGAGGGTGCAGGACAGACCATGTGGCTGAAAGCGCTATGAAGAATAGGAACCCCAGAGCCTGCAAACAGGAGAGGAGGCTGCAGTCTTGAGGTCTGGTGAGGGGTCCTTGGCAGCACCCTAATACAGGGCTCTCTGGAGACCCTGGGTTGGATGGCACAGCGCAGACTCAGAGGCTCAGGTGAGCACTCTCTCCTAATATTTCCTCAACCCCGCTTGGACTCAGCTCACTCAAGCTCCTCTGTGGAAGGAGATGACGGGCTTAGCACAAACAGCCAGCTTCTGCAACCAGTGAGAGATTTGGGAGGTGGCAGGAGAGCAGGCTGGGCCAGAAGAAGGTGCCAGCCCAGGTGATACCATGTCCCACCCTGAAGCAGGCTCTTGAGCTGCTACTTGCTTTAGGCTAGAATCTACCCTCACCAAACTGGATTTAAAATGCACCAGCAGGACAGCTCTTCTCACTGTGGCTAGTCCTGAAGCAGGGACAGGAAAAGCAAGAGTCTTGCCACCACTGGCAAGGCCAGGGGAGCCGTAAGGCCACAGGGGTGCCTGCTCCACTAGGTCTTGGGGTTGATGGTTGTGCCCCGCGATTACTGTGTTCAAATCCACAGGAGATTCCAAGGTGGATAAATATCATAGCTCTGAGCACCCTTGACATTTTACTTTAAAACTATTCACCCAAGCAAGTGACTGCTTTTGCGATTCACAGTTCTGCTTATAGAAATTCTCCAAAGAAAACAAGACAACCAGGAAGCTTGCCAAATGCCTGGTATTCTAACCACCTGGCTTCTAGCGGATGCAGGCAGGACTACAGGCTCAGTGACGAGCCCAGGGTCGGCCACTTGCACCAAGTCACTACAAGCTTTGTTCCCCTGGGTCCCCAACAAAAGTCCAAGAAAGAAAGACTACGGAGGGACAACTCTGAAATCCTGCTGTCGCCTGGGCTCTCAGGAGAACAGAGCTGCTTCACATGCAAAGGCCCTGGGTTCTGTCCCTAGCACTGGCTTCAAAACCATACTAAACCAATGCTAAACCCTCTAGATTGTCTGATTTAGTCACTCGCTTCCAGTGGCATTAAGTCACCAACTTGGGAGGTCACAAAGCTGAGCAATGCATCATTAATCTCACCAGCTCGGTGGTAAACATGGGCCATGTGATAATGGTGGCCTGGGCTCCTTCTCAGAGACTTGAAGGCCACTTTTGTCGAAACCACCCTGTGCTTGGGCTTGTGTAGAAGAGCAACCCCTGGGGCCGGGAGTTTGGCCTAGTGGTTAAAGTGCTTGCCTAGCATGCATGAAGACCTGGGTTCGATTCCTTGGTACCACATATAGAAAAAAGCCAGAAGTGGTGCTGAGGCTCAAGTGGTAGAGCTCTAGCCTTGAGAAAGTCCAAGGACAGTGCTCAGGCCCTGAGCTCAAGCCCAGGACTGGCAAAAAAAAAAAAAAAAAAAAAAGAAGAGCAACCCCTCTGAAGTCAGGGCTGAAAACTCCATTAAATCAGGTAGAAGGCACTGTGATCGGAAGGTGCTTGGAAACAAGAGTGGAAAACAATGCAGGCTTCGACTCTCTGCCTCCCCTGTGCCACAGGCCGTCCTGCTTCTTTGTTCAGTTAATACCCAAGCCCTTCCTCACCCAGGCAGATTCTCATCAGAACATACTGGCATGCTCTATAGTGGGTCAAAGGAACTGGCTGGGGACCAACAGGAGCTTGCGCTTTTGAAGTTCTGAAAGGACTTCGTGCTATGCTTCTTCCATTTTTCTCTTTGAGTTTATAATGGTAGACTAGGGCTCAGTTATGATGCCTTCTTCTTCACGGGTGCTGAGCTCTGGGGCAGGGGGTGAAGTTGGTGAGGTACTCATGGGAGGAGTGGCAGCCCAGTCAAGGTATGGAATACTCCCATGGCCCCCAAAGGCCATTCGCAGCCCTACCTGCCTGTGACCCATCCGCTTTACCTTGTGCGGGAGATCAAGTCAAATTGTACAGTGTACTACTTTGTTTCTAGATCCTTTCCTGGGAGTGATGCTCTTAATGTCACCCATGGAGCCTGGCTTTTCAGATAGACCTTGAGGCTGGGTGTTAAAGCTGTTCTTTGGACAACTGCTTAGGAGGGAGATTGTCAGGCTCTGGGAAATTCCTGGAATTTGCAGCTGAAAGGAGACCATGGCAGTTCTGGTTTCCCTTCTTGCCAATGGTCTGGGTCTGCTCAGTCGCTTTGCCTCCTTGCTGATGTTTGCTATTGGATTTTCATTTTAGCCATCCTGGTATGCCATGGCGTCTCATTACTGCTTTAACGTGCACTGCCGTAATCATGTCAGCACCTTTTTGTGTACATCCTTGCTGTCTGCTCCTCTTCGTTGGTCATGAATCTATTCTGTCATGCCATGTTCTAAGCTGTTAGTGGGATACGTGTGGAAGGCAGTTAGACAAATGCCTGCCATAACCGTGGTCCTTCTCATCATCCTTAGGCCTAGCTCAGCAGGTGCAACAGGACCACTGCCTCCCATGAAGGCCTCAGGAGGACAGCTCTGGCGTGACACACGTGTTGGGAGGTGCACAAAGTCCCCTCGGCAGACGTGGATCTACAGGGTAGCTTCTTCTGCGTTGTGGAATGGGGGAGCCTGCAGCTGTGCATTTAGAACTATCCAGAATCATCAGCGCCCTGCTGCCAGGCCATGGGCAGGCAGAGCCATCCATCTTATCACACTCTGGTGGCAAGAAGGTCTGCTTCCAAAAACGGCTACAGGGAACTCAGGCCTCCCTGCAGTCCCACATCCAGTACCAAGGTGGAGCAGGGAACTCCTCTCACCCAGTGTGAAGATGCAACAGGGACTCATGTTGTTGGGCAGTCCTTCATCCGGGGTGAATTATTCCAGAGCAGGGCTCAGGCCTCAGGCTGGATTCTAGGTCTCCCCCTCCCAGCACCTCATGGTCTTCCCACCCCTCGGACCCCCCACCCCAGGAGGAAGCTGGATATGGCCTATGTAACTCACTCTACCAACCCTGATGTCACACACAGACTGTGCCACGGTGCCAATGACCCATTCATCGGTGTGAACTTGCTCCTCCCTGCTCTGAACTCACCCACAGCAAAGATGCATGGGCAATATCCTGAAACTCGCGCTTCTCTCTTGCTCTCTCCTCCTCCCTCCTTCCCAGTCATCCTGTCTGTCTGTGTTACAGCGGCCCCTCCCTCCTGTTCCTTCATTCTGAGGTCTCTAACAGATGGCTTTTGTTGTCTCACCTGTGGCCCACACGTAGGTGCCACACACCTCACTCCACATGTAAAGCTATCCTGTTCGGGGCTTTCCAGACTGTGGCCGTCTTGAACAAACTAGACAATGGCTCAGACAAGACTCACAAAGATGTCTACATGTACAAACAGGCTTCCCGAGAAACACTCAGCCTCCAGAAGCAGCTGAAGAGGCACATGCGATACATCTACTCTCAGATCACCTTAGCCAGCCATGCTCATGACTGCTCTCCAGAGCCCAGGGCCAACTGTGACAGAACCATGACTGGAGCAGAGGAGTGGTTGCCTAGCAACAACCAGCCAGGCCTAGCCAGGGCCCTAGTGGCACCATTGTGACAGTCTCTATACTGCACATGGCCTGGTCATTAGCCCTGCATAAAATGCCAGGGTGGGCTTCAATGGTGCTTTCCTGGGCCTTTCTCTAAGGGGCTGGGCTGCGGGGACCTCCAGCACTTGGGGCTCTGCTTCCTACACGCTCACTATTGTGCTGGTCACGTGTGTCCCATCCACTGAACCCTTTTTGGTCTCAGCCTGGCTCTCTTGTCTTCACCTGGGTCTTAGACTGTGGTCATGCCCATCAGGTGCACTCACTGGTAGAGGCAGGGGAGCAGCTGTAGCCATGGTCTGGACTCCCGACAGGCAGTCCCACTCAAGTCCCATGCTCACCTCCATCCTGGAGCCACATTTCCACTGAGATGTGACTTCCAGCTTTCCCAGCCCATATCCCAGGTGCTGTGTTCCAGGTGGCGGGGGCCCATTCGACCATGCACCCGGGCAGCTCCCACTGAGACCTCCCGTGACTTGTGCCTTGGGAAGAGGCTTGGACAGCACCATTCCAGAAAGGTGATGTCTGTAAGCAGGTTTTGGAATCTCAGTCAAAAGACAAAAATATGCCTGTAATCCTAGCTCCTCAGGAGGCTGAGATCTGAGGATCCGGGTTCAAAGCCAGCCAGGACACAAAAGGACCTGAGACTCTTTATCTCCAATTAACCTCTAGAAAACGGGAAGTAGGGCTTGGCTCAAGGGTAGGGCCATAGCCTTGAGCTGAAGAGCTCAGGGACCGCGTCCAGGATGAGTTCAAGCCCCATGACCCACCAAAAAAAATACAATTTTGTTTAAATATCTTAACTGGTTTTATTTCCCATTCTAAAATCAAGTAATACTTCAAGGCTTAAAATGGAGTGCATGTCCTAATGAGCCCAACAAAAGAGCTCATTCATGGACAGAAAAGGTCCAGGGAAGAGAGCAGAACAATAATGAAAATATGGTGTGGAATTTGTTACTCCAAAGTTACTTTCCTTGTAAGACAGAATAGGGAGCTAATAGCTGATTAGCCAACAAGAAGTTACTTCTGGTTAGTGTTTTTGTGTAAGGAATAAGGCAGAATTTCATTACTGTGCCAGCTGAAACTGGCCCAGGAGAGTCAGTCTTAACGACTGGGCACTTTTGTTATTTATCTTAATTTCAGGAACAAACAAGTCTCCAAGTGAAGCTTTTTTTTTTTTTGGTCAGTCCTGGGCCTTGAGCTCAGGGCTTGAGCACTGTCCTTGGGCTATCTCAAGGCAAGAGCTCTACCACTTGAGCCACAGCACCACTTCTGGCTTTTTGCTATGCATGTGGTACCGAGGAATTCAACCTGGGTCTTTGTGCATGCTAGGCAAGCACTCTACCATTAGGCCAAACTCCCGGCCAAGTAAAGCTTTTTGATAGAACTATGAATGTCCATTCTCAGGCCTTAAGGTATTTCTTAAGGTATTAATATTCTTTACCTGATACAACTTTCCCCTTGTTTTTATAATACACTTGGTGACAAATAACCAGATAAGTCATCACTTATCCATGCTGTCTACATTTTTGTATGTAGCTAGTTCCATTTGAAACACTGTCTGGTGAAACCATTCTGAAGATTGCTTTAAACCTATTAAAATAGCTGGAGCTGGCCGGGAGTTTGGCCTAGTGGTAGAGTGCTTGCCTAGCATGCATGAAGACCCGGGTTCGAGTCCTCCGTACCACATACATAGAAAAAAGCCGGAAGTGGTGCTGAGGCTCAAGTGGTAGAGCTCTAGCCTTGAGAAAGTCCAAGGACAGTGCTCAGGCCCTGAGCTCAAGCCCAGGACTGGCCAAAAAAAAAAAAAAAAAAAAAAACCAGCTGGTGCTAAGCAGAGAGTGTGAAGTATGCACAAGGCCCTGGGTTTGGGTGCCATCATATTAAGAACAAAAATGCATTCATTGCAGGCCAGTCACATTTTGACATCTGAACACTGGGTAGGCCACCCACAAAACTGGCCAATATAGGACAGGAAAAGCAACTGTAACCCACCTTGCAGCACTGGCCCAGAGAGAAAGATTGTTGGGTTTTACTTTTGAAGATGACAATTGCTGATGAGATGGTGTCGATATTGCCTTGAATCAATACAGTGACATTATCAAATGTATCTTTGGTCTCAGTCCCCATTTCCTGCAACACAGCTGCTAAAGCCCTTGGACTCTTCCAGGGTGATAGCTTTCTGTACGCAGTGAGTGGACAGCTTCCCGGCTGCTCCCTGGTGACTCTAACATGGTGGCTGGTCACTAGGCCCACCGAGGCGGTGTTACAGGCTTCAGACTTTCCACATTAAGGGCCCAGGAGGGGTTGAAGGTTAGTGACCGCCAATGACCAATGTGTTTGTCAATCCTAATTAAACTGATGTTGAACTGAAACCCCTTTGTACAAGTACCTCAAGATAATAACAAAAACATTTAAAAAATGATTGTAGCAGCAAGCCAAATATTTCTTATTTTTTATTGAGTTGAAATTGTGATTCTAACACGTCTACATACAAAACACAAGTGGCATGAAAGGTCTTCATGACTGCATCACGGAAGAATTTAATTTAATAATTAGTTACTTTGGCATTCAACTGTAATGTCCATATGTTAATTTCCCCATGAGCCCCATGATGGAAAAATTTAAAGGTGAGTTTGAAAAAAAATTGAATTTCATTTATCAAGTTCTGTTAAATTGTTACATGTATGTATCTTGCTTAAGTTTCTGTTCATTAATTATATAAAGCAAATTTGGAGGGAAAAAATGATTGTGGCAAAGCCTCCATAACAACTGGAAAGGCTGAGGTGTGGAGTGCTTTCAGATCGCTGGGCACATGGCCTCCTGGAGAAGGGACCACAGAGATGGCATAGGGACTCTGCCCCTTCCCTTCCCCCACCTCACCCTCTTGGTATACCCCTTATAACAAGCTGTAGTGTGTACTGTCAGTCATCGTCAAATACATGGAGTGTGGGGAAGATTGTGGTAACCCCAAATGATAGCCAGTTATGAGAAACACAGGGCACAACTTGGGGCCTGCAATGGCATTAAAGTGGAGGGCAGCTTCGGAGACGGAACAATGAGTCTGCAGGGTCCAATGCTCTTTCCAGGAGCCAGAGATAAATCTGAGGACCCTCCCGCCTCCCAACCCTTCCTCTTCCACCTTCTGCCCTAGAGCCACAGCACAGCTTCTTCATCCCAACCCTCTATACATAGGGGTGCAGGCACAGCCGGCCAGTGCCCTAGGCGTAAGGGCTGCGGTAGCTCTGAAAAGCAAGTTGGATCTCACAGTGATACAAGGCCACTATTCGCCTTGCTCCCCTGGCATGTGCTCCCAGCATCGCATTGGCAAAGTGTAGCCCATCTTTATCATACGGCATGCTCGGGAATGCCTCCCAGTAAGTATCTGAGCATTCTAGACTTATGATAGCCATGGTGTATCAAATGAATTCAACATGTAGACTGTGAAACCACAGGTGACGTCACTGTGGTTCTCCATGGCTGGGCATCACTACCTAACAATTTCCAAAGTGCTGGAACTTTTGGCACCCATCAGCCTGCCTTGGGAAGAAAGCAGAAAAGGAGCAGAACCCCTATTTTTAGAAGTAGTAATTTCACAGATGCCGGGAGCAGACAGAGTACCAGCCCAATTGAGTCACATCTGAAAGAGAGGAAACAATTAAGTCATCTGACCTGGTTTTGGTGAAAGTGCTTCACAACCAAGTATAAGTTCTATAATGTTTCATCAGGTCCTGTCCTAAAACCAATGTACCAGGCCTGACGAGGGGAAACTTCTGATTAGGACGCTTAAAAGTGTCAAGTTTATAGCATAAGCAAGTGCACCACACCTACACATGAGGTACAGTGGCACTTTGGAAATAAATTTTCAGTGCAGTCTGATACCCTACAGCAGAGGGACAGAGGAAGGGCTAACCTCAAGTCCTTGGGTTTAAGAGCAGCAGAAGGCCTTCCTTACCTCAGGCCTCCAAGCTGCTCTGGGGAAGATTCCTTGGCATCTCTTGGCTGTTCGGTATGTGAGTGATGCCACATAGATATGGAAAGGCAAATCCATTCCCACCTTCTGTGCCTTCCCACATCCCTCTCCTTCTGTTTTACATCAATACTTCTCCAAGACATCTTCCCACTGCTACAGGCATAGAGGAAAACTGCACTGTCTGTGGCAAGCGGAGTAGTTGCCCTAAAGACAGACCCTCAACCCCAAACCTGTCATGTGGCATCATACAGGAAAAGAGTCTTTGCAGTCCTGATTAAAGACCCTGAGGTTTTTCCAAGTGGGCCCTGAATGCCTTCTCAAGTGCCCTTGTAGGAGGCAGAAAGGAGACAGGAGAGGCGCCATGGAACCACAGTGTAGAAGTTGGAATGATACCCTGCAGCCAGGGATGGGAACCACCACCAGAAACTGAGGCCAAAGGGGATTTCCCCCTCTGCCTCCATACAGGCACACAACCCCTGCAGCTACCTTGACTTTGGGCTCCAAAACTGTAAAAGAAACTAAATGTGGTACCTCAAGCCTGGAACATCAGCTTCTTGGGAGATTAATATCAGGGGACTGCGATCCGAAGCCCGCTAGGCCATCAACGTTCACTAGACTCCATCTTAATCAATGTCTGGGCGAGGTGGCACATGCCCACCGTCCAACCCCGTCATCTTCAGAGATGCTGGCAGGTGCACATAGCAGGATCACAGCCTGGTCCAGCCGGGGCAAAAAGAGAGACCCTGTGTCAAAAACCACCACACACAAAAGGGCTGGAGATACATGGCTCAAGTGGGAGGACACATGCCCAGCAAGTTCAAGGCCCTGAGTGCAATCTCCAGTGCCATCTAAACAAAACCAACAAAAAACGGGAAGACACAGTTCCCAGTCTTCAGACTCATGTGGGGTAATGCACCTCAGCAGCACAGGAAACAGGTGACATTCCCTCACATCTGCCTCATTTTTCCCCTCAACTCTGATGCTCTACCACTTGAACTTCAGCTCCATTTCCAGCTTCTCTGGTAGTTAACTGGAGGTAAGAGTCTTTTCAACTTCCATGCCTGGGCTGGCTTTGAACGGTGATCCTCAGATCTCAGCCTCCTGAGTGTCTAGGATTATAGGCGTGAACCTGTAATTAGGCTCTCGGTCTAAGTTTTAAAAGGGAAAACCACCCAGACCACAAACTTTTATCTCTGGATTTGTGTTCAGAATAGAATGTTAGGGCTAAGAATGTGATTTTGTGGTAAAGTGCTTGCCTAGCATGCATGAAGCCCTGGGTTCAACTCCTCAATACCACATAAACAGAAAAAGCCAGAAATGGCGCTGTGGTTCCAGTGGTAAAGTGCTAGCCTTGAGCAAAAGGAGCTCAGGGACAGTGCCCAGGCCCTGAATTCAAGCCCTGGGGCTAGCAAAAACAAAATGAAATGAAATGATAGTGAAGAGAATCACAGACGAGTAAAGTATCCACTTAAAATGATGAAAATGCTCTTTTAAACCCTATACAGGCTTGTTCCCCCAATTTAGAGAAAGAATGTTTGCTTGGCACAGAAATGTAGAGTTTTGCAGTGTTGCTAATACCATGGCATCCGACACCAATCATACATAACCCAGTTTCTGAGGGAAAATTCTAACTCACTATGGGGAGCAGCAGGACCAGGACCCAGCCCTAGCAACGAGCCCAAAGCTCTGGGAATACACAGGTTACTAGAGTACTCTGTCTCTGAGCAGTCAGAAAGAGACAGAACAGACGTTACAGGGCCCGAGGGAAGCGGCCTTGGTCAAACAGCAGGCTGGAAGGAGCTGGTGGAAGCACTGGACTGAGGCAGGCAGAGGGCAAAGCCTTGGGCAGCCTCACCTCAAGTGGTTGCAGTATGCCAGCTGGGAGCCACAGATGATCATACCGTATTCAGAAAGAGGGCCTGCGGGGAGCATGCCCCCATGCACTGTGTGCATGCAGGCAGACAGCACCATGAACCCCCTTCATGACGAATGTACACTCACTTGGCTAAAGGAGGATTAGACTGGGAAGGAAAGACTGAAAATCTAAAGCTGGACCATGGCTGTGGGGCTACAGTTTGGCCAGAGATCCTGGAGACCAGGACTGGCAGGAGTGAGTTGAGGAGGACAGACCTCGAGTGCATTTAAGAGGGCAACCAGCAGGGCCTGTGACAACTGAAGGCAGAAATTAAGAGAAATCAAATGTTCAGCTTGGATAGCAAAGCTGATGGAAGGGTCTTTCAATTTGCAAGTAAATAGATTGTTTAAAGGAAGGCAGCGGACAGCTTGCTGAGTGGAGGGCAATGTCTAACGTGGTAGCAAAATGATGAGCATTCTATAGAAATAAAAACATGTGCAGGAGGAGTGCTGGAGATCCTGCCTGGGATGCTATGAAGCACGCAGATCACACAACTAGAATACAGTCAGCTTCTCCTACAAGCCAACACAGGGGTAGGCACACAGCAGGCTGAGGCAGACACAATCCCCACAGGAGGGGATGGCATCCGATCATCAACACCAGAATAAGACTGAGACGGGGCTGGAATGAGATAGAGAAATGGTAGCACCCTGGAACAAACCAGGACTCAGGAAAATGGGACTGGAGTAGGAGGGCATGAAAGCTTCAGGGGAGGAAGCAATACCCTGGAAGCCCAGAGCAGGAGACAGAGCCTTCTTTAGAGAGGTGTCTGAGGAGGGTGGGGGGAACTGGGCCAAACTGTCTGGACTTCTACGTCAGGATCCAGGGAACAGCAAGATCATGCTGGCTGCAAAGTGAGGAGAGAGTGAAAGAAGGCCTGCACTGGAAGAGCCTGGGAGAATAGTTTGAAAGCTGGGGGAGGGGGAGAGGTGCACTGTGGGAGCTTTTGGAAAATAACTGAGCCACCTTCCCAGGAATGGATGGACCTGCCCAGGGTGAGTGCAACCAGAGAGCCAGGGCCACAGCTCTGGAGAAGCACCAAGTGTGAGCATGGGCAGGGGTAGAAGAACCAACATGGGAGACATAGCAGGAGAGAGTCAGGGCACCCAGAGTGATGTAACTGCAAACACCACAAGACAGAGGTCAACTGAAAGATTGAGGTTTCTGTTGCCTTTGGCAGTTAATTCAGTTTCAGTGAACTGGTGACCCCAGACTTAGAGGAGAGGCCAGCCAGCGGTCATCAAGATATGAAAACAGCAGGTAGGTTCTTCAGGTATGCAGGTAGTGAGTGGGGAATGGAGTGGAGGGAGGCTGTTTTGGGTTTAACAGTAAACTGAAAGACAGAAAAGCTAGCTTCCAGCTCAACACCAGCTTTGTATTTATTTCCTCACTGGCAAAACAGAGTTAACAGGATATAATCGCTGAGCTTCAAACCCAAAGCCCTTTGAAAGACCTAATTACTATGGTTTCTACCTTACATAGGACTCCAGACTATAAAGATATTTTTTTTGAAGTTCTTAAGTAGTTGTAGGAGAAAAGTTGAGATATTTAAGTGTTTAAGACTTACATCCTTCAAGTCAATGAAACTGAAACAACTGACAAGCCATTAATCTGAGGACAAGTTTGTTTCATATCCACCTAACCAATGCAACATTATTTCTCCTCAATCACTTTGTAAATTCCCTAATCATAGTCACAAAAACTCAACCTCTCAAAATTAGAACTGAAAACTTTACACGTGTAAAAAGCATTAAAGCTAATGTAAAACCTAGGCGTTTTTAAGGGTGTGCGCTATGATTTCCGCTTCCAGGAGGCTGCTCTGTCTGGTCCAGGATGTTCTTCCTGAGCTGGCATTTAGCTTTTGGTATTTCTGTCACCTGCTTTCGATAGAAGGTGAAGGAGCTCTGGTGTCTGAGAGACCAGAGACCCGGGATGTAACAGAAAGTGAACGGCACCTTCTCAGAAAGAAAAAAAGAAAAAAGGATTTTGTTGGCGGAAGTGACAATGGGGTGCACACTCAATCCTGAAGGGAGAGGCGCGTTCTTCTTAACCAACTCCGCATCCTGGGGCTCCCACACCCAGACTTCCAGGGCCTGCCCCCACCCCGCGTCCCAGCGCCCCGTCTCGGCCCCCCTCGAGGTCCCCGGGGTCCCGGCCCCCCTCCGGGTCCCCTGGGTCTCGGTCCCTCCTCCGGGTCCCCGCGCCCCACGGGGTCCCAGCCCCCCTCGAGGTCCCCGGGGTCCCGGCCCCCCTCCGGGTCCCCGCCCCCCTCCGGGTCCCCGGGGTCCCAGCCCCCCCTCCAGGTCCCCGGGGTCTCAGCCCCCCTCCAGGTCCCCGGGGTCCCGGCCCCCCTCCGGGTCCCCGCGCCCCACGGGGTCTCAGCCCCAGCCCCCCTCCAGGTCCCCGGGGTCCCAGCCCCCCCTCCAGGTCCCCGGGGTCTCAGCCCCCCTCCGGGTCCCCGCGCCCCACGGGGTCCCAGCCCCTTAGGAAGAGCTTCCGGCCTCCGATGTGTCCCGCCCCGCCAGAAGCCGAGCCCGGGGCGCCGTACCCGGCAGAGCCGCAGCGGCCTCGGCCAGGCGGCAGAGCGGGGACCCCCGGCTCCGCCCCCCCGGCGGCGGCGGCGGCGGCGACCCCCGGCTCCCGTCGAGCCGGCGTGGCCCCGGCCCCGCCCTCCCGGCGCCCGCGGCCCGCGCCCCGCCCCCCGGCGCCCGGCGGCCAATCCCAGCGCCGCGCACGTGACGAGCGCTGCCTGCGATGACCTCATCCCTGGTGTGGGATGACGTCAAATTCAAGATGGATGGAATCACAGCGGCAGCGGCGGCTGCGGCGCGCGCTAGCCGAGTGTGAGCGGAAAGGGGCCCGGCGCCTGCTCCGGGGTTGAAGAAGGGTGAGTAACCGTCACGCCCCTCGCCCTGGGAGAACCGCGGGGCCCTGTCGGGGGCCCCTGCCTCCCCGCAAAACGCGGCCTTCCCTGACGTAACTCTGAGGTGATTTCTCTCTTTTTTCCTCCACCAGCGGGTTACGGGCTCCAGGCGCTTGTGCGCGTGCGCGGCTCCGCGGCTCTCACTGAGCATGCTCAGACTCCCACGTAGCCGGTTGTGGCTTCACAGTGCGCATGCTCTATGCCCGCACTTGGCCTCGCCCTCGCCACTGCGCATGCCCGGCGCCCCGGCCGGCTGCGCCGCGGAACCGGGCGGGCGGTGCGGGGTAGCGGCCGCGCGGGGCCGGGGCGCGCGCCCCTCCGCGAAGCCGTTGCAACGCCTTGAAGGGAAAGAGCGCGCGCCCCCGCCCCAGGCCGGCGTCGTCGGGTCCTCGGGCCGGGGAGGGCGACCCCGAAGCGTGCGCGGACGGCGGTGGAAGGCCGCGGGGACCCCACACCTGCCGTGCCGCGCGCCTGGGCCCCCGAGGCCGGAGCGTGACGGCCCCGCGGCCCTCGACCTTCCCGCCGGGCCCTTCCCGCGGGCGCGCCCGGGCCTCGCAGCGCCTTTGCGTCCTCGGGAGCCCCCCCACCCCCACCCCCGGAGACCCTGAAGACCCCAGGGCTGGCCGCCCTCGATGGGCCAAGCCCCTCCTCGCCCGGGGAGGGCGTGCGGGGCCCGGCGCTGCGCCGAAGAGCTCTGCCAGGCCGGCCTGGCCGCCCCGGCCCCCGGGCCCCTCGGCCCCCAAGCACCTTCAGTGCCGCTCTGCGGAGACCGCCCGGGCCCGTGCTTCCCGTCCCCGAGGCTGTGGGTTCTGAAGGAAGGCGCTCACGCAGCCCGTTGGCAGGGGGTTAGCCAGGTATCTGTGGGCTGCGCGGCCGCGGGGGGCGGGGGGCGGCCGCCGCCGTTCGTATTGACGCTGGGCACCGCTCGCGTCTGCAGCAGTCTGTGGTACTGCACAGTCCCCAGTGCAGTCAGTCAGCGGTGGCTCACGACCATGACCCTGAGTCATCGCTCGGGCTTGGACTATGCTCTGTTCCTTCTAGCTTGGTTAAGTGGAGGAAGATCGTAGGTTCATCCGCTTTGGAAGGTTTCTCATCTCATTGACCACACACACACACACACACTCATTGATCACATACACGCACTCATCTCATTGATCACACACTCACACTCATCTCATTGATCACACACTCACACTCATCTCATTGATCACACACTCACACTCATCTCATTGATCACACACAAAACACTCATCTCATTGATCACACACAAAACACTCATCTCATTGATCACACACTCAACATTCATCTCATTGATCACACACTCAAACTCATCTCATTGATCACTCACACTCATCTCATTGATCACACACACTCATTGGTCACACACACTCATCTCACTGATCACATACACACTCATCACACACACACACACACTCATTGATCACACACACACACACACATACATACATACACCGGCCCCTTACATGCGAGTATTGGTGTTTGAACTCAAGGCCTCGCCTCTGTCCCTTAGCTTTTTTCCCCTTAAAACTGCTGCTCTGCCCCTGAGCTTCCCCTCCACATCCAGCTTTATGCTGGTTAATTGAATGTAAGAATCTTACTGACTTTTCTACACTGGCTGGATTTGAGCCATGATCCTTAGATCTCGACCTCCTGAGTACAGGGCCCAGCTGGAAAAGAAAAAAAAAATTCTCCTAGTAAATCCTGCTTGCACTTCTAATGATTAATAATCACTGAGTTTGACTTTACCCTTAAATGTTGATGTCAGGCAGACAGAAGAAAGTTGAAGTTTACTGCAGAGTAATTTGGGGTTTCATTCTTTTGACACTGTTGAAAGTCCAGTATACTTCATTCTGTGGAAGAAAATAGAAGCCCTTCCCTGAGGAATTTACAGTACTAGTTAGTAGGAATATTAGATGTGCACACTGAGGAAAAAGGAGATGTAGCAGAAATGGGGTTAGGTAAGCCACAAAGTCCCCAGGTAAAGAGGGAGCCGTTTTAGTTGTTCCTCATAACACAGAGAATATGGTTGGCAGTGGTATGAGTGGGCAGATGTTAGGGCTGTTTGAGGGCCGAGTCCACAAGCTGCAGTGACTGGCCAAAATGAAAATTATAAGAGCTTTGTGGCTGAAGAGAGCTGGCTGGCAATACAACAAATTAGGGAAAGTGTGAAGAAATAAGCACATGTGAGGGTGAGATGCCAAGTTGTACGACACAAGTGCTGGGGCGAACATGTGGGATGCACTAGGATGAACAGGTTCTGTTGGCACCTGAGGGGGACAGATGTGGGAGTCCTCATCCAGTCGGCTCGAAATACAAGGTGGCAAGGCCAGGTCTTGAACCCAAGTTCAGTGAGTTCTCTCTGTAGTGGTAGATGCCTGCCGGGGCCTGTACTGGGTGAAAACATGTGCAGATGCGCAGAAATCACCATGGGATTATTGAACACGTTGGAGTATGGTGGTTCAGCCGACTGAGCTTCTGACGGGTCAGAAGCTTTGCAAAAGCACTGATGTTTCAACTGGGTCTTTCTATGCAAGGTAGCCAAATAAAGGAGAAGCAGGAGATAGACTTTCAGGTGGCAGAAGCTGGATGCAGGTTTGCCAGGTGAAGAGTAAGGAGTGCCAATTCAAGAAGGGTGCAGAAGTGAGTCAGGAATCCTGTATACCACTCTACAATTTGAATTTTGCTGTGGGAAGGCATAGAGTATAATATCTAAAGAAGTGCAATGATGATACCAGCTTTATTTACTTAAGGAAAACATGCATAATGTCCCTCCCTGCATTAAATTGGAATAGAAGTTACAAAAAAATGAGTAACATGTTTACTGTTGTACAAACATGTTAAGCATTGTGAAGAGTGCCAAAAGCTGGTAGATGGTCCATCAGTCCTTGAGGAGTTGCAGGCCTGGTGGAGCAGGGGAGATAGGCAGAAAGAGGTGGTGAGTGGACAAGATGTAAATGGTGCCTGCTCTACATAGCAAAGCAAGAGGCATGCTTGTTCTAAGTGGGCGCAGCTGATGACAGTGCATTCGTTTGCTTAGGCTGCTATAATAATGTGCATAGATCATGAGTGACAGTGTCTTGATTCCTCTTCTTTTTTCTTTTTTCTTTTTCTTTTTGTTTCTGTTGGTCACAGGGCTTGAACTCTGGGCCTGTGTGCTGGCCCTGAGCTCTTCAGCTCAAGGCTAGCACTCTACCATAGCACCACTTCTGGTTTTCTAGTGGCTCATTGGAGATAAGAGTCTTGGACTTTATCGGGGGAGGAAAATGGGAAAAATACATGAGAAGGGGTATCAATGTGTGAGAAGTTATCTGGCGAATGTAACTGTAACCCCTCCATACATTACAATAAAAAATTAAATTTTGAAAAAAAAAAGTCTCGGGCTTTAGTGCCAGACTGGCTTTGAACTATGATCCTCTGATCTCAGCTTCCTGAGTAGCTAAGATTAAAGGTGTGAGCCACCAGCCCGGCTGATGCCTCTTCGTTTAAGGGCACTGGTTTTATTAGGTTAGGACACATTTTAACCTGATTTTTTTTATTTTAACTTAGGAACCTCTGTAAAGACTTCATCTCCAAATTTGATTGCTGGGTGTTAGGACTGAGGGACTGGGGCCTGTGAATGGGAGACATTGCCTGGTTCTAACAGACTGCCTGGAGGATTGGAAGTTGAGCTGAGTGAGTTATGAATTTGATGTGGTCCCGGATGCTCACATTGTGTAATGAGAGACTTAAGGTGGGCAGTTTATGTGGTAGGATCAGAGAATCAAAACAGGAAAATAACATGGAAGATAACTGAGGGAAGTTTTAAAGGTCGTTTGGAAACAAGTTTGTGGAGCTTTAATGTTCATAAAGTTTTACATTCTAGCCTGACAGAGAAGCATGTGCATTGATTTAAGCATGGTGGTGGTTGGCTCTGTTTCTCTGCCTGACAGTTCTCTGCCTGTCACATCCATCAAGACTTCGCACGTCATTAGTTATCTTCTTCGTTTGTGCCCTTGATCATCCCTTCATTACCTTCCCAGAAAGTAGGACTGTGTGTTAAGCACTTTGTTTCAGATACATGTAACCATGCCTCACACAGAAGAGGAGTTTAATAAGCTGAAAGTCATAAGAAAGAGAGAGAGTGTGTGTGTGTGTACATGTTGGATGAGTAGTCAATACCTTGTAGAAGCTTAATCTAGCAGTAAAGTATGGGTTTGGAAGGCATGACAGGAAGACTGACTACCAAGTGGAAACATATTCATCATGGTTTTTTAATAGCAGGAACAGAAACAGACCAGCTGACTTGACAAAGGAATTTGTTGTAAATATACCTTGCTTTAAGGAAAAACAAACAGAAAAAAAAAAAACCAAACATGTCTGGAAGGACAAAAAGAAACTAATTTCAGGAATGTATGCAGGAAGCCTGCATTTTCCTGCCTTCACTGTATTAAACTGCTCCTTTTATCTGTTGTCCATCTTAGGACCCTCATTCTAGGGAAGAAAGGTCTGATTGGCCTGACTCAGGTTGTGCCGGTGGCCACCTTTTGTGCTGGTGGGACCAGTGCTCTTCCAGAGCTATTTCAAAAGCTGCTTGCCTAGGCACTAGAAGGACACAGAGGTGTCGTGAGGCCCTGGGCTCAGTGCAGTCTGTTACAGCAGAGTATTCTGCTGGTTGTGGCCTAGAATATACTCTTAAACCAAATCCAGACCAGAGAGACACTGAAAATGTGATGAGTTGGTAACCTGACTCCTCATCCAGTAAGCTGGTCTAACTTGGAAATTTGAGGAGCTTCAGGATGTCTGCTTTCTCACCCAGTAAGTGATGGTGAGACTGAAATGTAGAGCTGACTTCCTGCCACCATCCAGTAGTAAGAGAGCAGCTTGGTGCTAAACTCAGAGGTAAGGGCTTGACTTCAGAGTCACTGGAGGAGTCTTGGGTGTTCAGTAGTTGTCTGCCTAGTGTTACATGTATCTTTACTTTTTCCTGTATCATGCATGGGTAAGGTTATATAAGCAGTGAACGTGAAAGACTCTTCCATGGACTATATTATTTTCTATGAGCTGTTAGTATAATGATTCTCTTGTTTCGAAGCTTCAGGAAATGATATGAAGTACAAACAGTAAGGTAGAGGTTAGAAGAATACGGAATCCAGATGGCAACCCTGTTCATAACCCCACTTGCAGGAGAGTTTCTCGATACTCTGCTGCCCAGAAGCAAGGCTTTTTAAATTCTCCTTCATTGCTTTAAAGAGCTCCAGCTCTCAGGTAGGCTTTTCTGCCATGGCCAGAAAGATACAGCTTCTTCAGCAGTGAGTCAAATGGAGAGGAGCAGTGGAGGAGAGGACCCCTGTGCCGCAGCAGCTTGCATTTGTGCATGAGATGTACAGTCTTAAAAATGTCAGAGCCTGTGACTCTGACGTGCCAGCAAAGTTACTGTATCTGGGTCGGAAAAAAATGTTTTCAGGAGAAAGTATACCCAGCAACAAAATGGCCTGTAGGGTTTTGTTGTTGCTGTTGTTGTTGTTTTTTCAGAGTGCATTTATTTTGTATTAGTTATTTTTATTATCCTAAAGGTGATATACAGAGCAATAACTGTTATTATATAAGTCAGGTAATGAGTACATTTCTAAAATGGCATTCCTTCTCTTGCTCTCTCCCAGTTCCCTGTCCCTACCCACAAGTTGTTTTGTTCATTTTCCACATAGTATCTAGTGAGTGCCACTGCTGCATTTCTCCTCCTTTGTTCCTCCATTTTGGAGTCAGTGAGTTTTAAGGACTCAATCTCCATTCCAACTGCCACTGAGGTCAGCTGGATTATCAGATGATACTCAGCAGTTGCGATTTTCCCTTTTTGTATAATTAGCATTTCACTGTTTTCAGTTAAGTTGCTGAAATCAATAAACAAAATATACTTACTGTGGTTAAAACAGAAAAAGCCAGAATTATCTCTTTGAAGCTAGATTGGGAAGGGGCCATTGTTTCCACAGTGTAATAATAGAAGTAAAATATAAAAGCAAGCACTTCAAGTGAAGAGGAGCAGTCCACAGCACCCAGTCCTTCCACTTTCTCCTTTCGCCAGATCTTTAGAGTCTTCAGGTCCTAGGGAAAACTGATGTTATTCCCTTACAATGCCTCTGTTACACTCTTTTAATGCCTCTGTTAGCCCTCAAGACCCCTGTACTTCTTATCTTACCCTTCAAGCTTATAACCTTATCCTTCTCCTTTGTGTTCTTTGTTCAAGTCAGATAAAAACACCTATCTTGTCTGAATGTTGCACATACTACACTTGTTCTGGAAGTGGCCCCCACCATTCCTGCCTGTTCTCTCCCTACATTTTCTGATTTTTCACCTGCTGTCATCTCACCATCACCTGCACTGCATCTAGACATCTGAGACAGCTGTGTGCTGCCTGTATACTGGACAACAGGTCACCTTGTCCAGTCCCTAGGTGAGATTCCAAGTTCTAGGAACTGGCCATGCTGGTCAAGTTGATACCTCTGTGCTTAGTGGAGTTCCAGCTCTCCTGTGCCCATTCTAGCTCTATAAGCTGGTGGATGCCCAGTCCACACCATCATCATACAATTATTAAGAGGGGCTTGGGGTTCTGTGCTCAGACTCAATACCATCTGTCAGGCATACCACAGGCAAATCACTGGCCTGACATATCTAGCTCAGGTAAGAATTTAGAGATGACTAGAGGCAGTAAGAAGGCAAGGTCAAGAACACTGCTCCAGCCTGGTCTGTTGCTTATCTGAATGGCCTGCATGCTTTGGTTTCCTTGTCTGTAAAATGGGGTGACTCACTTTGGAAGCTGAAATATGAAGATCAGGGTTCAAAGCCAGCCCAAATAAATCCTCAAAACTCTTCTCTCCAGTTAACCATCAAAAAGCCAAAACTGGGTCAGGAGTTTGGCCTAGTGGTAGAGTGCTTGCCTAGCATGAGTGAAGGCCTGGGTTCTATTCCTCAGTATCACATACATAGAAAAAAGCCAGGAGTGGTGCTGAGGCTCAAGTGGTAGAGCTCTAGCCTTGAGAAAGTCCAAGGACAGAGCTCAGGCCCTGAGCTAAAGCCCAGGACTGGCAAAAAAAAAAAAAAAAAAAAAAAAAAAAAGCAGTTAGAAACCAATCATTAACCTTTTGATATAAAATGAAGAAAAAGTCCTTAAGCATCTAAAAAAAAAAAAAGGCAGAACTGGCTCAAGTGGTAGAGTGCCATCCTTGTGGTGTGGGGAGAAGAACAAGAATATGAATGTCATCCCCTAGTAGTAGCACACACAAAAATAAGGCCAGGAGCTTGGCCTAGTGGTAGAGTGCTTGTGTAGCATGCACGAAGACCCAGGTTTGATTCCTCAGTACCACATACATAGAAAAAAGCCAGAAGTGGTGCTGAGGCTCAAGTGGTAGAGCTCTAGCCTTGAGAAAGTCCAAGGACAGTGTTTAGGCCCTGAGTTCAAGCCCCAGGACTGAACAAAAAAAAAAAGTGAAATGCAAACAATAATAGCACCTTAAGGACTGTAATACCAAGTTAGAACGGTGTTTGCTCTTCAGTATGCAGTAGGGTAAGCATGCAAATAGTAGTAATTTGTAAGTATGCAATTAATGTTTAGTAGAGTGGACAATAAATGTAAAGTTATTCTGCGCTGTCATGCACTGTTCCTTTGTCAGGAACTTGTACTCCTCATTTCCACAATTTTGTTCAAGAAGATAGAAGCCTGTGCTTCAAGATCATTGGTAGTAGTTACTGAAATCCAACATAAGGACCAAGAAAGGGTAAAGCAATTTGTAGAGCACACATGGTGTGTGAACTCTTATACTATGCTTTGTGGCCAGGATGTGGACAACCCCATATAGTTTGAGCCTTAATTAACTTAAGGGGTTTTAATTTCCTTTTGTCTTGGTTTAGAGCTCCTAAATAAAACAGACCATAGCAGAGGTCTGTATATGGATGTTTCACTGGGGCATGATTCTACAACATCCAAGAAGGGGAGATGGAGAGGCTGCCCGAAAGTTATACTAATAAACACATGGCTTACGCCTGTAACCCTAACCACGTGGAGGCTGAGATCTGAGGATTGCTGTTTGAAGTCAGCCTGGGACAGGAAAGTCCATGAGTCTCCTATCTGTAATTAGCTACCAAAAAGCTGGAAGTGGAGCTGTGATTCAAGTGGTAAAGTGCTAGCCTTGAGTAAACTCAAGGACAGCACCCAGGCCTAGAGTTCAAGCCCCAGGACTGGCACAAAGATTTTAGGAAAGAAAAACATTTCCTCTGACTCTTAGTCACTCTGTTAGAAATCCTGTTTTCCCTCTGCTGCTTCTACCTGGTCTTGGCCTGCTGGATTAGGGCAGTAGGCTTTTCCTGGTTTTAGTTTGCTCCCTCATCCTGTGCTCTGTGGTCTGTTGTCCACAACATAGAACTGTTATGATCATGGTTAAAATATAACTCTGGCTTTGTCATCCTCTGCTTAGATTCTTCCATTCCCTGCATGGCACCTGTTCCCATCAGCCTATCCAGTCAACCCTCCTTGCTTCTGGGACATCATTGTCCATGACTCTGGATCAGGAGCTCCATTCCTCCTTTCACCTGGGCTCCTGCCTCTACTGTGCTGTTTTCCCATTAGAACCCCTGGGCTTGTCCCTTGCTCCCTCAAGTCTTCTCAAATGTATTTTGTTGAATGAATAAATGGTGTAAGAAGTTTGTGGTACTGCTTGTAATGGTGGCAAGTATTTTTATTTGATTTTTCTTTTTTTTTGCCAGTCTGGGGCTTGAACTCAGGGCCTGAGCACTGTCTTTGGGCTTTCTCAAGGCTAGCACTCTTATCACTTGAGCCACAGCACCACTTCTGGCTTTTTCTATGTATGTGGTATCAAGGAATTGAACCCTGGTCTTCATGCATGCTAGGCAAGCACTCCTAACACTAGGCCATGCTTCCAGCCCATTTCATTTGATTCTCTCAGCAGTGTATGGTGGGAAAGATGCTAATGATCTTGACTCTGGCTCCCAGGGATGGGTGCACGTTTTATCTCATACATCCAAATGTGGTGCGCACTTGCATGTGCAAATATGCCCAAGTGAAACAGGCTTCTCAAGTCCTTACTGCATTTGGTACATTCCTATATTTTTTTACTCTATCCTAGTTTTATCTGTTTGCCTTGCTAGTTTCAAGCCTTCACCAAGAGCCTGGGGTGGAAGTTGCAGGTGTATTAGGAGCCTATGATTTCAGCTATATGTTAACCACTTAATATATTTTAGATTCTATCTCATCTAATTGTTGCTGCAGGTGTAGTTGCCACACCAAGGGGTTTGCACACAGGCTAGCAGCCATTCCAAGGAGGAGCTGCCACCTCAGCTGAGTGTGGCCCCAGTTCTCACTCCCACAAGGCCTCCTTGGCATGGTTTTAGACTTAAAGAGAATTTTGGTGAAACTTTAGTCTAACTTCATATGCTACTGGGGCTTAAACTTTGCGCTTTTCACTGGGCTTTTTAGCTGAAGATTGGCATTCTATCTATCACTTGAGCCGCTGCCACATTGTTGACTTTTTGCTGGCAATTGCAAGTGAGTGGTCTCAAGGAGACTGCTAGGTGAGGTCCAAACCATGACCACAGATCTCAGCCTTCTGAGTAGCCCTAGCTACTCAGCCTGAGCCACCAGTGCCCAGCCAAGCCAGAGGAATTTTTTTCTATCTGTTTTTGAAAGTACAATTCAAAAGATTTTAAGGTAAAGAATGGAAAGGCAAGGAAAGGGAGTTTTGGCCTAGTGGTTAAAGTGCTTGCCTAGCATGCATGAAGACCCGGGTTCGATTCCTCGGTACCACATACATAGGAGAAAAAAAAAAGCCGGAAGTGGTGCTGAAGCTCAAGTGGTAGAGCTCTAGCCTTGAGAAAGTCCAAGGACAGTGCTTAGACCCTGAGCTCAAGCCCAGGACTGGCAAAAAAAAAAAAAAGAATGGAAAGGAAAGTATGAAAAAAGCAAAGAACTAACCTTATGCTTCTCAGCTTTGTTAAACACTTTGATTTTGTAATTATCAAATTATTTTCTCTTTGCAAATTACGTTTCATCCCTTGTCAACATTTACATTGTGCTTACGTGTGTGTGTGTGTGTGTGTGTGTGTGTGTGTGTGTGTGTGTGTGTAGTAAAAGTGATGGAGAATCACAGATCTAAGAATTGGAATAATCTCTTACGTGGTATTCTCTGAACACAAAGTGTAGCTAAGCATCAAATGCGTAAAGACCCTAAGAAACAAACCCTCATTTTCAAATCTCACTTCTGCATCTACTTGCCATGGACTAGCAACCTTTTGATAGTATAAAAATAATTGTAATTGTTCTCTGGTTTCTGATATTCTCCAATTTTAGTGGCTACAGAAGCCATTTTTCCATGTTCTGTAAACAGAGTTGTTGAGATACCCTGTGGAACTGCCCCAGAGGAGCTCTCCCTCACCACCGAGCCCTTTCTCAGGATCTTAGTGATGGCCTCGCCTTCTCTCTTGCAGATAAGCCAAGCGATGGAGGGACTCCTGCATTACATCAACCCAGCACATGCCATCTCTCTGCTCAGTGCCCTCAACGAGGAGCGCCTCAAGGGACAGCTGTGTGACGTGCTCCTGATTGTTGGGGACCAGAAGTTTCGAGCTCATAAGAATGTCTTGGCCGCCAGCAGCGAGTACTTCCAGAGCTTATTCACAAATAAGGAAAATGAGTCACAAACTGTCTTTCAGCTTGACTTCTGTGAGCCAGATGCTTTTGATAATGTGTTGAACTACATTTACTCCTCTTCCCTATTTGTGGAGAAGGGCAGCCTGGCCGCGGTGCAGGAGCTGGGCTATAGCCTTGGTATCTCCTTCCTAACCAACATTGTCTCCAAAGCCCCCCAGGCCCCCTTCCCAGTATGTCCCAACAGAAAGCGGGTGTTGGTAAGTGAGGACGATGAGACCAGCTCCCAGAAGAGGAGTGTCATTGTGTGTCAGGGTAGAAGCGAAGCACAGGGGAAAGCCAGCAGTCAGAATCCCCCCGACCAGAGCCCAGCCCCCCGGCCTGCACCCAGCACTGTAGTCAAGACCAGCACCAGCAGGCCATACGCTGCTAAGGCAGTGGAGCCCCTTCACAGCCTGGCCCTCACTGACAAGAACTGGCCCAAAGAGCCTGCTGCCGGGTATACAAAGTCTCTTGAGCATTCGGGATCCTCGGATGATCCTAGTAGAAGCAGTTTGGTGAAAAGAAATGCAGTATTACCCTCCAAGCCTGCTTCAGACAGAGATGCCGTGGACGATAAGCCCGGGGCAAGCAGTCAGCTTCCAAAGGGAAGAGCTATAGAGATGGCTTTGAAAAGGCCACGGCCACCAGTTCTGTCTCTTCGTAGCTCCTCAGAAACTCCCTATCTGTTGAAAGAATCTAACAAAGGAGGTGGTCAAGGGGAGGACAGAAACCTGTTGTACTACTCCAAGTTGGGCCTTGTTATCCCCTCCAGTGGGTCTGCCTCTGCAAACCAAAGCATTGACAGGAGCGGCCCACTGGTGAAGAGCCTCCTCAGACGGTCGCTGTCCATGGACAGCCAGGTTCCTGTCTACTCGCCCGCCATAGATCTGAAATCACCCCAGGGATCACCCTCAGTGTCAAACAATGCACCAGGGAATGTGTTCTGTGCTATAGCTCAAAAGTCAGCTTTAAAAGACTGTACCGAAAAGCCAGCCCTAGATGACAGGCCTCAAGTGCTGCAACCACATCGCCTCAGGTCCTTCAGTGCTTCTCAGTCCACAGACAGGGAGGGCGCCTCCCCTGTGACCGTGACCGTGGCCGAGGTACGCGTCAAGACAGAGCCCAGCAGCCCACTGTCGGACCCGGCAGACATCATCAGGGTGACGGTGGGGGATGGGGCGGCGGCTGCGAGAGACCTGCCTGTGAAAACAGAGGAGGACCCCAAGGACATGAGCAGACTGCCCGCCAAGAGGAGGTTCCAGGCGGACAGAAGGTCACCCTTCAAGAAGGCCAGGGCAGAGGAGCGCGGGCCTCCCGTCTCAGGGGACAGCTGTGAGGAGAACACCAGCCCTCCTGCCCTTGACGGCAATTTCCCCGATTCTCACTTAAACAAGGAGGAGTTTGGTGAGTTGGAGGGGACGAGACCAAATAAAAAGTTTAAATGCAAACATTGCCTTAAGATCTTTAGATCAACCGCGGGTCTTCACCGCCATGCTAACATGTACCATAATCCCGAGAAGCCCTACGCCTGTGACATCTGTCACAAGCGCTTTCATACCAACTTCAAAGTGTGGACCCATTGTCAGACCCAGCACGGCATAGTGAAGAACCCGTCGCCAGCCTCTAGCTCCTATGCAGTGTTGGATGAGAAATTCCAGAGAAAGCTGATTGACATAGTAAGAGAGAGGGAGATTAAGAAGGCCCTGATCATTAAGCTGAGGCGCAGCAAGCCTGGCTGCCAGGGCCCCGCTAGCTGCCCAGCACAGCAAGTCATCAAGAGGAACTTGCGCTCCCGAGCCAAAGGGGCGTACATTTGTTCTTACTGTGGAAAGGCCTACCGCTTTCTCTCTCAGTTTAAGCAGCACATAAAAATGCACCCGGGAGAAAGACCCCTCGGAGTAAAAGTTGCTAAGCCAAAAGAGCGTGTTCCTCTGACAGGTGCGGTAGAGAGCAAGGAGGTTTACCCGTGCCGCCTCTGTAATGCTAAGCTCTCTTCTCTTCTAGAGCAAGGCAGCCACGAGCGCTTGTGCCGGAACACCACCGTTTGCCCTTACTGCAGCCTCAGGTTCTTCTCGCCCGCGCTGAAGCAGGAGCACGAGGACAGGTGTGAGTACAAGAAGCTGACCTGCCTGGAGTGCATGCGGACCTTCAAGTCCTCCTTCAGCATCTGGCGGCACCAGGTGGAAGTGCACAACCAGAATAGCATGGCCCCCGTCGAGAACGTCTCCCTGCCCTCCCAGGACCACAACGGCGAAGTGCCGGCAGCACCCCGGCCCCCACCCCCGCCCCCGCCCCCACCCCCGCCCGAGCCTAACAAGGTAAACCACGTTGCCACACCAAAAGAGGACACTGCATTCAGTGACTCTTCAGAGCAAGTGAACTTCGATTCAGAGGATTCCACTTGCCTCCCTGAAGACTTGAGTCTGTCTAAGCAGCTGAAAATCCACGTCAAAGAGGAGCCCGTGGAGGAAGCCGAAGAGGATGTGCCCGAGGCCAGCTCAGTGCCCAAGGAGGCGGGCCCCAAGGAAGCAGGCCCCAGCAAGGAGGCCGGCCTGTGGCCCTGTGAGAAGTGCGGGAAGATGTTCACAGCCCACCGGCAGCTGGAGCGGCACCAGGAGCTGCTGTGCTCCGTGAAGCCCTTCATCTGCCACGTGTGCCACAAGGCTTTCCGAACCAACTTCCGCCTCTGGAGTCATTTCCAGTCCCACATGTCTCAGGCCACAGAGGAGCCCGTGCAGAAGGAGGCCGAGGTGTGCCCGGTGCCCACAAACTCCCCCTCACCACCTCCCCTGCCTCCCCCACCACCTCTGCCCAAGATCCAGCCCCTGGAGCCTGATAGCCCCACAGGCCTGCCCGAGAACCCCATCCCGGCCACGGAGAAGCTGTTTACACCGCAGGAGTCGGACACCCTCTTTTACCATGCCCCGCCCCTCTCAGCAATCACATTCAAAAGACAGTTCATGTGCAAGCTCTGCCACAGGACGTTCAAGACCGCCTTCAGCCTCTGGAGTCACGAGCAGACCCACAACTGAAGGACCCACACTCTTAACCGCGGGAGGCCCCAACTTACTTATGGACTGTGTCCTAAGACGCTGAGGATTTTTTTTTTATAAAAGAATAATAAAGGTTGGGAAATTGTTATGCTTGAATTTAGGTTTGAGATAAACTGATATTGGTTAGAAATGTCCTCACTAGGCTTTAGAAGTAAATTTGGGAATGTTGAAGTTTGGACCTCACAGCAGCAGGGGCTTGATTTTAGTACTGTTGAACTTTGACTGAACATCATGGGTTCCAGGGTGGCAGTGTAATCCTTTCATTGAGGTTTTTGCTGTGGAAGTATTCCTTCTTTGGGTTATTCAGACACCTAGGCTCCAGCAAATCTTAGCCATGTTCTTAAGGCCAAAAATGCACCAGGACGAAACAGAACCGTTTGCAGTATTGACTTAGATCCTAGACTACCTTAGCAATAAAAAGATACACCTCAACTCTAGCAAATTATCCTGACACTTGAGAAAGACAAATATTTGGTTTTTTGTGGTCACGTAGAACTTTGTTTTTGTATGAAAATTGTGAGATTTAAACGAGCAATAGTCACACTTAGATTTTTATAAAATAACTTGCTCTCAGTATAATGAGTGATGGTCTCAGCTTGGAACCACGACTTAGGTGATTTTCTTTCCAGGGTCCTCACAGCAGCTTACAGGAGGTTCGGTAGTGGCAGGAGTTCCAACGCCTCCACCGTGGTAGGTGAATTCTGAAGGACTGCAGATGTTTGATCTCTGCTTATGTCATCACAACTTGATGACCTGACTGTGATTGGGACAAAACACCATGCTAGAAAAAGGCATTCCTTTGAATTTGAGATTAGGGTAATAGGCAAGGTTTAGGTAGACCACAAGCAGTGCAGCTAGGTCAGGTCTAGACCAGCAGAGACCAGGAGCAGAAGGAATGACCTCTTGCAGCCTCAGTCCACTTGCCAAGACACTGTATACCATAAAACCCAAGATACCTGTGTTGATATATATATATATATGTATATGTATATTATACACACATACATACATATATATATATATATGATTTTAATGCCTCTCTATCCTTTTGAAGACTTCTGTAAGGTGCCCTGGAGTCTGCTCACAGCAGAGTGAGCCAGCTCGGATCACTACTTACTGCTCACACATATGCAGTGGAAACCATGAAGGGTCCCAGATTCGTTTTTGCTACTTATTTGGGTCTATAGTGTCCGGGCTTCTTTTCTTCCTTTTCTAGAAGTTGTAACGAAGAACCTTTCAATAGGTGTTATCTAGAATTTACTGAAGTGTTTTCAAAAGGTAAAACTTACTTGGTTTGTGAGGGGATAGTTGGCATATAAAAAGTTACTGAAACTGCAGAGGCCTTCTAAGATGGTGAGAGATTTGAGTTTTTTGCAAACTGTTATTTCAGGTTTTAAAAGTCAGCTACTGTGACTGAGAACTTTTTTTTTTTTTAAGTTTGCACTCCAGCAGAAAAGCTCATTGCTTTCTATACCAGCACCTCACCCCAGTGGAGGAAAGGTTTTGCTAATATGGAGACATCTTAGTAAAACACTGACTGGCTTTAATATGAAGTTTTGCCTTTTACAATTTCACTTGAAAAACAGAGAGTTCCCCCTCCCCCAGTACTTGAGTAGTTATCCTTTCTGTTTGTGAACACAATGGAAATGGGAAGATGGAATTGAGTTACAGCTCTGATCTGCCTCTTCATATTTTCTTGAAATCTACATTTTAGAGATAACACATAAGTAAGTATATGCCTTTAGACGCAAGGCCCATCAGACGACCCTGTACACTGCCTCCCTTCCACCACTCACCCCGTTTCTTATGAATACCTGAGTGCGCCATGTGTGGTAAGCCTGTCCCCCACTTGTCCCAGCCACATGACTGTGAGTGTCTGAAAATGTCATATACGTACCATCTTGGAACTCGAACCTTTATGCTACAGTTTTGAAGATTTTTGAAATCATATTGCTAATCAGTAAAAACTATTTTTGATTTAGAAAGCTCTGCATATCTGTTAAGAGTTTTAAATTTACCAGTATTTTGTCCTGTTCACTGTTTTTGTCTAGGCAAGAAATAAAAAGATTTCAAATAAAATTTTGAACCAAAAACATTTATAATGCAGTTCTGGTTTTTCTATTGCTTTTTATACTGTACCTTATAAGCATTAGGCTGAGAGAGTTTATTTTGGTGGTCAAAAAAAAATATGCTTCCACTCATGTAACTATTTTAAATGGTAAGAAGTAAAATAATGAAAGACATTTATTGCTTTATTTAGTAAGCAGTTTTCTAAAAGAGTGTTTATCTCAGCCAGTGGGCAAATATTTAGTGTAAAATAAGTTGGTCTTACATTGTTGCCAATCTTTAGATAGTAAAAATATTCTTGTAAATGTTTTTCTGATTGTAATTAATTTTTGCAAATGTAGAGAACCCATTCCTTGTAAGTATTCAGGATGCCTGCTTTTTTATGCAGTTATGGAAAGAATGTAAAATGTTTAATATATTCTTTGTTAATCTGAGAACTAGCTATTAAATCATTTTCTTTATGTGGGGGAAGGAAAGAGTAATATAGAATTTTTTTTTTACCAGTAAGCAATGGAGGTAACAAATACTGTGTTTTATAGTATCTCAAGATTTATAGAGTATTTAGCTTTAAAACTTGGTATGCATTTGTAAAACTCATTGATAGTGTGTGAATTGCATTTGAGTGGAGATTGTTGTTCTCTCAGTTTTCTGTTTTAGAAAGTCATTGATAACCTTCTCTTTGTAAAGCTTTGCCCAGCACTTACCTGGTGATCAGAGTCCATGTATGGCCCCTGTGGTGCTACTTGAGAATAGCTGTGAGGTGAGAGGTGGTCTGGGCTTCCAGGCCGCTTGCATGGTCAGGGAAAGGAGGAGTAGAACTCTTGGGCCTGAAGCTAGTCTTCTCTCCAGTTGGGGTGCTATGCAGATGCACACATGTGTACAACTGTAATCTGGAATTTTAAAAAGTGAAATACGCGCATTTATTGTACACTAATAATTGTCATTCCTAACAGATTTCTTCATAAATTTCATCCAGTTAACTTATTAGAATATTTGTCCATTTCTGGTGGCTCACTGAGGTGTTTTGTTTTGTTTTTTTGCAATAATTGTGCAATGCATTATTGATTTTTGGATAATGCTTTTCCACATTTTTTATTGTGTTCTTCAACACTGACTACTTAAACTCTTAAATTTTAAGAATACACTTTCAGCTGGGTGGTGGTTTACCTTTGTAGTCCCGGCTACTCTGGAGACTAGTAGCTTGAATGCAGGCACTGACGATGAGCCTGTACAACACAATGAGTCCCTGCCTCAAGGAAAAAAAATGGATTTTCTTCTTGTGGCTTTAGCACTTTAAACAGTTCAATGTTTGCATAATTTTTAATGTGTTCCTCTAGAGTAAATCTGTGAGTTTCCCAGGTGGGGGAAAATACTGCTGTAATTTTCTCTGAGGAAGTGAAGTCGTCGGTTAGGCTCTGCAGACTAGTGTAAGGTGTTGTCAGTTTTCCTTCAGAGGCAGGGTGTTTTACTGTCAATCCTTGAAATAACTACATTCAGTACTCTTAGTTATTTGTTAATGCTCTCTGAATTTCCACAGTTATTCTTGATTGATACTAATTCTCAAAAGTTGCCAATTTGTTACTGGCATCAATCCAAAATGATCTTGTTTTTTACTGACTGCTTGTTTAAAGGTGAACAAGTGAGTGGTGGTGATTGTGTACTTGTTTTGTTCCAGATGCCTTTGCCAAGCAAATCCATTTTTTTTAGGAATAAGGTTTTTTTGGACAGAAAATTCATAGTAAATTAGAATACCTAATGTTAATCCATTGCTTACTTGTATTCAATTCTATTGTCTGTTTACTTTGTTTAAATCTTGACTAAGAATGATTGGAGACAATAAATTTGTACTGTATTTTGCTTTGTGTCCTGTTGGTCTTGTGTTTTGCGTGTTGATCTCAACACAGAGAGAAAGCCCTTCTTGGGAAAGGGATGGGAGTGGCCACTGAGGAATCATAGGAGATTGTTATTTTTCCCAAGTTGCAAGTTGCTTCTGGTGTTTGTTAAAGCCTTGGTTATTTGGGCATGGAAAATAGATGATCATGAAAACCAGACAAGCAGTGATCTTTGTCCACATTTGTCAGTCCTGTTCATACTAGTTTTCAAAACCAACTTTGTCTCTCAAAAGTGGTTGTGTGTTGGAGAGAACCTTTAAATGCATTTAAGGAAGCATTTTAAGCACTGAATAGTTCATTTAAAGGCTTCAGCATTGTAACATTTTGCATTCTGATGAGAGGCTCTTGATATGTTTATGAGGGAGGTATTCCCCTTTTTATCAGATTGGCTTTCCCTGTAACTGGGAGCTGAGTTAGGTATTTGAGCAACCTGGCAGAAACCCAGGCACTGTAAGGGAGAGAAGGGGAATCTGCACCCACTACAAGAGCTGATGGATCAATGCCTCTTGTTCTCTAGTACAGCCTCCTTGCTGGTTAGAGATGGGAGTGCTGGGGACTTTTCTGCCCAGTCTGAACTTCCGTTCTCGAATCTCAGCCTCCTGACTAGTAGGTAGGATTACAGGCTGGAGCAATGCACTGATGATACAATGTTTAAAGTCTTCCTCCTGCTTTCATCCGACTGTTCACTTTGCTAGCAAAGACTATTTAAAACTCTTTCCTTCCTTATAGTAAAGCAATAGGTTTTCTACTTTGGGTTTCTTGGGCCTCAGCTCCCTTTTCCTTGCTGTTCTAGTTGCTCAGGGCTCAGAGTGTACATCCCTACCTTCTAACCTACCCTCAGGTGAGGATATGCTCTGAGCCCCTCCCTCCCTGCCAGCCCTGCTCTGGTTCTCAGTTCTGTGAGGAAAATGCATTGTGATTATTTGTGCTTTGTCAGGTATCTTTAAACAGAATAAGAAACCAATTCTTTAGATTTCCTAGTCTCCTTAGGGTGTGGACATCAACCTTGTGGTGGTCCAATGGCACAGAACTCTGAGTGTGTGTGTGTGTGTGTGTGTGTGTGTGTGTGTGTGTGTGTGTGCAGCAAAATACCCACTTTGACAACTTTGAAAAGTATTTTTAGCCAGGAACCAATGGCTCATGCCTGTAATCCTAGCTGCTCGGGAGGCTGAGGTCTGAGGATGACAAATCAAAGCCAGTCTGGGCATGAAAGTACAAGTGCATGAGACTCTTTATCTCCAGTTAACCACTAGAAAACTAGAACTGGTGCTATGGCTTAAAGTTAGCCTTGAGCTGAATTGTTCAGGAACAGTGCCCAGGCCCAGAGTTCAAGCTCGGCAAAAAAGAAAGTATCTTTTTCTGTGCAGAGAATTCTAGATTGACAATTCAAAGATAATTGGACCTCTGCCTCTAGCTTAAATAATTTCTAGTAAGAAACCTGCTCTCTGGACTTTGCTCCTCTGTACATAATGTGTCTTTTTTCCTCTGGCTGCTTTTAAACTTTGTTACTGGTTTTATGCAATCTGACTGTGACCTTTTATATGATGTCATTTCCATGCTGTGTGTACTCTTGCGTGTGCATGAATGCACTTGGGTTTATTTAGCTTGGATTTTTTTTAAGGTTATAAAGCTTTTAATGCAAAGTTAAATAGTTTTAGCTATTATTTCTTTAAATACTTCTTTTTCTTTCCTGTTCCTTTTTTCTATTCCTTCGAAGATTCAATTATGTTTTGCATATATTGTCTATCTATATCTATAACAGTGATCTTGTCCAACAGATAGATCACTGTTAGATTTCTCTCCTTTTCTTCTATTTGATTTAGAGTAAATGGTAAAGTTTGTATAGATGTCTTCCTGTGCACTAACCTTCCCCCTCCCCTGCAACTTTCATCTTCCACAACCACAGCTACTGTGTTCTATCTCCAACATAGTTTAAGGTTTTTTTTTGGGGGGGGGAGTGTTTGTTTTTCTATGTCTGGAAGTCTGCTTTGGATCATCTCCGCTTTGTTCAACAAATTCTGTGTTTCTGCTAGGCCTTGTCCTCTGAGTCTAGCTGTGATAACCTCCAATGCCCTTTACCATATCCTCCATAATGTGTTCTGTGTCCTTGTTCTCTTTCCACCGGTTTCAGTCTCTCATTCCAGGTACCATTTCATTGCCTCTTGGCATTTCTGGTGATCTCTATTTGGATAGCGGGCATTGTGGATTTTATTTGTTGAGTACTGCTTATTTTGTCCATCCTTATAAATTTGCCAGAGTTTTGCTTGGGGGTATGATTACCTTACTTGAAAATGATTATCTTTCTGGGGGTTTGTTTTTAAATGCTATTTAGTAAGGTCAGAGCAGCATTTAGTCAATGGTTAATTTTATTCATTTACAGAGACAGACACATCCCCGCCCAGGACCCTGGGACTCATTCTGAGCAGGAGCTGTCTCCCTGGATGCTTCTGGGTGGTTTCTACCAGTCTCAGGAAGTTTCCTCTCATGCTGAAGAGCAGAGAGACTTCTTTTAAGATGTGTAAGTTGTCTGCCCGCTCTCTGCCTCTTCCCACTCTCCACCTTTCATGCGGCTGGCACCCACCAGTGTGAGAGCCCTGGCTACCTCGTCCCCCTGTGCCCTCACTCTCCACCTCCTCAAAGCCAGGGACGCTGCTGGTGTGTCTCGTCTCCCACTGTTCTTTAAAACGTCACTCTTGATTTAGTCCAAGGAAGTGGGCTCACACCTGTAATCCTACTATTCTGGAGACAAGATCTGAGGATTGTGGTTCAAAGTGCTAAGCAGGAAAGTTTGTGAGACTCATCCTCTAGTTACCCACTAGAAAACCAGAAGTGGTGCTATGGCTCAAAGTGGTAGAAATTTAGTTTTGAGCAAAATTGCTCAGGGATGGTATCTGGCCCTGAGGTCAAGCCCAGAAACAAAAACGTGGCAAGTAGAGCTGTGTCTCAAGTAATAAGGTGCTAGTCTTGAGCAAAAAGTTCAGGAACAGTGCTCAGGCCCTGAGTTCAACTCCCGTAGAAACAGAAATAAAATAAATGGCCCAATGAATATGGTTGTGGGAGGGGGAAGAGAAAACAAAGCCAGTCAGATTGGTATTGTATCTGTTGTGATAAACACATAAAAGAAACAAAAAATATCTTGGGCTGGGAGTTTGACCTACTGGTAGAGTGCTTGCCTAGCATGCATGAAGCCATGGGTTTGATTCCCTGGTACCATATCCTCAGAAAAAGCCAGAAGTATTGCTGTGGCTCAAGTGGTAGAGCTCTAGCCTTGAGAAAGCCCAAGGACAGTGCCCAGGCCCTGAATTCAAGCCCCAGGACTGGCAAAAGAAAAAAAAAGTTTATTTATTTGTAGGTCATGGGGCTTAAAGTTGGCCTGGACATTGTCCCTGAGCTCTTCAGCTCAAGGCTACCACCCTATCCTTGAGCCAAGTCCCACTCCCCATTTTCTAGAGGTTAATTGGAGACAAGGTCTCCAGTTCTTGGGCATGGGCTGGCTCTGAACCTTGATCCTCAGATCTCAGCTTCCTGAGTAGCTAGGATTACAGGTGTGAGCCACCGCACCCCGCAATATCTTTAATTTAAAAAAAAATCACATTCTCACATAATTTTGTTGTCTCTTACAGATGAGAAATCCAGTCTCTGTTACTCCATGTGGGCCACAAATCAAACAGAAATGCAGGATTTCATTGCTGATAGGTAAGCTACCATGTCCTAAAGCACCACGCCCTGGATGTGCAGGGACACTCTGACAAGCTCCAAGCAGCTTATATGAGAAGTGGTTTAGTAGAGGTGTGGATTTTTCCATGAACTTGGAAAAAAAATCACATAAAACTCTCACTTGGTCCAAAATCGATTCACATCCCCTCTCCTCAACTCAGCCACCCCCCCCCCGACTCCCCTCCTCAACTCAGCCACAGTCCAGTTCCAACAGCCTGTGGTAACTTCACCATCATCTTGCCATGGAGGAGACCGTGATGGGAGAGGGCAGAATGGAGCCGGCCTGTGCACAATCACAGTGCCGTGACCTTACCAAAGGAAGCTAGTAAGACTGGGCAATTCCCTACACCCTGGAAGCTCCAGGAGCCTCACTGTAAATCCCTACACTGACAGAGCATTCCAGCCTGTCGTCAGCTGATTCTTTGAGGTCCTGGGGGCAAGGGTGCATCTCACAGGAGGGATGTCCACCACTTCTCTACATCCTCAGTGACAGAGGTGACCTGCAGCTAAGGGTTGGCATGTGGAACTCTTCCTCTCACGAGGTGAGGACACAGGTGCCAAGGGGCCACTTCTGCCTTTTGATCCTCGGAAACATGCTCGTGGGGAAGGAGACCGAGCTTTTGCTCTGAGACGCTCAGTGATGACTTAGTTCTGTGTTCTGGCCACTGAAGTTAAGCTCCAAGTTGATTTCAGAGCAGTTATCTCTGTCCACCAGATCAAAGACAAGAGTGTCGAACAATGCAGAGAGTGTATGTCGTTTTTGTACAATTTCTTGGAAAGGTGAAAGAGCAGAGTTCAAAGTATCACACTGGCCTGCCCTTCATTTATAGCAGAATAACTTACACACACAGCTGTGCTATCTGAGAGGCCTGAGCTCTGCCAGCTTATAACAGACATGCTGTGTTAGAAATACCAGTGAAATGCCCCACTCCGAGTTTTCAGTGAGAGAGTACAGTATGGTCACGGTCACCAAGAAGAGCCTTGGGATGCAGGCTTCCTAAAAGGCTTCCATAGAAACTCATTTGTTTCAAGTGACAATGTGAGAGCATTAGCAAAGCTCAAAACTAGTCTCATGTCCAGTGCTGGTGGCTCCCACCTGTAATCCTAGCTACTTTGGAGGCTGAGATCTGAGGATCAGAGTTCAAAGCCAGTTGGGGCAAGAAAGTCCACTGGACTCATCTCAAAGTAACCACAAAAACCTGTGAATAGATCTGTGGCTCAAGCGCTAGAGCACTAGCCTTGAATAAAACAGCTCAGGGACAGTACCCACACCTAAGACTGCCACACAAAACAAAACAGTCTCAGAATTTATACAACTCAGAAATTTTCTTCTTTGGAATAATCGTATCTCCAATGTAGCATAAGACACAGAGCTAGGAGCAGTTTGTATCCCCAATAAGTGGCGTGTGTGTATGTGTGTGATTGTAACAACGAAAAGAGGGCTACAGTATGACTTTGGGGGACACATTAGAGGAACTTTTTACCCCCTGAAATCACGTATTTAAATTATATGTTATGACTGCATTTATACATTTATTTGTTAAAACCTGGGCCCCCATCCTAGGTTGTAAAAGGACTGCCTCTCTGGGCCTCTCCAGGCCTCTTGAGTCTCCTCCAAGCCTCCTGAGCCAGTCTCGGGTAAACACACTTTGTGCTGACTTTGCCAGTCACAAATAGTGGATATTCCCAGGCCCCTTGCAGTCCATTGGAAGCAAAGCTGGGGCTCAACTACAAAAAGGGGTGCATTCCCAGCCCCACTTTTGGCCTACATTGAGCCTTAGTCAGGGATGAGGGACCCTTCTTGGGTAGTACTAACAGTGAACAGAAAAGAAGTTTCTCATGGGCCAAGACTGTTATGCCAGTAAGCATACCAGCTGTGCCCTTGCTTGGCACCTGGACACTTGGATTTCAGGGCTCCTCAGAATCACTGACGATAGCAGCGCTCTGTGCCTGAGAACTGTTCAGACTATGCAAACAAATTGTTGAGACTCTAATCTTCAATAAACCAGCAAAAAGCCAGAAGCAGAGGCATGTCTTAAGTGGTAGAGTGCAGAAAATAACAGTGAGAGCTTGAGTCCCTGAGTTCAAGCCTCAGTACTGATTCTGAGGAATGAGTGAATGAATGAATGAGTGAGTGAGTGAGTGAGTGAATTCCAGAAATGTGCCCCTTTTGTAGTACTTACTAAGCTGGTTCCTAATTGGAGACACTGTTCTCTGTCTCACTTGGCCTTGACTCCTGTGCCCCCGTGATGCTGGTGAATAACCAGATCTCTGCAGTAGCTTCTGTGGGAAGCCAGATCAGAGCCCAGGAGAGGCAGAGCAAGGGATACATGCCAAAAAGGTATGTTGTGAAGCTGTTTGTGCTGTGGGGAGCGGGGCCTCCCTCCCAGGGACCCTCCGAGGAAGCATCTCTGCACTGGCAAACAGGAGGCAGGCATTTGTCATTTTTCCTTCATCTCCTGCCACTGGCTGGTCTAGGTCTGCCCTAGGGGGATACTGTCCTGTCATTTCAAGTGGAGGTTCAACCCCAGGCAGAGGCAGTAGAGAAACTAAGGCAGGAGGTGGCAGACACAAGGTATGGTAGAGGCACAGGTGCCAGGGCCCAGCTGTGAAGAACCTGTGCCAGAGAGAGGCTGAGGCCTCCAGGTAGGTCAGGAGATACCAGGCGAGGCCTCAGGCAGATGACAGCACTTCTCAGGTGTGACCAGAATGGGGACACTGCAGGCCACCAACTGTGACTTAGGGCATGACGAAGGACTCTGTGAGGGAAACAAGGAGCAAGTCAGTTCCGAAATCAGGAAGGATCACGGCAGGACACAGCAGCTGGCAGGGAGTGGCAACACCACTCGTCTGGTCAGCCTTGGCTGGCCAGCTGACCTGTTCTCCATGTCTCTCATGCCTTCCACACTGATGTCCATTCTGGACGAAGTCACATAGATGCTGATCAAATTTGTGGATAGAATAAAAGAAGGAGCACTAGAAGGAAAGCTAGGAGAATATCAAATATCTCAGAGGCAAAGCTTAACTTGGGAAGAAAGAGAACTTAGTAGGGAGCCAGGAAAAGACTCTACAAATGGAGTGGGATGTAGGGAACGGGAGGGGCAGGGAGCTAAGACCCTGAGGTCTATTGAACTATGCACAGTCTAGAGCAGAAGAGCAGCAATTCTGCGTGTGTGTGTGTGTGTGTGTGTGTGTGTGTGTGTGTGTGTGTGTGTGTGCATACACATGTGCGTGCATGTGGGGCTTTAACTCACACCTGGGTGTTGTCCCTAAGCTCTCTCTGCTCAAAACAGGTGCCATAGCTCCACTTCCACCTTTTTGAATTTTGAATTCTTTCCTGAATTTTATTTTCATAACAACCCTGAGGTTTTTGTTTGTACATTTACTTCTTTTTCTGCACCTCCAGAGGTAATTCCCTTCTTATCAGGGGCTCTATTGATGTCCTAACTTAAATTCAAGTCACAATAATTGAAAGTATCAGAACCAGATCTATAGTGGCAGCCACGGAGTCCAGTGTCTGGAGGCAGCCTGAGGTCGCCTAGCACCATGACACGGCAGGTTAAAGCAAGGACACTGATGTGGGCTAGTGTAGAAGTTTAGTACACATGTTGAAATCAAAAGTAAATAACAGTCCCGGATGGGGGATGGGGGGCTTAAACTCAGGGCCTTGGCACTGTCCTTAGCTGTTTCCTCTTAAGGCTAGCATTCTAGCATTTGGGGCACATTTCTACTTCTGGTGGTCAATTGCCTAGCCTGGCTTCAAACCTTAAGCTTCAGATCTCAGCTTCCTGAGCAGTGAAGATTAAACCCATGAGCCACCAGTGCCCAGCTTCATCTGTACATTTAACATTTTTAAGTTACTATAAAAGTGATATCAGAAGAGTTAGAGTTACATAAGTCAAGTAAAGAGTACAATTCTTGCTTGAGCTCAGGGCCTGAGCACTGTCCTTGGACTTTCTCAAGGCTAGAGCTCTACCACTTGAGCCTCAGCACCACTTCCAGCTTTTTTCTATGTATGTGGCACCAAGGAATCGAACCCGGGTCTTCGTGAATGCTAGGCAAGCACTTTAACCACTAGGCCAAACTCCTGGCCCCGAGTACAATTCTTTTTATGCAATGTCACCTCTTCTCATGCTCTCTCCCAGTTTTCCCCTCCCATACTCACCCACAGTTGTATAGTTCATTTTGAACATAGTGTCTAGTTAGTACCTTGCTACATTTATTCACCCTTTCCCCCTCCATTTTAGTGTCCATATGTATGTATATATGTATGTATATATATGTGTATATATGTATACATGTATATACATGTATATATATATATATATATATTTTGCCGATCCTAGGGCTTGAACTCAAGACCTGAGCACTGTCCTTGGGCTTTCCTCAAGGCTTAGCACTCTACCACTTGAGCCACAGCACCACTTCTTTTTTTTTTTTCATTGTAATGTATAAAGAGGTTACAGTTACATTCACCAGATAGTAGGTGCATTACTTCTCATACATTGATACCCCTTCTCCTGTTTTTGTCCCCATTTCCCTTCCCCCACCCCTCCTAGTCATCTTGTTTCCCCCCTTCCCTTTCCTATTTCAAATAAACATATATATAATATACCAGATACAGTAACAATATGAGATTAACCAAAGGGCAACAAAAGAGAAGAGAAATAACATAGTACAATAAGAACAACAATCACACAAGATAAAGCTCTTATTTCTATATCCTGGAGATCCTTTCGTTTATCCTCATCCTATATGACCTTATGTATCTAGGTTTTGAGCTATTGAAGTCCTTTGCTGGGAGAGTCCTGGGTGTGTACTCATTATTACAAATGAGGGAAACCATTGAGCCTATGCTCCTTCTACAGCACCACTTCTGGCTTTTCTATGTATGTGGCACCAAGGAAGGGAGTTTGGCCTAGTGGTACTGTGCTTGCCTAGCATGCACGAAGACCCGGGTTCAATTCCTTGGTACCACATACATAGAAAAAAGCCGAAAATGGTGCTGAGGCTCAAGTGGTAGAGCTCTAGCCTTGAGAAAGTCCAAAGACAGTGCTCATGCCCTGAGCTTAAGCCCAGAACTGGCCAAAAAAAAAAAAAGTCCTCAAAGCAACAGATTTGGGGGATGGAGCCTTACGAGGTGGTGAGACATGGGGGCTGGCCGCTCCCCTGTGCAGGTGCAGAGGGAGTGGGCTATTTATGGTGGTGGGGGTTCATTATTAGGTAAGTTCAAGCACATCTCATGCACAGCACGGAGCTTGAGGCTGGCCACCAGAGCCTTGGGAGGGAAAAGAAAGCAGACAGCAGAACCCATTTCCAAAGATGGCAGAGCCAGGTGGAGAGCAAGTGCCAGGCTTCCCATCCACAAAGGCATGGCTGACTCATGCTGCCTGACCAACCTTTCAGCATGCTGCATTCTGACCTTAGACCTCAGCCTCCAGAACTGTGGCTGTAAATGTCTGGAGTTGTTGGGTGCTGTGGCTTCCGTTGGTCATTCTCGCCATTCAGGAGGTCAAGATTGAGATCAGCCTAGGCAAAAACACTGGCAAGACCCCCATTTCAATCAATGTAAAGCTTGGTACAGAACCCCGTGCCCAGGATATCCCAGTACAGACAGCAATGACGGACCAGCCCAGTCATAAACACCATGCACAGACATGAGACCCTATCTGAAAAACAATGAAAGCAAAAAGGGCAGGGGCATGGATGCCTCAAGTGGTAGAGCACCTGGTGGTTGGAAAGTACAAGGTGCTGAGTGCAAACCCCAATACTGCCAAGGAAAAGACCTATTGTAAGGGAATCGATATTTGTGAAGTAATGCACCTTCTATCTGGTGAATATAATGTAACCCTTCTATTACTTACAATAAAAATATATGAAAACAAAAAAACCCAAAAAGATCTATTGTTTGTCACATACTCAGTGACTGCCAGTCAGTGTCCTTGACCTTGTCCTTTGTCCTTGGCAGTTCCTGATACCTCCTGCTCTAGCTTCCCCCTTGCTCAGTGTGAGTCTTGTTCCTACCTTCTCAGTGTTTGTTCATCGGCTTCTGGGGTCTTACACCTCCTGCTCCTCAGTGACCAGAGACCACCAGGCCTACCCCACCTTCTCTGCCCAGAGCAGTAAGGATGCAAGACCCCAGAAATCACGTTGTCTATCTTTGTCTTATTCCATCTGTGGGGCGGAGGGGCGGCACACGGGGGTAGAGGGAGGGAGCCTTGAGACTTCCCTTTTACTCATGAGGCTGAGCATGCATTTTTGTAAGGCTGCTGGCTAGATTCTGTGCAGTCTCTGGGTGGGTGGGAAAGTACAGTCCTCAGGTTATTTTGCCCAGCGTCCTATTGGACATACAGCTATCAGGTCCACACAATGCCAGTAAAAAAACAATAGTGGCACAGTGTTTTATATAAAATGTCACAATGTGCTTTGGCACACTCTCTCTAGAGTCATTGACCACCTTCTTCCTATCACCTGGGTCTCCATGACCTACAGGACCAATCTAGATGAAGAAGCCCACACCACTTCCCTCTTGAGAGGCCTGGCTTTGTTCTGGTTGCTCCATAACTCAAAGGGAGTCTGGAAGACAGATGGGAAAGAAGAGGTGAAGGTCTTAATAGGGTCTTCCTCTGCAGGGCACCCCCTGCTGGCCTTTCTGAGGGTGACTCTGGGCAGTGATGCTCCAGAAGGCTCAGCCTGCTCTCAAGTACTCACAACACAGCCACACCTCCTGCTCAATGCACCTGGGAAGATGCCCAAGGGTACCATTCCAGAAATCTGCACCCGAGCTCTTCTCCTTTGCACGAGAGCATAGGGCATAGAGCATCATACTGACTGACAGCAGGTTTGGAATGAAGGCTCATGCAGGGAAACTCAGATTCCAGGGCTGGCTGCTCCAGGTCTCTCAGCTCCGCCCACATTCCTTGATGAGGCGGAAATTCCCTCGCTTGCCTGCTGTGGGAATTACTGCAAAGCACTAGCAAATTGGTATTTACCTAACCAGTGAAACTGTTCCCTTTGTCTTATTCTTTGGAAAAGCATAGAATACATGGTATTGTTTGTAATTAATGTATTAATCACTTGTAGGTAAATGGGAACTTCCTGGTTGTTTGGAAAAGAACTTTAATAGTAGCTGCTGCTGCTTTTCTCCTTCTCCCGCTCCTCCTCCACTCTCCTCCCCTTGTTTCCCCCACCACCACTTTTCCTCCTCCTCCTCCTCTCTTCCTTCTCCCTAGTATTAGGGCTTGAACTCAAGGCCCGGGTGCTATCCCTTAGCTTTTTCTCTCAAGGTCCTACACTTGAGCCACAGCTCACTTACAGTTTTTTTTTAATTAAAGATAAGAATCTCATGGATTTTCCTGCCTGGGCTGGCTTTGGACTGTGATCTTCAGATCTCAGCTTCCTGAATAGCTAGGATTACAAGTGTGAGCTACCAGCCCCTGGCTAGGTTTTGGTTTTTGGAGATAGGGTCTTACTAGGTAGCCTGGATTGGCCTTGATAGCTTCATCCTCCTACCTTTCCCTCCTGAAGGCTGGGATGACAGGAATACACCACCATTCCCAGCTTTACCTTTAACTCTTAAAGAGAATATATGTCCCTTCAGACCTGTGTTAATTCTGTTTATAAGGCTTTAAAAATAGCCCCATGGAAAACTTCAGGCCAGAGCATGGGTAAAGCATTAGTGACAAGAAATTTGCATGGTCTGGGAATGAAAGATGCTACTCTATGTCCTACCCTGGGTGCTTAGCCTGGTTAATCCAGCCTGTGGGGCTAGGGCCTCTCTAGCAGAAATCATAGCCAATAAATGGAGGAATGAAGTCAAGCTGGGGCTTTTTGTTTGTTTGTTTTTTGCCAGTCCTGGGGTTTGAACTCAGGGCCTGAATACTGTCCTTGGACTTGCCTCAAGGCTAGCGCTCTACTACTTAAGCCACAGAATCACATCTGGCTTTTCTACGTATATAGTAGTGAATTGAACCAGGGCCTTCGTGCATGCTAGGCAAGCACTCTACCACTAAGCCAAACTCCTGGCCCTGTTTTGTTTTATTTTTTTAATTTAAATTTTATTATCAGGGTGATATATAGTGGGGTTAGCTGTTTCATTTTGAAGCCAGGACAGATCAGCATTTTTTTTTTCTGCAGATGATTACTCTATCCCTTCTAGCTTTTTTAAAAACAGCATTTTTATCTTTAAGAAGCTGTATAGTTTATGAATACAATGTGTCTTGATAATTGTCACCCCTTTCAACTTTCTCCCCTATCCCTGTCCTACCCACCTCTTCCCTCACTCTTTTAAAAACGTCATCAATAAGGTATTGCACGGAAGGGTTACCACTTCCTAGGTCAGGCAGTGACCTCATTCATTTTGCACAATGTCCCTGTTCCTTTGCTTTCCCCCAGTTTTCTCCTTCCAGTTCTTAATATTTCTAAATAGAATGCACTTGCTTTTAGCTTTATAAAAGGAGCTGCCATTTTCTTGCTAGGTGGCCTTGAGTAGATCCCTCACTCTCTGGATTCAGTTTCCTCTTGGTGTGTGTATATGCATGTGTCACATATGTGTCAGGACATACTGGAACTTGAACCCAGGACCTGGACACTGTCTCGTAGTTTTTCATTCAGGACTAACAGTCTACCACTTGAGTCATTGCTCCAGTTCTGGCTTTTTGTTAGTTAAATGGAACAAAGTATCTCAAAGACTTTCCTGCCGGGGCTGGCTTTGAACCCCAATCCTCAGATATCAGCCTCCTGAGTAACTTGGATTACAGACATAAGTTGGTGGCTAGCTTTCCTCATTTTTAAAGTGGGGGTGATTCAAATCCCAGCATGGCTCCAGGTAATAATAATAAATAAAATGAGACAAGTAAAATGAAGACAGCCCAGCACTTGACAACGTGTCTGATGGTGTAGGTACTTAGTACATATGGTCTTCTCTTCTGGGAATGCCTGCCAGGGGCCTGCTGTGCCTGTACACCTGTAGGGACATGGAGTGGTCCTGGTAGAAGGGGCTCACTTCAGGTCACCCCACTCCTGATGGCAGTGCCTGCAAGGACAGCTGGCCTCTCTCTTCCTCCTCCCTCTGGTGCTTCCTTAGTTATGCGGGTAATTATCATTTGCTTCCTCTCAGGAAAGGTGGCAGAGGAAGGAATGCAAGTACTAGGCAGTGACCTGCAGGGGTCTGATGGGGGTGACCTCTGCTGGGCTGGCTGGCTGCCTGTGTACAGGCTTGACAGGAAACTGCCATGCAGGATGCAGGAGGCTGGGGCCAAATGTCATCATGGCCTGGAGGGTGGCCCTCTGTAGCACAGCCAGGGGTTCTGCGGAGAGGGAATTCTTAGGAGTAAAGTGGAGGCCCAGGGAGGGGAATCTGCTAGACAGGTGTCATATTTGAAGCCTGGAAAGTGACCTCCCCGCCCTAGGCGAGTCCACTCAGGCAGAGCAGTGGGAAAGGCTTGTAAAGAGGACAAGAAACTTAAACCACTTCAGAGTGACCAGGAAACTTTGATACTGTGAGACTAGAAACTTTGCCTTTCTCCTGGTAGTTTTTGTTTTGTTTTTTGGGTCATGGGGCTTGAACTCAGCCTGGCCCCTGTCACTGAGTCTCAAAGCTACTGCCCTACCCTTGAGTCAAGCCCCACTTCCCTTTTTCTAGAGGTTAATTGGAGATAAAAGTCTCAGGTCCTTTTGTGCCCAGGCTGGCTTTGAACCTTGGTCCTCAGATCTCAGCCTCCTGAGTAGCTAGGATTACAGGTGTGAGCCGCTGCTCCGCATCTGGCTTCTCCTGGAACTTTAAGATAATTATATTGGAAAGTGTAACAAAAGTCCCTGCTTTTTGTTTTCATTTTGATGAAGTATGTTTAAAAATCTGTAAGATTATCAGGGATAAGGGATATTCTCACTTGAATAACTATAATTTTTTTCTAGGCAGGACAGATAGCAGACATATTCACTTCTGGAACCACCACATCACGCCAGCTCCTGGCCTTGGTGGGGAAGGAGAGTGGCACTGAGGTAAATACTTCCAGCCTGGCTGCACAGGGGTAGAAATGGCACTGAGACCAGGCGACTCAGTAGAAAGTACCTGCAGCAGATCTGGTCCACATGAGGGGCAAGAAAAAAATGTTTTAAAATGTAAACAGAATGTGGGATCTTTGCCATAAGCTCTGGGAGTTGCTTCCTGTGAAGAAAGTGGAGGGGGATTCAGAAGGCAGCTTTTAGTGTGTGTGTGTGTGTGTGTGTGTGTGTGCGCGCACGCACATTCTCGTGTCTATGTGCCAGTATTTTGGGAGTAGAACTCATGGCCTTGCATGCTTGTTTAGCTTTTTCATTCAAAGTTGGTGTTCTACCAGTTGAGCCATACCTCTATTCCAGATTCTTGTTGGTTAATTGGAGATAAAAGATCATGGACTTTTCAGCCTGGGTAGGTTCAGACTTGAGCCTTAGATCTCAGCCTCCTGAGTAGGTAGGATTACAGGCGGGAGCCACAATGCCCAGCTAAAAAGCAGCTTTTGTATCTCCATTCTGTCAAGAGCTTAACCCAGGACTGCGTACAGCTCTGATATGGGTGCAGAGGCACATGCTCCGACAGACAGCATGGATAGCTCAGGCTATGATCAGCTTGGGACTTTTTCATCTGAGAGTGGGCAGTGCTACGTCCCGTGGGCTCCTCCTGTTGCCCCTAGAGCTCCAGCCCACTCTGGCCAAGCTCAACCTGAGCACAGTGAGAGAATCTACAGTCAGAAGGTTTTCCTTCAAAGACTGAATAAACCTAACAAATAGCTCAGAAGAATGGGATGGAGAACTCAACCCACCTGAAGGTGAGGGTAATGCCCTTCCTGGGCACAGCTGCAGTCTGGCTTCCCACATCAAGGGAAGGGTGCAGAAGAGCACAGGGAGCAGTCAATGTCACCACGGGGAGCGGGGGGGGGGGGGCAGTGAAGTGCCACTCTTCTGTGTGTATGAGGACAAATAAGACTGACTCCAAGGATTGACAAATAGGATAGATCAAGCAGGAATAAAAGTAGCCTATTTTTTCTTTTAATTAAATTTTACTGTAAATGTGATGTCCAGAGTGGTTACAGTTGCATAAGTAAGGCAATGAGTACATTTCTTTTTGAACAGTGTTACCCCTCCCTCACTTTGTGGTACCCCGACTATCTTGGTGGATTACAAGGTGTCCCCCTCCTGTCACACAGGCCACCTAGCCTATGCGATCCCTCATTTCCCTTCAGTTTGTTTCTACAAGCAAATGTTGTCATCCTGTGTGCCTACATGTTGGCATTCCCTATGTACAAACATATGGAGATGTGACAAATTCCAGACTCGGGCTTAGTTGTTAGTTCACAGTTTACTGCAAGTCTGTAAATGTGCCACTGGGGTGAGCAGCCTCTGAGGCATGTGGAAGGAGGAACAAGACCCGTCCTGCCAGTTGCACAGGCTGGGTGCCTGGCCTCCGCCCACAGAGAGAGATCCTGTGAAGGCTGGTGTAGACGTGAACTCACGTGGAGACAGGTGGACACGGGCCTGCACTTCTAGTTACCCCAGATGTGCTGGCAGCAAGTCCAGGAGGACTTGAATTATTCAACTAGTTAGAGCTAGCTACTGATAGGAAATAATTAATTTTTCCCCTCCAGATGAGAAGGGATTTCTTTTGTTTTTACGTGAACGAACTCGGATGTAATCAAAGTAAAGGAGCAATTCACTAAAAGAGCAATTCCTGCATGAACACCCAGGGAGCATCCGGACTGTCCTTATTTGTATGGTCCAACAACAAATCTGCAGAGCAAGGCTGGTCCCCTGCTAGCTGGCCCCCTCAACCCGATTCCACCTCTGCCAGCACCTGCTCTGCCCCCTCGAAGTCTGCCTAGCTGTCTCCCAAATCCTTGCCCAGGATGGACCCTTGAATGCCGGGTCAGGAAAATACACAGCTAGGTGAACCTTGCAGACAGGGGGAGGCTGAATGCCCAACTGCAGGGTCAAACCCACTAACGCAGCCACAGGTACACAGTGAGCCAGTCCTGGGCCCTGGAGGAGCTCTGGCATTTCTCTGCAGGGTGTGAGGAAGGAGAGTGTCACGCATCGCACCATCATCACACAACCATGCGCACACACCCTGTGCCATTCCCACATACACTGCACCACACTGCACCACACCGGGCGAGAAGGGGCTGGGCTTGGCTGAGCCCCTGCTGGGACCTGGCAGAGGACTTGGGCCGGGTCCACGGCCCCGCGGCCCCCGCGTTCCCCGCTGGGTCACAGGAGCCTGAGGATTTCCAAGGACGTCCACTGTTCTGTCGGAGGGAAAATGACACTTCCAGGAATCGCCCTTGAGCTGTGCCAGGCCCACACTCGTGCCTGCACCGCGCTCGGGCGCACTCCGGTCCCCGGGAGCCACTGGGCTCTGGCTGATGGGTCCCCACCACTGCGCAGCCCGTGGGCCCCGGGCGAGCAGCGGCCTGGCGCTCCTCTCCAAAGGAGGCGCGGGACGCGCGAGGCCTTTAAGGGGGCGGAGGGCGTCCCGCCGGCCGGCCGCGTCCAGTCCGGGCGCTCCCCGGCCCCGCCCCGGCCGCGCCCCGCCCCGCCTCCCCGGGCGCCCCGCCCCGCCGGGGCCTCCTTCAGCCACTGCCCGGCGGCGGGCGGGACGCCCGGGCTGGCGCGCGAGGAGGAAGCGCGCCCCGGCTGCGCCCCGAGAACTTCCCAGACGCGCGGGTCCGGAGCGCCCGCCGCCCCGCCGCTCCCGCGTCCGGGCGTCCCAGGTGTGCGGGGATTGGGGCGCGGAGCTGGGCCGTGGCCGCCGCGTGCGCGGCCCGGCGTTTCCTCGGAACGCGCCCCGCCCAGCCTCGGGCCTTGGGGCTCCGCGCCGGGCTGGGCTCCGGCCCGCCGCGCCCCCTCCGGCCCCCGGCCGGCCGCCAGCGGATGTCCTGAGCCCGCCGCCCGCAGGCTTCGCTCCCCGGCCCGGGGGCTGCGCGGGGAAGTTGGAGCCGGCTTGGCCGGGTATGCGCCGTCGCCATGGGCCGGCTGGGGTGGTGGCTCGGTGAGGTGCAGTGGTTCGCCTTGGTGTCGCTCTTCGTCGCCGCCCTGGTCACGGTGGGCCTGTACCTGGTCCAGTGGGCTCTGGCCAGGGCCCGAGCTCCGGCCCGGCCGCAGGCGGAGCCCGGCCAGGCGCAGCGCCCCGAGCCGGACGCGCTGCTCTCCTGGATCCTGACGCTGGACAGCTGGAGGAGCCAGTGGCAGGCGGCCTGGGTGGCCGCCCTGAACGGCGAGGCCCGGAGGAAAGGGGTGAGTTTCTGGCGAGCCTCGGAGCTCTGGGTGGGGGCGGGGGGCGGCTGATGCAGGTGGGGACCCTCGGGGCCGAACTCTCCGGAGGCGCCCCGCTGCCCCCGCCAGCCAGCCCGCCGGGGGCTGGGGAAGGTGGAGGACCCCATGGGGTTCCAGGACAAAGTCAGGAGCCGCGACCGGGCTTCTCAAGGCAGAGTTGCTGGGGGACGCTCAGAGAGGCCACCCCCTCCCTTCCCTTCCTCCCCCCCCCCCCCCCGTCTGCCCAGCCTCCCTTCCTGGCCACTCCGTGTGTGCGTGGGACACTTTCTGATCTTGCACCTGATAAATGAGTAACTGTGACCCAAATATGCTTCCGTCTCTAATCAAGCCGAACTCTGCCAGGCGTTTATTTCAAAAAGGCTTGCTTTTCTGGGCATGTAAAAATAGTACCCATTTGTGTGAGGGCCAGCCACTCGGCCAGCCATTTTGATGAGGGTTTAGGCTTCTATGTCATCTCTGAGTCAGCACAAGACCATTTTACAGGTGGGGAAACTGAGGCCTAGAGAAGTTAAGGCCACACAGCCTGTGGGGCGAGCCTGGGTATGAACTCAGCTGCTTTGACTTGAGACCCTGGGGCTTGTTGCTGACTCTTGTGCCTCACACTCCTTGTTTCTTTCATCGTTTATTGCTGGTGACTTATTTTTTACTTTTATGACATTTTAGCTTAATGACAAACTCTTGGCGTCTGCTATTTGGAGGTATTCCGAGGTATTTGGGTTTAAGGCATAAGCATCTTCTAGCACTGCAGCTGCTTCTTGCCTTATGGTGCCCCCCCCCCCGCCCCCCTTGTTGAACCGCTGGGAGACCCTGCGGAGAAGTCTGGGGCTGCTGGCCTTGGAGACAGCCAGTGCCCCCAGGCTAGACCATCAGCCTTCAGAATATACCACAGCAGGCTCGCAGTCTGGTCTTTGTGCCCTGGCCTTGGCACATGTGACCACAGAGTTTTAAAAAGCCAATGAATCCAACGATCCAATAGACTTTGTTCTGAACCCTTGGAAAAAATAATCATACCTTTTGGTACAGTTGGAGATTTCGGGGTCATCTAGCTGACATCTATCTCAGTACCTAGAATTCAGGTCCAGCAACTGAGAGCTGGACACCAACCAGGGTCAGCAAACACAGGAGCAAACATGGTTTTTCCCCTGTGAAACTGCTGTTCTGGATCTGACTGTCACAGGTCTTACTTCTGTGCTGAGCTGACTCGGGGCTGGTAGCCTGAGTGGATGCGGGTCTTGTTCACATTCCCTGCAGAGTACCAGCAAAGTCCTGAGCCAAACGCTCCTGAGGGAATCTTACGCCCAAAGGCCGTACCCATCCTCTCTATAAATTTAGGGGTGGTTGGCGTCATGTCCAGTCATTTCCTGACTGGCTTCCAAAAAGCTGACCATCTTAGACAAAATATTCCTGGCTTTCCTTGAGCCTGGAGCGTTAGTGAAGAGCGGGACATCTCTGGCCCTGGCATGGGTCTTGCTCGAGGGTTTGGGGTGAAAACCTGTCACCTGAATAACCAGCATCCTCGGGGGTAATGTGGGATGAGGGCTGGGAGAAGTACTCAGGGCGTGGGAGGAGATGTGTTTTTTTGCATTTCTCTGTCCTCTGCTACTGGCCAGGAGTGGAGGTCAGAGATATCACAGCTGTAAGGTACTGAGTTCAGGTTCCAAGCAGCCTGGCATCTCAGAGCAGCCACCGCACGTATGGCCCTACATGGGCTCTGGATATCCGGTAACACTCCCGAGTGTGGCCATGTCCTGTTTTCTTGGCATAGAACCACCCTAACCGGGAGGGGTGGTTGATTTGAATTGAAATGGATGGTTTTGCAGGTAGATAGCATCTCTGTAAGTGGCCTCCCTGCTGTTGACTTGTCCCTTCATTGTGTCCTGGGCCATCTTGTTGTGAGAGTAATGACGAGTAGGGGAGTGGTGCTGGTGTTTGTGCCACTGGGAACTGGGCAGCCACGCCTGCCTACAGGAGTTTCTCCCTGCACCCCCCTCACCTTAATTCCTACTAATCTGAGATTAAGGCTGACACTCCCAGCCTGCACTCTGCACAGAGAGCCACCGCTTAGTGGTCCTCCCCCCCACTGTCCCATCACTGTTCATCGGGGAGGAGGGGACCTTGCAGCCTATCACTAGTGGACAGAGAGACACTCGTAGCTCCATTATAGAATCAGCACTGCAGAGTGGTGTCTTCTATCCACTGGAGGTAGTAACCTCATCCATTTTAGGCTCTACCACAGTTCCGTATTTTAAGATGCTTAGGAACCCCAAACTTCTGGGTGTGTATGCCAGTCCTGATGCTTGAACTCAGGCCCTGCTGGCTAGTTGAACATAGAAGTCGCACAGACTTTTTTAACTATGAGGCTGGCTCTGAACTTTGATCCTCAGATCGCAGCTACCTGAGTAGTTAGGATTATAAATGTAAGCCACATGTTTAGGGTTGGAATCCTCAACTTTTCTGCTAGAGCCACTTCCTGCTCCAGAAGTGGGGCTGAAGCCTGAGCTGGGGGAATTGCGGCAGCTCATCTAGAACTGGGTTGGCTTCCTCAGGATCCATTCACTGGTGGCTGCAGCCACTCTGTCCTGTGGGAACCATGTCCAGCTCCCAGAGCCAAGTGTGTCTTCTGGGGGAGACCCAGCAGGACGGGCCCAAGGGTAAGGTCGTCTAGTCATCTTACACACAAGAGGCTCAGCTCTTTTGGGATCTGAGGACCGAGCTGTGGCTCTGGTACCGATCCCAGGGTCTTCTCTATATTCCAGTGACCAGCAGTTGCAGCAGTGTAAGTTTGGGGTGTCAGAGAGGGTCCCAGATTCCAACCCTCATTCCAGAAAGACTTACATGTTATATGGTGGTGAGGTGTTCAGGTAGGAGAGGAGACCTCTGCAGAGCTGCCAGCCGACTTAGAGATGTGCAGATGTGCAAAGAGCCCAGAGAACCCCCACGCCCGTCCCCCCCTCCTGGTTCACACTTAGAAGCCCTGCTCTGAGGGAGTGTGATTTTCACAAGTCCCTCACGTGCTTTCCACGGGCCGAGTCCAGCCCTGTCCCTTCACACTCGGAGATCCTCCATGGAGGGTCAGAAGCACTGTCTCTCATGGGTCATCACACGGCCAGGTGTTACAAACACCCAGATTCCATCCATGGCCTCACCCGTGCTCACCCAGAGCAGGTCTCAGTGTGTCTCAGCTACCCAGGCCGCCCCAGCTCAGAACCCTCCTGTCATCTCAAGGAGCTGCTCAGGTTTCCCCTTCTGCCTGTGTTTACACGAACTGTACAGAAGAACTGGTGATAATCATCAGTTTCACCAGTGATGGTCCACACCCGCCACCCACCTGGGAGCCCTGCGATTGTTTCCACTGCCTCGCTGGCTCCCAGAGCCTGTGTGCTAGCAGGGGGTGGCATCGCCATAGACCAAGGCCTCCTCCCTGAGCTGATGTTCCTTGTGACAGCGCTGGTCCCTGCGCGAGGGTGGGGTTTCATGACCACGCATACCTGGTTACTCCCCTGAGCCCCGCTGGCAGTGGACCTAATCAAGAGGGTCCCTAAAGCTGTTGGTTACTTTATACTACACACACACACACACACACACACACGCATGCATGCACGCTCATGATTTTTTTCAGTACTCAGGCTTGAATTTAGAGCCTTAGTCCTTTAAGTTTTTTGCTCAAGGATTGGCCTTTTACCACTTGACCGCTCCACCTCTGGCTTTTTGGTGTTTGATTGGAGGTTAGAGTCTCCTAGGCCTTCCTGCCTGAGCTGACTTTGAACTGCCGTCCTCAGATCTCAGCCTCCCGAGTAGCTAGGATTACAGATAGGAGACATTGGCTCCCAGCCAGCCTGGGATTTCTTCAGAATGTTTTGATGAAAGTTAACCAAGGCTGTGTGACAATATGCAGTCTTGGTGGGAACAGGATACTGTGTGACCTTCTTAGAACAGGATACAAATGGCTTTTACTTGTCTGTCATTTTCTACAAACTACATGTAAACAAAACAGAGTTTTCTCCTCACATAATGACCTTTGAGTTGTGCTTACAAAACCCAATGACAGTGACTGAGGTACAGCAAATCCATTGGAGATATTGTGGCAGCTCTTCTGTGTAGGGCCCTGAGTCTGCCCTTCTCAAAGAAGAAACTGAGCAGAGGGGAAGGGGCTTGTAGGGTTGCTAACTCTGTACCCTCCCCTCATACCAGCTCTCTCCTGCTGGGGCCTTCTGCAGGTGGTTGTGCCTCCATTTCTTGTGATGCTTGTCTGCTTTCTCCTTATTTACCTTCTCTAAGTCTTTTAGCTCTCAGCCCAAAGGTCCCTGACTCCTGCTGGGCTGCACTGACCGACGGTGGCCCCCTGCGCTTCTCCCCTAGCTGGCACCTGGTGGTTATTTGTGCTTCCTGCCTTGTGTACCAGGGCAGAGCTCCAGTCCCAGCACCCAGTGCACAGCTGGCTTGGAACAGGCCCTGGTGAACAGCAGGGTGAGAGGGACAGGCCTGGCGGAGGGGCCGTGCACATCGGACGTCTGGACCCTAGCCCTCTGGCCTGGCAGAACAAGCTGTGTAATGGGCTTTGTTTTTCACTTCTGAAGAGTCAACATGAAAGGAGCTGGCCTGTAACTTTGCAGATGTCCCCGGAAAGCCCAGCATCAGTGCTCTCAGCACTCAGCCCTGCTCCCAACAAGACAGGGATTCAGGAGAGTGCGTGGAGGGTCACTGCCAACCAGAATTCAGCCAAAGCTCACTGTGTCTCCCGCTGGCCCGCTGCAGGATGCTGAGGAGAAAGGAGACTTCTTTAGCCACCTGAGAGCTGTGTAAGGCAGCCCTTGAGGGGGCTGCAGGGGTTCAAATCCAGAACTTGCTAGCTTCACAAGCCTGGCAAGTCCTGACTCTGTGAATGGGGTGACTTGGCTTCGATCCAGGAAGCAGAGTGTGATCCCAGAAGGATGAGAGGAGCCTTGTGTGGGCCTTCCAACAAAATGTCTGACATATAATGAATTTGAAAGGTGGGCTGCTCTTTGCAAAAGTCTCCTTGGTAAACTTTTTGTTTTACATCGGCAGAAAAGTTGAAAAATAATTCAAGAATATCTACATACTCTTCACCAACCTTCTAGCATCACAACTCAATGGTTAGAACCAAGAATTAACCTTGGTACAATGTTACCGTAATTCATATTAGAGAAATTAGCATCATACAGTTCAAGAAGTTAACTCTGGTACAGTGTTGCTGTAATTCACAACCCCATGAAATTAACATTTTAATGGAGCACAGACGTTAACATTGTCAGGGCACCTTTAATAATAGACTGGAATGGAAGCCCTCAGGAGTCTAGGAGACATGCATTTGGTAATTGGTAGCTCCAGAGTCTGGGTTCTTCTTTACCTTGTGTTTTATGACCTCGATGGGGCTTGAACTCAGAGCCTAGATACTGTCCATTTGCCTCTTGACTGAAAGCTGGTGCTCCAGCACTTGAGCCACGCCTCCACTTCTGGCTTTTGGCTGGTTAATTCAGAGGTAAGAGTCTTAGGGACTTTCCTGCACAGCTTAGAGCCAGGATCCTCAGGTTGCAGCCTCCTGAGTAGCTAGGGTTACAGACATGAGCCACCAGTGTCTAGCCGCTGATCATTATTTTGATGAATGCCCCTCCATTTTTTGAGTGCTTCTCCCCCGTTGAACTGAGGGTACCCAGCTGCAGCAGTGGCACCCCTGTAAATGCAGAGCCCGTGGTGCTGGGGTGACTTGCAGCCAGGAAGTTAGACAAGGTGCTGTCTGGCAGGCTTTTCCTCATGCTTTGCCTGCTGCTTCTCCCCCATATTGAATGCTTGTTATAGGAAGCCGCTTTGGGACTACGATCCCTTCTGCTCCTTGGTGAACTTCGGGTTGTTGGTGTATCGTCCACAGAGACTTCCCTGGAGTGTGTTTAGGGATGGATTTTCCTTCTGCTCTCCTACATTTGTCATCCTGTAAGAAGAAGCAGTTATTTCTCCTTTGATATTTTTAACTGGTTATTTACATCAATGTAGATTCATGAATATTTGTTTTATTCTGTGGTTTGTAATCTAATCCCATGGCAATTTATCGCTTCGAATGCTCTCATGTGAGCTTGAGACAGTATATCCTTCTCTCAACATGCATGGTTTGCATTCCGCTTCTTGCTTGAAGTTTGTCCTGTGTTTTTCCCCTCCTCTGGCCCCAGATCCAGCCATTCCTCTGAGCACCCTTGATTGCAGCTTTTGGACAGGAGTCTGCGATCTGGGCGTGCTCATTTGCTTGGCTCTTGTTCCTTCTGGATGCTTCTGTGGACGGGGCACAGCTGTGCATGTACTCGTGTCTGTTTTCCTGTCTTTAGCTTCTGAGCAATGACTATAGGTTCTTTTCTTCCTGCTAGGTACGTTGTCGACCAATGCAGCCGTACCAAGAACCTCTTAGCCTTCTCTTTTTCTCATTTTTAACTTTCTGGTCCCAGAGAAGACATTGGAATGAAGACACGGGGGTGTGATACTGTTTTCTTTTTTGATCAGTCTTAGTTTATGCTGGTGGTTTCCGGATCATGGAGCCACCCTCATCCTGTCAGCACTTACTGTGCATTTTCACTGTCTGTGTATAGTCGGAACTTTGTTTCCTGAAGCTTTCTAGGCCAGACCTGTCATCCCAGCCCCTTCAGGGCAGTTATGTTATTTATTCGTCGTGTCAGGCTCATGTGTTAGTGTTGGTTTCTCTCTGGTGTTTTCTTTCTAACACTGTTTTTTAATAGCAGGACTAGGGCCTGCACTCAGGACTTGGGTATTGTGCCTTACCCTTTTCACTCAAGGCTAACACTCTGCCATGTGAGCCACAGCGCCACTTCCAGACTTTTGCTGGTTATTCAGAGAGAAGAATCTCACAGACTTCGCTGCCAGGCTTTGAACCATGTTCCTTAGATCACAGCCTCTTGGTAGCTAGGTTTACAGGCATGAGCCACCACCGCTTAACTTATCCCTTTTTTTTTTCGCCCGTCATGGGACTTAAACTCTGGGTTTGGGCACTGGCCCTGAGCTCTTCAGCTCAAGGCTAGTGCTCTACCATTTGAGCCACAATGCTACTTCCAGTCTTCTTGTGGTTAATTGGAGATAAGAGTCTCATGGACTTTCCTGCCCGGACTTGCTTCGAACTGAGATCCTCAGATCTCAGCCTCCTGAGTAGCTAGGATTATAGGTGTGAGCCACCAGCACCTGGCTGAATGCTTTGGTTTTTTGTGCCTGGCCTCTGCACTTGGAGACTTTTTGCTCAAGGCTAGCACTCTGCCATTTGACCCATGACACCACTTCCAGCTTTTTCTTGTATGTGGTACCTAGGAATTGATCCCAAGGCTTCTTGCATGCTAGGCAAGCACTCTGCCATTAGGCCACACTCCTGGTTTCTGTCTTTAAATGTAATAATTTACACCATGCCTCATGCTCAGTCCCCAGCACTGATGGCCACAATGGCTTACACTGTAGTCCTGCATTCTTGTGAGGGTGACATTGGGGTGCTTGCCGTCCTAGACCAGTGGGGCAGAAGAGTTTTCAAAGCTCCTTCCCAACAGAGTTGTGTGTGGTGATGTGTGGCTGTGTCTGTCATGCTAGCTACAGCAGGCGAATTGTGCCTGGGCTCACACCTTGGCAGGAAGCAGGACCTGTCTTAAAATGAGCCAGCAAGACACGGGGCTCAAGGCATGACTCAGTGCTAGAATGTGTACCTAGAGAGCAGAAGCCCTGAGTTCAAACCTCACTACTGCCAAAATACTACTACTGCTAATACATTTGCGAGTAAAACATTGCATGTTTTAAGCAGAGGCCGGCCAGGTTGAGAGGTGCATCTGCGCTGCTCACAACAGGCACTGCACAATTTGCTGGCCTAATAGCTGGTGCCTGACACTGGCTCTGTGCTGGGTGCTTCCCTCTGAGCCACAGAGGCACTTCAGACAGTTCTGTCTGTCCTCTCCGGGAGCCTCTGGCCCGCAGCCCCCACCAGAACAAACTCCAGCCAGGGGCGATGCCACAAGAACAGCCAGAAACTGATTTCATCCACCTCGGTGCTGGATTTCATGACATGTGGGGGTGAGGTTAGGAGCACATAAATCAAAGTGGTCCTCGCCGTTAGGCCCGCCTTGGTGATTGGGAATTCCCCAGACGCCACGGGTGGTTACCTCATTGCTGGCTCTGCACTCTGCTGACCCCACAGCTTGGCACGGCTTGTGCTGTCTCTGCCCCCCACCCTTGGCCACCTCTCATCCCTGGGACTAACTCACCACCAAGACCCTGGAGTGGAGCCCACAGAGGCGAAGGTGTGGCCCGCATCCTTACCCATCCTCAGAAGGTGTGTCAGGAAAGGATTCTGAAAGATTTTTAGCTCTGAGCCGTCTTGCTTCCATGTTTGGAAGCCTCTGTGGAAAGCTCATGTTTAGAAGATTGGCTACTGCAACCCTCACTTGCTCTTTTATAAAGGGTTCATCTTATTGTCTGTGGCCATATTAATCTCATTTTTTTAATGTGTGTATTAGAAGTAGGGCTGAACTCAAGGCCTCACATTTTTACTTGGCTTTTCACTCCAGGCTGGCACTTGAGCAATGAATGTACGTCTAGCGCTTTGCTGGTCTATTAGAGATTGAATGTCTTGGATGAAATTTCCTGCCTGGGCTGGCTTTGAACTATGCTTTTCAGATCTTAACCTTCTGAGTACCTAGGATTAAAGATAAGAGCCACTATGTCTTTCGGAGATTTTTTTTTTTTTTTTTTTACTTGCAAGAACCAAAATGGACACAAGGTAATTTAAGCTATGGGAAGCCTTTTTTTTTTTTTCTTTTTTCTTTTGGTGGCTCTTGGGGCTTGAACTTGACCTAGGCTTTGTCCCTGAGCTCTTCAGCTCAAGGCTACCACCCTACCCTTGAGCCAAGTCCCACTTCCCATTTTCTAGAGGCTAATTGGAGATAAGAATCTCAGGTTTGGGGCCGGGAGTTTGGCCTAGTGGTAGAGTGCTTGCCTAGTATGCACGAAGACCCAGGCTCGATTCCTCGGTACCACATACATAGAAAAAAGCCAGAAGTGGTGCTGAGGCTCAAGTGGTAGAGCTCTAGCCTTGAGAAAATCCAGGGACAGTGCTCAGGCCCTGAGCTCAAGCCCAGGACTGGCAAAAAAAAAAAAAAAAGAATCTCAGGTTCTTTTGTGCCCGGTCTGGCTTGATCCTCAGATCTCAGCCTCCTGAGTAGCTTGGATTACAAGGGTGAGCCTCTGTGCCCGGCTCTATGGGAAGCCTTTACCAGGAGGAGCTGAGGTATAAACGGGGCTGGTGGTGGTGGTCTTGAACTATGAGGCCAGAGGGTAGAAGCCAGACAGCTCAGGAGAGGCAAGACCCTGGGGGTTCTTCCCACCCCTTGCCTGGGCAGTGGGAGAAGAGATGGGGCAGTTGATAAGTCACAGTGTCACAGCAGCCTCACGCAGCAGGGAAAGGCCATTCCTCAGACCAGAGGAGCTGACTGCCACAGAAAGGTGGCACCGCTGTGCCGGCCAGCAGCGCTGGCGGTCCCTCAGAGGGTCATGAAGAGCCCGTCAGTTGTGTTCGACTTAGCGTTCCACATACCTCTTCTGCTTTCCTGCTGCGCGTTCTTGGGTTGCTGTTGTTTGCTGTCCTTTCCCCCTGCCCGGGCCTGCCCACCAAGGGCTGCTTCTCAGGGTTGTGACCCTGCTGATATTTCACCGTTGCGGTGACTTCATGTTGGGTTTTCTTAAATGTAGAGTTTTATAGAGTGTAACATTTTTCCAAAGCATACCACTTCTCTTCCAGGACCCTCCGCCACTCTCCTTCCGGCAGGACCCGCAGCCACAGCCCCTGGAGCTGGCGGTTTGGGAAGTGTCCAGCCTGGTAAAGTCGGCAGAGGAGAAGGTGAGCCGGGAGCCAGCATGTCATGGGCGTGCCCTGCCAGACCAGGTCGCCGGCAGGCTGGGATGTTGTGTTTAGGATCACTGAAAATGCAGAACTGGTCAGTGAGTGGACAAATAGACAGACGAAATGGGCTGTGCCCATGGGTAAAAAGAGTATTCGGCCTTTCAGAAGGCAAGCAGCACTGACTGGTACTACGCCATAGTAAACCTTGAAGACATGCCGCCACGTATGATGTCGTGATATGAAATGTCCAGAATATCCAGAATAGGTAAGTCGGTAGATACAGAGAGTGGGTAGAGTTGCAACACAGTGGTAGTCTGGAGTGTGGCAATGAGGACCAACGGGCACAGATTTCTTGTTGGTGAGACAAAATGTTCTACAAGTGGTGGTGGTTGTGAAACCACAGAGACACCAAAGGAATCACAATACAGAACTTAAATGGAAGAGTCAGTGTCGGCGAGCGCTGCTGACGTGGGGTCTCTGATGTGATGTCGCATTTGAACCCTGAAGGAAGTCATAGAGTTCCTGTTACTTCCAGTTCATGGATGAGCCTCATTGCATTCCACAGGTCCTAAGAGAGCTCTGGGCCAAGCCCGGAGAACAGTTTTCTCAAGTTCGAGGGTTACCTTGTCTGTCCCACGTCATTCTTACATGATATTGTTTTAGTATTGCTGTAATTACTAGTTTGCATGGTTGCTCTGACTTTTTCAATTGCCAGATACTCAGGCTATCTACCAAACCCTGCTCTGAGTGTGTGGAACGCCCTGGCCCCTCGGGGCTCCAGATTCTGGTGTGCATTTCCAGTGGACGTGAGGTACCACGCCTCACTTTGGGAGACATCACCTAATATCCTCTGTCAAGTGAAGATAAGACACTGATGCCTCTTCCTAATTAATTTAGTTAGTGGCCAGGCTCTCTGTGTAGACCACCCATCTCTCCCTGGCTTCTATACTTCCATTGAAGTCCTAGCCAGCACCCCCACATGGCCCCCCCATTTGTGTAATTCCTGAGAAAGAATTACGAGCTAGGATGGGGACAGGCCCCCCATCTCCAGGGTTCTGTGGGACAGTGGTGAGCTAGGATGGGGACAGGCCCCCCATCTCCAGGGTTCTGTGGGACAGTGGTGAGCTAGAATGAGGACGGGCCCCCATCTCCAGGGTCTGTCCAACAGTGATACTTGGAGCCAGTGGAAGTGCATGGTGACCTCTGTCTGTGAGTCAGCTGTAGCCAGCCCTCTTTGGACCCTCAACAGATCAGAGCCAGCCCAGCCTGGATGGGGTGCCCTGAACTTTGAGCCATTGCCCTACTGCCCACATAGCATAGATTCCGTGAGGCTGAGGTCAGGTTTAGGATGCCTACTCTGCCACCTCCGGCCAAGTCAGGAGCTGCTGGGACTCTGCTCCTTGCCGGGACTCTAAACTCCTTGCTACCAGCTGTCCTGCAAGTCAAGTCCCTTCTGACCCCAGCTTCTGGCAGCTGTCACCCATCTCCCAGTTACAGGTTTAGTCTCTTCTGATTGGCTGGCACTCAGTCGGGGCGTCTGTTCTGTACCTTGTAGAAGGGGCTCATGGAACTCTGTTTCCTTGCTACGTGCAGTTCACGATTAGAGGGTCTGACTCAAGACCAGCCAAGTGGAAGAGCAGGCAGGGTGGGGCTCTGCCCTTCCAGGGGTGGGGGCAGTGTTTATGTTTAGGCCCACCACCTGGCAAGGGGCTTCATTGCTTTGACTGGACACGACACTGCCCAGTTGGTCATTGGATTTGACCCTGGGTTCAACTCCCTCCAGCTGTTTAGAGGTCATCTTGTTAGCACACAAGATGACCCATCACTTGGGAGACACCCAGGGTTTGGGGGCTTGCGTGCCAGGAGCCAGGGACAAAGGTGGAATGTCGCTGGTTGCCGTAGCTCCCCCACGAGGATGGTGCCCTTTTCCAGTCCAGCTTCCGAGCTTGCCTCCGGCTACCTTTTCAGACGTGTACAAGAACGGCCGGGCGCAGCCGGGCTCAGGCTCCAGCGGGCCTGGGCAGGAAAGGCTCTTCCTGGCGGCGTCTCACACAGGAGCCTGGTCTGCCTGGAGCCTGCCGCTGCCTCTGCTAGTCTCAACAGGCAGTGAAGGCGTTTCTTCTTGCCAGACTCCAATTACACTCTTACATAAGGGACAGGGTTCTACCTACGTTCTCTTCCCGCACATCCCGAGAAGAGTCTTTTCTAGAAGGTTCCATCAGAAGACAGCAGCCTCGCTTAGCACTGGAGTGAGTGGCCCTAGAGCCAGCCTGTCCTCTGCAGGGTGCCTGGGCCCTTACAGGCCACACGATTGGTTCTGTGTATCTGACATGCTCTGGCAGAAACTACTGTGACGAGAGAGCTGGAGGCCTGCTACCCCAGACTGACTGCTGAGGGAGTCTGTGTTTTCTGAGCAAATGGGATAAGTGTCTCTGAGTGTCATGTGTGCTCGGAAAACTTGCTGGTGTAAGTAGGGTCCCACCAGGAGGGGTCTGGAGACGTTGTGTAAGCTGCTTACTCCAAGCAGCTTTGGTTGGCTCCATTTCTAAATAAACCAAGGCTCCTACCTGTGTAAGGACCAATTAAAAGTGGTTTTATTTGTTTGGGGTGCTTCTCCTGGGGCTTGAACTCAGGGCCTGGACATTGTCCTGGAGCTTTTTTGCTTCAGGCTGGCATTCTACCACTTAAGCCACAGCTCCATTTGTAGGTTTCTGGCAATTAATTGAGGAGGAGAATCTCACAGACTTTCCTGCCTGGGTTGACATTGAACTGGGATCCGCAGATCTTAGCCTGTGAGTGGGACTTGTGCCCGTCTTCATTCACATGTCTTCTGCCAGAAGATGAATTGTACAGCTTGGAAACTGAGGTGGAAGATGTCAAGAATGAGGCACACAGCTGCCCAGCAGGGTCCATTTTTGCTCTCATCCACTCACTGACGTGCCTGCTGCCCTCTCTGCTGTAAGAGAGACAGGAGGAAGAAAAGAGAAGTCAACAAAGAACTGAAGACACTCGCCATCCCCGTTCCTGTGAAACCATAGCAACCCACAAAGACGTGGACACTCACAGGGATCCCCTGCGATTCAGAGTCCACGGTCTGTGCCGGGGTGTGTGCATCTGTCTCTGCCTGTAGAGACTGTCCTTCCTTCTACCAGCCCCGCGCTGGTCTGGAAGGACAGTGTAGTTCACAGTTGGGCATTTTTGTTTCTCTAGTTACAGTCAGGAAGCTTAGGACTTTATTTTTTTTCTTCATATGAGTTAAATGCCAGGTATTCTATCAACCTGATATTTAAGCTAATATCCTCATGCCAATAGTCTGTGAAACAGTTTTGAACTGGCATCATTTCCCGGGCTGATGGTGGGGGCTCCACAGGGGAATCCTGTCTTCTGAGGTCCAGTGGAGCTGCTGGCTCCTCCCCTCCCCTCCTTTCCCCTCCCCTCCTTTCCTCTCCCCCTTTTCCCCTCCCCTCCCTTCCCCTGCCCTCCCCTCTACTCCCCTGCCCTGCCCTCCTCTCCTCCCTTCCCTTCCCTTCCCAGGAACTATGCCTCCTAAAAAGTCAGCACCTGCTGGCTGGTTGGCTGGGGTCAGCCTTTTGGCACAGGCTGACTCTGGAAGGATGCAGGGTGAAAGGATCCTTGGGGGTTCCAAGGTTTGGTGTGGTTCTTGGAATATATAACATTAGGGGTAGGTGACAGTAACCTGGCCCTGAATAGGAAGTGCTAACTGCCAGTCCAGAAAAGACCCAGTCCCGTTCCCCCCCCATCCATTTAGAGGAAAATCTCTTTCCCTCCCCCATCCCTCCCTCCGCTCTCTCTCGCTCCCTCCCTCCCTCCCTCCTCCCCTTTCTCCTACAGAGTCCATAAATGAAAATAGCACATTCCCTAACATCTTTTTAAGATATAAATTGCCCACATTAAGCCACATACCATATGCATAGTACCTCCTTGTAGTGTCACTGAAAAGCTGCCCTGTTCATTTCATAGTATCCCAGCCAGGGAGGGGATGGCAAGCACAGAAAGGGACACTTCAGGGGCAGGGGGTTGGGGGGAAGTAGCCTGTTGGTGCAGACATACCCATCTACCTAGCATGCCTTGAGGTTGGCTGCCATCTTGTTTCTGACTTTTTTTTTGGCGGGGGTTGCGGGGGGAACCCTGGGGCTTGAGCTCGGGGTCTGAGCACTGTCCTTGAGCTTTCTCAAGGCTAGAGCTCTACCACTTGAGCCACAGCACCACTTCCAGCTTTTTCTGTGTATGTTGTACTGAGGAATCAAATCCAGAGCTTTGTGCACGCTAGGCAAGCACTCTACCACTAGGCCACACTCGGGGTCCCGTTTCTGATATTTTTTATTTCAGCCACATGTGATGACTTTGCTGTCAAATGGGGCAAACTTTGTAGATGTTCTGATAGTATTTAGCTCTAGTAGATTTTACTTTTTAAAATTGAGGATTCAGGGCCGGGAGTTTGGCCTCGTGGTTAAAGTGCTTGCCTAGCATGCACGAAGACCCGGGTTCGATTCCTCGGTACCACATACCTAGAAAAAAAGCCAGAAGTGGTGCGGAGGCTCAAGTGGTAGAGCTCTAGCCTTGAGAAAGTCCAAGGACAGTGCTCAGGCCCTGAGCTCAAGCCCAGGACTGGCTAAAAAAAAAAGAGTGAATTTAAAATTGAGGATTCATGTCCTGTTCTTATTGTCTGAGCATATTTACTGAGGTGAGCATAGGTTGCAGAACCAGGAAAGATATCTAATTGGGAGCCACAGATGATTAGTTCTTACATAGTGTGACTTAAGAAAAAGCATTCCACCACTTAACTCTTTAAGATGCATTTTCCCAGCGTGTTCCTAGTTCCTTTGGAGATAAAGGGAATTAAATCACTTCCATTTCTCTAGATTCTAAGAGAATGAGCTGAGGCCACTGTACCACACACTTAATTGACGAAGAAAGTGAAAGAGAGCCATGGGGCTTGCAGGTGTTAGGGATCTTGCTGGTTGGCTAGCAAGACCAAAACTTGGGACTCAGCCTGAAGTCCCAACGGTTGGGTTCCATGTGCAAAGAAACGGATGAATTCCAAGAAAAAAGGGAGATGTGAATGAGAAAGCACATGTGGCTTCTCGAGTTTAAGGCCTTGCAGCTGGAGGGAGGGCAGAGAGGAATGGCAGCTCCCCTGTCTGCTCCAGCAAGGAACTTGGGCTTGGTGCTCTCCTTCAAAGCTGTGTGCTCTCATCTGTAGGCAGTATCCTGCTCCTTTCCCTGGGGCAAACCATCCCCTTCCACCACAGCTTGGGTGGGGGGCCCTCCTCTACGGAAGGAACCGAGCAGACTGGGAATCCCAGATTAGCCTTCTGCTGATTTGGAAATGAATGGTATATAACATTTAGGATCCTTGCTTCCCTTATGGGAGAAACATTAAAGAAGGAAGCAGGTCCCTGGCTGGTGGTTTAGCCGGGTGGGGGAGAAGGATTTGTTCCTGGTCTCAGCTCTGTGGAGCCCTGATGGTGGGGACTCTCCTGCCCTGGCCTCCAGATACCTGGACCCTGCTGGAGGTGACTTTCCAAAGAGCCAACACTGGTATCTGGCATTTTAGATGGTGACGCTTAAAACCAAGTCAAATTGTCCTTCAGCACCTCCTTATAACCCACACTTCTGGAAGGCTCCCGGGAAAGCAAGAACATTTCACAGGCAGAGTTGGGCTGGGGGAAGTCTAGTCCTGGCTGGGGTCTGTCATTTGTAGGTATTGAGGTTGGCAGTGGCTCTTGGTATTCTGCTGGCCCCTCAGGGAGAAGACCCTGTCTGACAGTGAAGCCTTGGTCTGCGTGGCCGGGAGAAGTTAATCCTCCCTGTGGATAACACCTTAATACACTAAAAGAAGCTTACTTGGTTTTTAAACCTCTTTTTCATTTGTGCTTGTCCATTTGCAAATGGGACATTCTTGCTCTCAGGCATCAAGGCAGAGTTGTTCTGGCAAAGAGCTGGGCCCTGATGGCTGTCCCCTGTCAGGACAGTGGAAGAGGTTTCTTGGGGTGCAGCCACATGTTGAGGTGGTTTTGCATGGTTTTTTAGTGAGTTTCCCTGCTGAGTACCGAAGGTGGCTGGCTTTGTTATTCAGAGAATGAGAGTGGGCCCTGGTGGCACACGCCTGTAATCCTAGCTACTCTGCAGGCTGAGATCTGAGAATCGGGGTTCAAAGCCAACCCACATAGAGAGAAAGTCCATTTAACTAGCAATTAACTACATCAGGAAGTAGAGCTGTGACTTGAGTGGTCGAGTGTTAGCCTTGAGTGAAAAAAGCTCAAGGAGAGCATCCAGACCTTGAGTTCAAGCCCCGAGTCTGGCACAGAGGAAAAACAAAGTGAGAGCCCATAGGGAAGGGGGAACCACCCCTACCCGGGGGACTGGAAGAATGAGAGCCAAGCCTGTCCTCCTGGCTTTACTGGTGTGTCTTGAGAGGTTGGCTATCACAGGCTTTGCAGTATGGTATGTAGGCCTGAAGTTTTAAAGTCTTTTTATTTGAGTTCTTTATTGACTTATTTATTTGCTTCCTTTTAACTAAGTGCTTGAGTGTTCTGTGTTTTCAGAGAATGAGTGATGGGAAGCATTCTGTCCTGGAAATCAAAGCTGCTTATAGGAAAGTCAAGGCACAAACTAAGTCTTCCCCTACACCCCTGCCAGCATGCCAGTACTGAGTCTTGAACTCAGGACCTTGCTTGGTTTTTTTCTATTCAAGGCTGGAACACTAACACTTGAACCACACGTCTACTTCAAGCATTTTGCTGGTTAATTGGAGATAAGAGCCTCAGATTTGTCCGTCTAAGCTAGCTTCAAACCTTAGTTCTCAGATCTCAGCCTAATGAATCCCTAAGATTACAGGCATGAACGGTCAGCACCTAGCCCAAGACGTTTTCTGAGTTAAGTTGAAATTCATTTGAAGATTCCCAAGACATGACTGTCAATATCTGTTTCGTTGTGGCTTGACTTTTCAGCAGTAAGAGGCCTGGGCCTGGGTTGAGGGATAGTCACTGGTCCCATAGGTGCCTGGAGCTCATGTGGCCTTAAAAATCTATATCTCCGATGGAATTGTTTATAGAGCATTTATTTTTAACCTGAATAGGTGACACTCCTTATCCAAACATGTTTTGTTCCAACACTTTGTGAACTGGGAGATGATGAATGTACAGCATGGGTTCTGACAGCATGGGCAAATAGGAGTTGCACAACTTTCTGCCAGGATGGGAGAGAGGCAAGATTTTCTGAGCACCCCAGGCTCCGTTCCTGGATGCCAGATGCTTCCATGCCAGGGCTCGGTGCTGGTGGGGTGGGCTGGAGTTGGAGAGGTGGGTAGAGGGGACAGAGCTGGATGTGGGCTGTGGGTGGGTGAGTGGGTGTGGGAAGTCAGGGATGAGAAAGGAAAAGGCAAAGGGCCTAGCCCTGAACTTTGTGTCATAGCCCGCCTTGGCAAAGTAATTATTTTGATAATCTTTCCTCTTAGTATTTTCGATTCTGATAAATCCACCAGAGATTTAAAGAATTTTCTCTTCCTCCCTAAGTGAATTCCCAGCAGCAGGGTCAGCTGACGGGCTGGGGAAAGTGGAAACTCTTCTTGTATCACCCCAGACTCCCTGCCGCTCAGCTTGGAGCAAACCCTTTGGTAGCCCACTATACTGTTTCACTAACCTGCTCTCCAGGGCCCAGCCTGCCTGACCACACGGACAGCACCCACCCGGCCCTGTGCTTGTTGGAATCCTGCCTGAAGATGCTGGGATCATTTTAGAAGATCTATTCCTATGGGGTCCTGTGGCAGAAACTACCCATTTTTCTGGGCCGTGATGGCAAAACAAAACAAAAACCTCTGAATGCTTGATGACCTGTCAGTACTATAGCTTATTAGTTTATTCTTAATATAATTACTTGTCTCTGCCTTTAGATATTTATTTTGGAAAACATTTCACTGTGAAATTCTGTTATTGGTACAGCTATGTAATGCTGCAATCATTTAATATTTCATAGGTGCTTTAAATTACTTCCACATTTATGAAAAACAGTGCTATATTAAAATTATTTAGTCGAAGCAATTTTTTTTAGCTTCTGGGTAAATTTTTTTACTTGTAACACCTGTGACTTATTTTCTTCCTAAGACTTATTTTGAGGAAGAGAAAATTGCTTATGGTTTTTATTCTGCAGGAATAACGACAATGTTTAGAGAAGTTTAGTTCAGCTGCTGTGGAAAAATAATACCAGAATTTTAAAGGAGAAACTGCTCTGCATGTAGAGTGGTCGCAGCTAGATTGTATCAGGGCAGAGTTTAGCTCCTGAGAAACTGATCAGGAAGCAAGGCTTCTAGTTTCCCAGGCCCCCTGATCAAAGGAAAGAAGGAACTCTGAATTCTTATCTAAGTTTGAAACCCTTTGGGTCTTGTCTTTATAAGAAGAAAAGGTCCAGGCTGCACTGTTGGGAAGGCAGATGTTTTCTGTGAGGTCTCACCTGTCGTTGTGCCTTCTCCAGGTGGTGATGTGCCATGTGGTGGGCCAGGCCCTGCAGTTCTTGGTCACCACAGAGTCCACTTCGACTACCAGCCCAGGGCAGCAGCTGTATGATGTGCACCTGTCTCCGTTTCACTTACAGGTAAGACTGAGTAAAGTAGCCAGACCTGGAAAAATGGTTCCCACAAACCTGTCACCCTCTGGTTTCTCTGGTGAGTTAGGGACCATGAATGTCTGAGCTTTTACTAATTACCTATTGTGGCACTATCTTAGAGAGACAGCAGAGCATACAGGCTGGGCATTGCTTCCTTAGTTTTGGGAGAAGTCAACTTAAAAAGAATAACAACACACCAAGCTAGGCATGATGGTGGTACACCTGTAATCTCAGCCACTCAGCAGGCTGAAGCAGGAAGATCACAAGTTTAAAACTAGCCTGGGCAATTTAGGAAGATGACAAGTATCTCAAATTTAAAGCCTGGCACTGGTGGCTCCTCCCTATAATCCTAGCTACTCAGGATGCTGAGATCTGAAGATTGTGATTCAAAGCCAGCTCCGGAAGGAAAGACTGTGAGCCTCTTGTCTCCAATTAACTGAAAAGCCGAAGTGAAATTATGACTGATAGAGTGACAGCCTTGAATGTCAAAGCTACTGAACCATGCCCAAGCCCTGAATTCAAACCCAGGACAGGTACAAAAAGTAAATAAAACTAAGATAAGCAGTGATAAAGTATCTAGCATGTTTCAGTGCTAGATTTACTCTCCAGTACCACACACAAAGAAAAAGAGCCCATACCAATGACTTACATCTGGAATCCTAGCTACTCAGAAAGCTGAGATCTGAGCTTACTCTTCAGAACCTGCCTTGAATGGAAAGTCTGGGAGATTCTTAGCTTCAGTAAACTAATAAAAAGCTGAAAATGGAGCTGTGGCTCAAGTGGTAAAGCTAACATTTAAGACAAAGGCTCACAAGGCAGCACCCAGGCCTTGAGTTCAAGCCCCGGGACTAGTACAAAAGAAAGAGAGAAAAGAAAAGAAAAAAAGACTCCTTATTCTTGTATGCTAAAAAAATTCAGGTTTCTAGCTACTCAGGAGGCTGAGATCTGAGCATCAGGGTTCAAAGCTGGCCCAGGCACTAATGTCCATGAGACTCTCATCTCCATCCAGTTAACCACTAGAAAACTAGAAGTGGCCTTGTGGCTCTAGCGGTAGGATGGTTGCCTCGAGCTGAAGAGCTCAGGGACAGCACCCAGGCCCAGAGTTCAAACCTCATGACCAAAACTAGAGTCCCGTCTTAGTTTCTGTAATAATGCCAGTAGAGTATACACAAGAAGAAAAAGTATCTATACTAGATCCTAAAGATGAGTGGACCATTTTTTTTTTTAAACCAGTCCTGGGCCTTGAACTCAGGCCTTGAGCACTGTTCTTGTGCTTTCTCAAGGCTAGAGCTCTACCACTTGAGCCACAGCACCACTTCTAGCCTTTTTTGTTTTTTTCCTATGTATGTGGTACTGGGGAATCGAACCTGGGTCTTCTTGCATGCTAAGCAAGCGCTCTACCATTAGTCCAAACTCCCAGACCCGTAGAGTGGACCTCTGTCTTTTTTTTTTTTTCTCTCCAGTCCTGGGCTTGAGCTCAGGGCCTGAGCACTGTCCTTGGACTTTCTCAAGGCTAGAGCTCTACCACTTGAGCCTCAGCACCACTTCTGGCTGTTTTCTATGTATGTGGTACCAAGGAATCGAACCTGGGTCTTCGTGCATGCTAGGCAAGCACTCAACCACTAGGCCAAACTCCCGGCCCCATGGACCTCTTTCTTAATGTCCATTGTCCTTAAGATTCGGGGCAATATGCTGGTATAAATAAATTTTTGGTGAGATGTTGAAAATTAAATGCTATCTTTTCTTTGAAGTACTTTTTAAAAATCATGTTACCTTTCTATATAGTATATAGTACATCCATCTAGTTTTAGAGAAAAACACATATATCTATAATAGACAGAGAAATTTCTAGATGCTCACGTTGTCAGGACTGCACGTCTCTTCTGTTAAGCAGAACATTCTCCAAATGCTTCCGTTTAGCCAGTGTTTAGACACTGCACATTTCTGGGCTTGTTGTAGAAGTCACCACTGACTTGACCTCATATTTCATCTCCTCTGTCCTTAAACCTGATTTCTAATGTTGAAGATGAGTTCCCACTACAGGCTTTGCTTTCAGAGGCACCCTTAAAAACATCCAGCTCCCACAGACTTTCTAAGTGGCTTTTGTCTGAACCCTACCCTAGCCCTACCCCTACCCAGTTACTCCTTTTAGGGAGTGGAAGACCTTGTTGAGATCTGACACTACAGGCTTGTCATGTGTTCGTCCCACGTGCACCCCCACAGTTTTGGGGCAACAATGCCTGAAACATTCTTACCCAACATTTTTTTTTTTGCCGGTCCTGGGGCTTGAACTCAAGGCCTGGGCACTGTCCTTGGACACTTTTTGCTCAAGGCTAGAGCTCTGCCACTTGAGCCACAGTGCCACTTCTGGCCTTTTCTGTGTATGTGGTACTGAGGAATCGAATCCAGGGCTTTGTGCATGCTAGGAGAGCACTCTACCACTAGGCCACACTCCCAGCCCTTACCCAACATTTGATGTATGCTTCCAAACTGAGTGGGTCTGGTAGGGTTGCACACAGGCTGGGGGTGTCAACCTGAGTCTATTCATTGCACCCAAGCTTCGGTGCCATGGCAGCGGCAGGTGTGTCAGCATCAGGTGTGTCCGCACAGTCTGGAAGGGCTGTGTGGATCTCCCCTACCCACCCAGCAGGCAGCCACACAGAGTGGACGAAGGTTTCATGTCCCAGCGGGGGGCGGCCTCTGCTGCTGCCTCAGCCTTGTGGTGCATGGAGGTGCTCCCCGCCAGAACCAGTGCCCACACCTGCCCAGTAGAGCCGGGAACACTGTGTAGTTCCTTGTGGCAGTGAAATTAGAGTACACTGTTTCTAGAACTGTCTGCAATTGCAGGGCAGTGGAAGCCTTATTCCCTCCCTGCTTCTGGACACAGCTGAAGCCATGCTTCCCTCCCCCCTCCTTCCCTTCCCCCTCTTCCCTTCCACATCCTCCCCACTACCTGGGATGGGCCTGGGGTGGAGATGTGGCCCAGACGGGGTGCCACCCAGACAGCACAGGAGGCTGTCCCAGAGGCCAGGGCCATGTCTGCAGCCACAGTGACGCTCGCGTCCTGGCTCAATGCTGGGCCAGTCCCCTGAGGTGCAGGACGCCACTCACAAACTGCTTCCAGATCACCATGCTCCTTGGCCTGTGGTGCCTTCCTCCTCCTCCCTCAGCCACAGTGGGGAGAATCTTCCAGCCAGGCCTCTGGGCCCTCTCTGCCATCTTCTTCCATTTTTAAAGGCTTTAGTGACTGCTTTGGGTCACCTGAAGAACCCAGAGGGCAGAGGGCTCTGTCCACCTCAGGGTCCTGGCTGAGTCCTATGCTGTGTCTGCCCGTGCTTAGGCTCCAGCTTTAGTGTGGGCTTCTTCGGGGAGTTCTTCCTCCCCCAAATACATTGGATCAGACGGGGCTTGAGTAGAGATGAGGCTCACGGGGTCCAGGAGGGAAAAGGGCTCCACTGTGTCCAGGCACAGCTCTGGGGAGGTCTGTGTTTGCGACTGGATGGACAGCTGGGCTCCCTCCTCTTCCTCCTGTCTTGGTGAAATGTCCAGAAAGAGAAATGTGAAGCACAGTGAAATGACCCATATCAACAGTGAGCCACCAGAGCTGAGGGAACTGGGGCTGAGGAAGAGGCCAGAAAAGAGTCGAGGTCCTCTTTGCATTTTGAAAGCACACAGGAGGCCAGGAAGGGGGGCTGAGCGTTTGTCTGAGAGTAAGTGAACACAGTGCCAGCACAGGCATGCCTCTGGGGAAGACAGCCGGCCGGCCAGTGACCTTCTGCCTGTTTGTTTTCCTAGCTGGAGTTCCATGTGAAAGAGAAGAGAGAAGACATCCAGATCAGGTGGTCCTTCAACCATGTGCCAGAAACAGCCATTAGGATCCAGCCCCGGGGTCTGAGAGAGGTCAGTCCTTGGTCTCTGCGGTTCTCCCTCCGGGAGAGCTCTGTGCACGTTAGGACAATCTCCAGGGAACTAGGCTGGACTGCCGCAGGCTGTGGCTGGCCTTGGCAGCCCTGGCAGCGCTGGCGTGCCTCCACAGCTGAGAACCACTGCTGGGGCTCATGGCTACACGCCCCTTGGCATTGCCACTGGCTGGTCTCCTCCCCACCTGAGCGTCTCCCTCCTACCCAGAGGCGGACCACAGGCGGCTCTGCTTTTCCTGTTTTTTCTGAAGGATGCTCCCGAGACCAAGGGCAGTTTCTCTGGGTCTTAAGGTTTGAGGGAGAAAACTGAGGAGCAGAACGTGGGCATGGAGGTGGCAGTGAGGAGGCACTGGGTTCACACTGGGGTCCCCCTTGCTGGGAAGTTCAGAAAAGCAGTGATTAAGACTTGGCTTGTCGGGAAGTTGCTTTCTGGAGGCTTTCATGGAATTTTGTTGTAACTTGATTCTGTTTTTAGACTCTAGTTCGGGTACTGAGCTCAGCTGAAATATGTGAATTTAAGCGTGTAATTTCTCCCTTTGGTGGTCCTGGAGATGGAACCTAGCTAGGGCTTCTGAATCTAAGTGTTCTACCATTAAGCCTCATCCCCAGTCCTGTCAGGAAATATTTTAACCTTTATGTCTTCGTATTGTTGTGGTCTTCTTCCGCATAGTGTGTTGCCACTGGTTCATTGCCCTGTTCAGGGGTGTGTCTCCCCTCTCCTCGTTGGTAAATGAAACCAATGAAGTGATGGCTAATGGGGTGAGGTCTGGGGTTGGCTTTTTGGAGTGCTGAAAATGTTGGTAACATCTTGCAGACATTGCAAGTGTACTGCCTGCCAATGGAATGTGCATTGTAAAAAGCTGACACTAGGTCCCATGAATTCACTGGATTTGAAATAAAGGGTGGATTGTCAGGGGTCTGTCTGGTGGGGAGAAGAGGATGGTTCTGTCTGGACTGGACTCCAGGCTCTGCTGCGAATGAGCTGTAGGACCCGGCCTACATTGTGCCCTGGTTCAAGCTGTTGAAAGGATTGATGCATGTAACTATACTAACACATTAATACTTGTAAATACGTAGAACCCAGCCATGGGCCAGACGTTTTGATTCTTACTATTTTAGAGATCCTGGCCAAGAACCAGTTTTAATAAGTGGACTGAGCTGGGCTCGGTGGCTCACGCCTGCAATCCTAGCTACTCAGGAGGCTGAGATATGAGGATCAAAGTTCAAGGCCAGCCTGGGAAGTGGGGCTTGGCTCAAGGGTAGGGCAGTAGCCTTGAGCTGAAGAGCTCAGGGACAGAGCCCAGCCGAGTTCAAGCCACCAAGAAAAAGGGGACTGACTTTGTTATAAGAAGTCTGGTGGAGAAGGAGACCGGCCAGCCAATTCCAGGGGACCGCACAGACTGGCTGCAGACTAACTTCTGAAAGCTCAGGGAACCGGATTGAGTGATAGACCGCCGGGCTCCGAAGCCGGCCTGGGATTCATACTGACTTCAGGGTTGTCTTGAGCTACAGTTCCAGGGATGGCATGGCAAAATACATAAATAGATCCTGCATGACAAAAAATTGTCTTGAGATCTGACCTGTGCCTGAGTGGTGAGCACCCTGCTCAAGCAGTGGCATGGGCTGGTGCCCTGTGACCCCTTCACACGCCCCTCCAGAGCACCAGGACCCTGACTGCTTCTGTGTAGGAGTCCTCGCAGACCCACAGACGCAGCAGCTGAAGGCAACACCGGTTCTCTCCAGAACCTGTGTTCTCAGCCTGGCTGCAGCCCTCTACGGCTTGTGTGTTTATTGGCCAAACGTTGCCGTGTCTGTGGATGACAGAGTGTGGTGTTGGATTTCTCTCTGGCTGAGAGCTGTGCTCAGTGCTTTCCCAGGCCTGTGGAGAGCCGCAGTCCCGGATGAGAGCCAGCTCTGCCCTGGCTGTGGGTAACGTCAGGTCTGCCTGGCGGCAGGTGCCCGGCACGTGGTAACGGATAGATTCTGACTCCCTCCTGGGCCCCGGCTGTGAGACAGACACCATATCTGAAGTCAACCTCAGCTTCTCTTTCTCATCTCCCAGGCCCAGGCTGGGGAGGCAGATACCATATCTGAAGTGCTGAAGGACATCCTGAAGCAGCTGGTCGGCTCTGCCTCTCCGTCCGTGGTTCTGAGCGCCAGGCCCACAGATGTACAGGAAGTTCAGGTAAGTCCAGCTGGTCTTGGGGCCCAGGGCCTGGCTTCTGAGCTCTGCTGGGATACAGCTGCAGTTCTGGGGACTGTGCATTTCCAGAGCTTCCACCTCCATGCTGAAGCCAAGGCTTCACCAAAGGTGCCTGCGAGCCACCAGCCAAGGCCTTTGGAGGAGGGGGTCAGGAGTGAGGCTGAGGCTCCCAGAGTTCCCTGGGCTCAGAGCGGCAGGCACCAACATTGTCTCCCCCCGAGCCATCGTGGTCTCCTGCTTTGCATGGCTCATGGGACAAATGCTAGTTGGTTGGAGAGTTTGGGCTATGTGCGGGGTACCAAGGTCCTGGAAATATGGGACAACATTGTGCCCCTATTTCACTTCTGGGACAGGACAGCAGGGGCGTCCCAGCCCTACAGGGAGGGCTGTCGACATTCACTGGGGCCTCAGTTTTTCTAAGGAGCAGGGCCAGCCACACATCCCCTTAGGTCAGGGGGTGTCCCGGTCCCTTCCAGGAATCCTGTCTTGGGGGATCTTTACAGAGCTGAGGGGCCTGAATAGCCCTGAAGGTCAATGTTGAGATGTGTGAAAGTACACAATTATTTTAGAGTCTATGAATTAGAAACAAAAGGTTCAGGCTGGGTGCAGCTGACTCACGCCTGCCATCCTATTTGAGAGACTGAGACTGGGAGCAAACAGGGCAGGGAAGTCCATCTGAGCACATCCATCATGCCAGCTTTGGAGAGAAGCTTCAAATAATCTATGGATCGCGCTGCCCTCCTGGGCAGGAAGTGAGACTCCACCTCAGAGATGACCAGCACAAAATGAGAGGAGCTGGAGGCATGGCTCAGCAGGAAATCTCCTGCCTCACCAGTGTGAGCCTTCCTGAGTTCAAACCTCCCTGCCATCCTAACTCAATCAGTGAGCACTCCTGTGGAGTTTGGCAATGCTTTAAAATGTATTTTCAGAATACTGTAAGAATAGCATATGTATTGGTCAGGGCTCTTCAGGAAAACCAGTTGTGGGGGAGGATGGCGATTGGAGAGTGAAGAGAGGAGAGAGGAGGCCTTACTCAGACCTTCAGCTGATTGGATGAGGCCCACCCTACTCATGCAGTTTACATCCACGTTGTCCTCCCATGAATCCCCACAATAGAGTTTATAAACGAGCACCTGAGCAGACCTGGCCCAGTGAAGTGGACACCCCAGGCTTGTGCACTGGCACACACACCTGGATTTGAAGGATATTTGTAGTCACTTCCAGCCTTCTCACACCCCCAGCTCATGACTGGTTCAGAACAGCATGTGCCAGGTGGTACCTACAGAACGTGATGTCCCCGGAGGCATTAGGGCCTGTCCCCCTCCAAACTCCTGGTCCAATCAGCACCCAGGAGTGCCACCTGGGCCTCAGCTTGAGTCCAAGGAGGCCTTCTGAGGAATGTTGATACCTGCCCGTGCCCAGTGGGACTGGCTGGTCCAGCACAGGGGTGCAGGCTGCCTCCAGATTCACGATGCCTGCCGTTGGAAACACCTTTATGCCCCTTTGAGGATGGGTGCCTGCCTGGGGCACCCATCTCTGCCCTTTGTGTAGTGCAGAGATTCCCAGAGGAACTGCTGCAAGCAGAATAGGGCTCTGTCTGAAGTAGTCCTGAAGGGCTGGTGGTTGTCCATGCACGATCAGGAGACCTCCTGGCCTGCAGGGGTCCTTGCTGTGCGAGGGTGCCGCTGATCTCCGGCCACAGCTAGAGCCTCTTGGGCTGGTTATGCAGCCTTTTGTGCATGCTTGAGGATCAAAGACTCCCAGGCTGGGGATATGGTTGCAGCCCAATGGTGCCCTGACTTCCTGTGAGACAGGTGTGTTGATACAGAGCTGACCTGGTGCTCAGGTTCCCTGGGCAGGAGTTTGTGCAGACTCTCCCCTGCCAAAGCCCACGGGTGCTTCCTTGGGACCCCTGCCAGCACCGCTCTTTGTTCTTACCTACAGAATCTACGACACACCCCCTCCGCTGCTCAGGAATCCTGCCCGCCCAAACCGCCAAGGGCTCACAAACTAAAACTCCAGGTGAAGAACCTCCGGGCCTCTCTGCCCAGACATCCTGGTGCTTCAGGTGGGTAGGCTCTGGAAGGGACTGCCCCGGGCTCTGAGCCCGCCAGGTCCCGGGGACCTGGAGGCCTCCTGGGCCGCACTGGTTGGGTCTCCAACGCCATCTCTACCTCTGTTGATAGACACCTGAGGGGCATAGTGATGCAAAGTTAAAAGTGCACGCCTGGGTGCTGGGGCCTGGGTGAGGAGGCCCGAGAGCTGGGGCCAGGGTGATGTGGTTGATGACAGCGACACAGATATTCCTCAGTAGATCGGAGAAGATTCTGAATGTGATAGACGCAAAGGAGCCAGAGCTACCTGAGGTGACCCTTGTGCCAGCTGCCCTGCAGGGCCTGCCTGCAGCCAGGACTGGTGGGGATATGAGTCAGTCTGGGCCTGTTGCCATCAAGTTGTGTGTGTGTGTGTGTGTGTGTGTGTGTGTGTCTGTGTCTGTGTCTGTGTGTCTGTGTCTGTGTCTGTGTGTGTGTCTGTGTGTTTGTGCGTGTATGTCTGTGTCTGTGTCTGAGTGTGTGTGTGTGTGTGTGTGTCTGTCTGTCTGTCTGTCTGTCTGCTGATACCTGGCTTAAACTCAGAACCTAGTATTCTTGCTTGACTCTTTTTTGCTCAAGGCTGGCACTCTACCACTTGAGTCACACCTTCCCTCTGGCTCTATACCTGTAAGATTAAAAAGAACCTCGTGGACTTTTGTCCTCCAACTGGCTTCAAAATGTAAATCTCAGCTTTCTGAGTAGCTGGTGTTACAGCTCTGAGTGCCCTCAGAGCCTGGCATCAGGCGCTGAGGTTGAAGGTTTGTAAATGGACTCTCAGAAGTGGGTAGGTCAAATTGTCTAGTTTAGTCTTGCGTATGTATGCACGCAACATCTTAAAGCATCTTGGAGAAGCCAGTATGATGTCGCTGTCTTTGGTTGTAGGTAGCTTTAACCTGGTATGCACCGCCCAGCTGAACGACCCTGCTCAAAGCTTCACCAGTGTCCTAGCAGAAAACACTATTGACCTCACGTGCCAGGAAGAATTCACCTTGTGAGTACCGCCCATGTGCTTGGGGCCACAGCTACTTCTGCTCAAAGCCAGCAGAGTTCGAACCAAAACCCTCCACAGAAAAGAAAGGACAAACTTCTGAAGCATATTAAAGGTAGCTGTAAGTTGAACCTGGATTTCACTTTTTCCTGTGGCTCATGAGGGTATCTAGGGCTCCCCACCCACGGAAGCCACAGGGCAGAGCAGCACGAGCTTTCTGCTGCTTCCAGAGTCCAGGAAGATAAGAAAAGGGAGAATGCAGACCCCTTAGGAATAATAAGGCAAGGATTATAAATCCTGTGTTTTTTTTGGCCGGTTATGGGTCTTAAACTCTGGGCCTGGGCACTGTCTCTGAGCTCTTCGGCAAAAGGCTAGCACTCCACCACTTGATCCACAGCACCACTTCTGGTTTTCTGGTGGTTAATTAGAGGTAAGGGTCTCATGAACTGGACTCTCCTGCCCGGGCTGGCTTTGAACTGCTATCCTCAGATCTCAGCCTCCTGAGTAGCTAGGATTACAGGCCTGAGCCACTGCGCCCGGCTCACTAGTTATGTCTGTGATAGGTTGCTAACCTATCTGGACATGTCCCTGAGTCACCCTCTGCCTGCCTGTGGGCCCTGTAGGCCCTGAGCTCTTGGGCGCGGCGCCTGGCTGTACTCAGGTTTCCTTCATGGCCGTCAAGTCTACCACCTTCCCCATCTTGGCCTCACAAGCAGTGTCACAGGACAGGCAGGCACCACCACAGGCAGATTTGTGATGTCAAATGGTGGTTCTCCCACTCTCAGCCTCGGGAGTGGCTGGGATTACGGACAAAAAGTGTGTGTGTCTGTCTGTCTGTCTGCCTTTTTTTCCCTTTCATACAAAAGAACTCAGAATTACTGGTAGTTAAGAAACGACACATATAACCAAGAAGGAAAGGCTGTGGACAGTCTGGCCGTTCTGCATCTGTCCATGTTAGACCCCTGGGGCCCTGCCTCCAGGAGCTGACCAGCGGGGCTGCCTTCTAGATGAAGACAGGGCTAGACAAGTGCTGTCCCGTGGCAGCCACGGGACAGGTAAAGCGCATGTGTGTGGCCAGGGCAAACGGGGTCTGGATTTAAGTCTTAGTAAACTAACGAGCCATGGAGGAGAACAGATTGAAAGCAGAAGTGCATCGTGTGCTGAAGGTGGCTCGTGGACAGTCCCCTCCCGCCACGTCCCTCCTCTGTGTGTCTTTCTTTTTACTTAAGATGTCATTCGTTTATTACATATCCTTGATTATTCCTGATGGTTTTAGTGGATTTCCTCAGTCATCGCAGGCATCTTGCTACGGCAATTGCTACAGAGCAACATCCTTATTTACAGCCATTTAGTTCTCTGCTCTTTGCCAATTGATAATCAATGCTTACTGGATTCATCGTTTCTAATATTTCATGTTTGTCAAGAAGCTGAGATGAACATCCTACCTATATATTTCTGCATCTTACATAATCATCTCAGAAGAACTATACATTGCTGGCCAAAGGGCAAAGATATTTAGGAGACTTTAAATTATATCTTTTAGAAGTATCCAGAATATTTATTCCAATTTATGCCTCCACTAGATGTTGTCCCCCTCTCCACTGTCAAGACAGCCTCTGGCTATGTGACTGAGTCTGGCTTGGAACTCACTGCAGTTGACATGGTTCTCCTGAATTAGCCTCCTGATTTACTGTCGTTACAGACACATGCCACTGTGCCCAGCTCTCCTCTCCTCTCCAATTCCAGACTCTGAAGTGAAAACCTACCTCTCTCCAGAAGTTTCTGGCCATTGAAGGTTCTTGCCTCTGTATTTCCGGTTTGGAAACTTTCACTAGTTTCCTAAGGAACTGTTCCTATTTTCACTAGCAACTCATAAACTACTTTGATGTGTGTACCACACATACACAGGACATTTTCTTCTGTTATCGCTTATAACTGCTTATTGTTTAAACATTAAAAAGTGATTTCTCTTTTTATAGTGGGTACATTACAGAATTATTACTCCTACTACTTTCTAATCGCTTGTCTATCTTACATTCATTATTAGCTCTAAGAGCTTTGGTCCATGTCTTTGAGGTTCAATAACAGCTGCTCCAAGAAATCATTTGCTTTGTCCCTTTCTTTCTGGTTTTTTCCATGCCATTAATGGGGTTTGAACTCTGTCAGGCTTGGGTGTTGTCCCTTAACTGAAGGTACTCTGCCACTTTAGTCACAGCTCCACTTCGGGTGTTTTTGGGGGGTTTTTTTTTTGGTTAATTGGAGTTAAGAGTCAGACTTTCTTTCCTTTGTTGGCTTTGAACCACCATCCTCAGATCTAGCTAGGATTACAGATATGAGCCACCAGCACTCTTTCTTTCTCTCTGATCTCTTTTTCTCCTGTACCAGGCACTGAGCCAAGGGGCAGGGCCCAACTTCTTTTCTCATTGCTGTTTTAGTTCTTAGAGCAAAGCAAAGAACGTTTCTTTCCTTTTTTTAAACTTTAGTTGGCTGTCACTGGCATTTACCACTGATAGTTGTTCTAGACCAGTGTCCTTCCAGTTGTACCATACGCTCCCAGTCTTTACATTTTTTTTTTTAATTTTATTAAATAAGTATTTGTAAATTTTGTTCTAACTAAGTCTTTATTTTTAAATTTTTGTGCCAGTCCTGGGGCCTGCACTCAGGGCCTGGGTGCTGTCCTTGAGACTGGTAGTCTATCACTTGAGCCACAGTTCCACTTCTGGCTTATTTGTGGAGACAAGAGTCACATAGACTTTCCTGTCTGGCCTGGCTCTGAACCATTATCCTTAGCTCTCAGCCTCCTGAGTAGCTAAGATTACAAACGCAAGCTACCAGCACGCAGCTCTAATTATTTATTATTATTTTTTTGCCAGTCCTGGGGCTTAAGCTCAGTGTTAGGGTCCGTGATCAAAGGAACGAGGCTGACACAAAAGTGGAAGTTGGAAGTTAAGTTAAACAGAGTTTTATTCCGCCCCTAGCATCAAGAATCATACTGACCGGTCAGGGCCTCCTCTAAGATGTGAGTGAGAGAGCGACCCCGCCTGATCTTACAGGCTACTTTTATAGGCCCCAGCCGTGTGGTTGGGTTGGCCATACACAGGTGGCCAATGGAATTCAACATGGTTGACTGATGGCTGGTGCAACCACTGACACCTTTGCTGTTTGAACGGACCTATCCTCTTGGTGGGCTTCTGGCACCCTGCTCTGACAACAAAGGAAAGGGAGGGAGTTTCCTGGCAGGCCAAGGGGGGTAAGGTGGGGAGGAATTGGGGAAGTCCCTTTCATTCCCCCCTCATTTTGGAAAATGAGTCAAATCTTTGACTCTTCCTCCCACCCTATGTTCTCCTGTCATAAGGGCCATATTGAGTCCTCAGCACTGGTCTTTAACCACCCCAATTCTCCTTTGTACAAATGATCATTATACTGTTTACAATGCAGGGGCCAAGAGCAACATTAGTAAAGCTAAGGATTCTGCAATTGCAGATATTTGGGATGTCATCATGGAGACCAGCTGGATAAGCTTTTATACACCATCCTTGCGACCCCTGCTTCTCTCGTGCTCAAGTCTCCTTTTATATCTGCCAGGTTATCTTTCATCAGTCTATCATGGTTTGTCCAAAGTGACATTCTCATGCTGTCTCCATCTGGGAGTGATGAATCCAGTAGCTCTTTCCTGCTCCTTTCACAGTGGAGACCTGGGTATCACAGTGCAGGTACACTTGAGTGCCAGGCTGTTAGAAACCAGATGATGAACATGTCCCCAATCAACCTGTAAGCCCTGTAAGAACTGCATTGAATCATGGTTAACACTATCAGCTAGTTCAACTTCCCCAAGTTTTAGGGGAAGGTCTCCCTCCGACGGGGAGAACTTTACATGTGGAGAGTTCCCATTATTAGGACATGCTTCATACCATCTGCTACATGCTCATACTCTCTGGATCTGTCGTCCTCCCTTTTTAGAACATGTAAGACAATTCCTTTCAGATCCTTTCTTTTCTGGAATAATCCATTTCTTTAAAAATTCCTTTCCCAAGGTTTCTTTACTGCCCTTTCTCTTCATTTGACCATAGCCCTCATTCACATTTAGCACCTCTCACCCCTAGACTTCTCATCACAGGGTGAGGAATTCCCCTCACTAAGCCATAGACACCAAGATGGCTATGACTGCAAAAGGCTAGGGGCAGCCTCACTTTATTTTCTCTCCCATGACCTAGGGGACTTTGAACTTAGTACAGATACAGTGTCCCACCACCAAGGGTTTAGTTCCAGTCAGGAAGCAGCTGTAGAGTTGTGGAGCCAGGCTGGACAGGATGTATAGCAGCAGCTTTGTCTCTCGCAGCAGCTCCAACAGAACATCACACCTCCTAAGTTGCCTCAAAATTCCTGCATACTGGATAAAGAAGCTTAACCTAAGGCCTGACTTTGGTGAACTCTCCCAATGGTCTCCTAATTGCTTTCCCTGAGCACACTTGTTTTTGCAGGCTGGCACCCCATTGGTTTTTAGGGCGGTATAGGGTTGAGATTTTGAAGTAGTAACCAGATTTCCTTTAAATGAGGATAGGATTCTCTAGACAGGTATAGAAGACTTGAACCTGTAGCCATTCCCCACAAGTGCAGTCTCCACTCTTGCACATCTGTTACTACTCTTTCCATACCTCTAATTTATCCTGTCTCACTTTCCAAAAGTGACTCTGGTCCCTTCATCTTAAGGGGAGTTGATGGGCGAAGATCCATCCTCTATAACTTCTTCAAGCTGACTCAGGGGCGTTGTCTCTGTACTAAACCAGGGACCTTAAAAAGCTTAGCCTATTTTACCAAGGAGTTGCCAGGATTAGCTATCAGGAACAATGATTTGCTCTAAACTAGAGATCATTTAACAACTGCACAGACCCTCTTTGGCTACAATAGTTTAGCTTACTTAGCACCCATTTGCAAAGGCATTTTCCTGATTTTCTGGGAAGCTTAACTATATGCTTCAGTTGCCACTGTAGGCCTAGACAGATCAGTAGGGACACAGCCTCAGGTCCACAAACTTCTTTCCTGAATTTGTGGCTGGTATCAATTCAAAATTCACTCAGTTAGGGCTTTGAGCAACCATGGGGTTCAGGATTGTAAATTACCCACTATTACAGATGACTGACAAGTTCCTGCCCAGTTATGGAGTAAATGAACATGCACATTAGTAAGGCATGCTTACAAACTATTCTATGACCTCCCGGATCTATTAATATTGAATGGCCAAGCACAAGTGACTCTAGGATCTGACACCATCTCTGCCATCCAAGCAGAGGGTTTCTGCATCTGGATGCTTAATTTTTTTTGTCCCAGTAGTGTCTCTCCACACAGGGATGAACATCCCATTGGCATTTCACTTTGTTGGTTGCTGGATTTGAACTCAGGGCCTGGGCACTGTCCCTCAGCTCTCCAGCTCAAGGCTAGCACTCTGCCACTTTGAGCTCCAAAGAAACTGTCTCAATAGCACTCTGCTGCCAGATTAGACACCACAGTCTCACAGGGACCTTGCTTTGCCCAGGCTGGCTCAGAACTGCGGCTTTCAGATCAATGAGTCCTACAAAGGCCACTTTATTCCAATTAGAAGCAACAAGGTAGTCAACTCTGAAATAGTCTCTAAGCATGATCTTACCTGGAACTTGGCGAGGGCCAAAATTACATCTGAATGAGGATCTGCTGTCCTTCTCCATGGACCTGCTGGAGATTGCTATAAAGTAACTTACAAGAGGGCTGGGAGTTTGGCCTAGTGGTTAAAGTGCTTGCTAGCATGCATGAAGACCGGGATTCGATTCCTTGGTACCACATACATACAAAAAAGCTCGAAGTGGTGCTGAGGCTCAAGTGGTAGAGCTCTAGCCTTGAGAAAGTCTAAGGACAGTGCTCAGGCCCTGAGCTCAGGCCCAGGAGTGGCAAAAAAAAAAAAAAATCTAAGAAAGTAACTTACAAGAGTAAGCTGAAATAGCAATTAAGCAACCATTTTGGTAGTCCTAATTTTCCTTGTTTTCTTTTTTGAAATAAACCTTTAGGGCAACTTTACTTTTGTTCAGAAACCCATTTCTAATTTTCTTTAAAACTTTTACTGATATTTGCTTAAACATTTTAGCGTTTATTTGCATTTGAAAAACCTTTATGGGCTCAAGGCACTTCCTTACCTCCAGGCTTCCTAGGGCTCAAGGAACGCCCTTTGCCTTCAGGTCTCCTTTTAGAAGAGGCAGGTTTGTTTGTCTGTTTGTTTTTGTTTCCTGCAATTTAGGTTACTGCCTAGAACTCCAATAACAGTTTAAACTCAAACAAGTTTTTCCTCAATGCAAGAATTACATCAGTGCGCCAAAGGTCTAAGTCTGGACTTAGTTTCCTTCTTTTTCTAAAATACGTCCAATTGCAATCCAGTAGCATGAAACCAAATCATATGGAGATAAACTTTTAAACATTCCTTTAAAATACTAATCGCATTCCCCACATTTTACCATCAGATTTTCAGTGTCAGTCTGCAAGGAAAAAGGACGAAGATGTGGATCTTAGTCCATCTGTTTAGTGCACAGCTTTCATGCCAGCTTCCAGAGCTGCACTTTTGCCAGTTCACCTCTTACCCCCAAAGATGGTCATACAGGACTATCCTAAGTTTTCCCGTTCTTTCTGTTTGCATTTGATTACCTAAACAGTTTTAAAAGACAGGCAAAGTTTCTGACATTGGTAAACAAATTTACATTTAAATCTCTAATACATATCTCCAAACTTTAACTTAAGGAAATAAATTCCAAATTCCCTAACACCTCTGGGCTAAACAGGACACAATGTTTACAATGTAAACAGCTCTATGCATTACAATACCAGATTTTTAAAATGCAGATTTCAGGATCTTTAGAAAAATACTTTTTACCAGTTCCTCTTTAAAACAATGCAGTGATCCTTTGAGATGTTTGAACTTCTCAAACCTAATGATTTTCTTGAAGTTTAGACTTAGATTTACCCAATTGCATTTCAAGTTTAAACTCACCCATTGTTTTCTACAGCATGCTGACAATTTAACCTTGAACATGTTCACTCACTCATTCACACACATTCATACTCAAAGATCTTAAAGCGCGCAAAATTAATATCGGCCGTTCGTTTTCCAGAAGCTTTAGTGTCAAGAGAGTTTTGCCAATCTTACTCTTGCAGGTGAGAACCAGGTTCAAAAAAACTTTTACAAGGCAATTTAGTTGAAATTATTATTTGGTGGGAGTCTTCCAGTGCCAGCCCACCTTCTAGGCCATCTCACATGACAGTCTATAGGACCAAATTTAAAGCTGGGGGAACCAAGACTGATGCCTGTGTCCAGCCACCAATTGTCTCCAGATTGTGCATCTGAGTGGGAGGAGCCATACCAGGCCCCCAGGAATTTCCAAATGGCTAGAGGCAAAGACACAGAAAACAGGAACACATTAGGACTGGTACAGATTTCAAGAACAGGACCAGACAATCACGTTAGGGAACCATACAACAGAGGCAGAGAAACAGAGACCTTTTAAGTGAACCCAAATTTTCTCTTTAGAACCTTTAAAACATTGCAAAATCAAGTCTAGGGGAAGATCCTCCGTGGATGCTGCATGGTTCATCTCTTTATATGCACCAAACACAAAACTTTGGGGAGGGACAGATAAGGAGTGGGGGGGTGGGTCGAGTTCTCCAAGTCAGACTCCCCTTTCTCCTTTTCTGATCCTGAAGATGTGACCTGCTTTAAAGGGAGAGAAACAGTTTTTGTTAAGCAGGGGAAGGTTCCTTCGGTGGTCATCCTGTAAAGAAAGTGGTCCATGTCAGCTGGCAGAACATTTTAAGTTTTCCTGGGTAAACTTTGTCACTTGACTGGGCGACCTTGTCTCGGAAGTCCCTGAAACGTTGTAGGATAAGGTTTAGGGGCATTGCGAGCTCCTTACTCCCTGTATGACCCATTTTCCTATCAGACGGTAAAGAGAAAGACCCAATAAGGGGTCAGAGGCGGACGATCCTATCAGACGATAAAGAGAAACACAAAAATGGCAACTCCTACAAGACAAAGGACCAGCTCCAAGATGCACAAATACCAAAACGAATACAACTGCTGTACAAACACAAAACTGCAGTAACACAACCGTCGTACCTGGGAGACTCTCGCTCCCTAATCTCCAGATGTCGTGGCCGGGAGACTCGAACTCCCTATTTTTGTGACAACCCTCTTTGTCGTCCCCGGGAGACTCGAACTCCCTATTTTGCAATGACCCTCTGGAGTGATGGGGCGTCCCCGCATCCACTCTGGCCCTGGGGAGCTATACTGCGTCCAGTTTCTCCCCGGTGGGCCACTCCCCTAGAGCTCCCCAACAGAAAGGACAAAACATAAAGACCAAAGACAAAACTAGCGCTCAAGATCTTACCTCCGGAGGTTTTGTTCAAAATTCTGATGCTGGCTCAGTCCTCGTCTTTTGATCCCGGATGAGCCCCCAAATGTTAGGGTCCGTGATCAAAGGAACGAGGCTGACACAAAAGTGGAAGTTGGAAGTTCAGTGAAACAGTTTTATTCCGCCCCTAGCATCAAGAACCATACTGACCGGTCAGGGCCGTCTCTAAGATGTAAGTGAGAGAGCGACCCCGCCTGATCTTATAGGCTACCTTTATAGACACCAGCCATGTGGTTGGGTTGGCCATACACAGGTGGCCAATGGATTTCAACATGGTTGATTGATGGATGGGGCAACCACTGACACCTTTGCTGTTTGAAGGGGCCTATCCTCTTGGTGGGCTTCTGGCACACTGCTCTGACGACAAAGGAAGGAAGGGAGTTTCCTGGCAGGCCAAGGGGGGTAAGGTGGGGAGGAATTGGGGAAGTCCCTTTCAATCAGAGCCTGAGCACTGTCTTTGGGCTCTCTCAAGGCTAGAGCTCTACCACTTAAACCATAGCACCACTCCTGTCTTTTTCTGTGTATGTGGTACCAAGGAATCGAACCTGGGTCTTCATGCATGTTAGGCAAGCACTCTACCACTAAACCAAACACCCGGCCCTTAAGATATTTTTTGCCAGTCCTGGAGCTTGAACTCAGGGCAGAGCATTGTCCTTAGGCTTTCCTCAAAGTTAGCGTTCTACCACTTGAGCCACAGCATCACTTCCAGCTTTTCTATATATGTGGTACCGAGGAATTGAACCCCACTCTTCATGCATGCTAGGCAAACACTCTACCACTAAAAAAATCAAACCTCCCACACACACACACAAAAAAAAAAAACTAGTGAGGAACAGGGCTGGAGGTGTAGCTCTCAGTGGTAGAGAGTTAACCTAGCAAGTTCAAGGTGCTGAGTTCAAACCTCTCAGTGCAATATCCTGAAGAAGCCATGAAGCACTCTGTTTTGATGGATTCCTGGTGTTGTTCCTTTCCTCAGTGAGCTGAATGCCAAGTCCAGGGAGTTACGGCTGCAGATCGCAGAGGACGGGCAGGCCTCTGAAGGTAGGTGCCGTCACACCAGGCACACTCCCCTGCTGAGCTGTCCCCGGCATCCTGGGTGTTTTAGGTCTCCATCAGCATATCAAAATCAGGAAGATGGGTGACCCTCGCTCCGCTTGTCCGGCAGGACAGTCTAGTAACTTGGCTCCCTTCAAGGTACGAGGCAGTTATTTCTAACTAGCTAGTCATGGCCTGCTCAGCAGCAAGAATGCTCTGTCTTCCTGAATTCTAGTCATGAGCTGCTTGTGCTGGCCTGGGATCTGACATTCCCGGAGAGGGTGAAAGGGACTCCCAGGGTGGGAGTTTCCCCCACTACACACACGCACATACACATGCACACATGCACACGGGTAGATTGTGCCTCTTCTCTTGCTCTTTCTTCCCCTACATTTTACAAGATGTATTTCCTAAGTGTATTTTCTCATGCCCATTGCACAGTTAGCATCTTTCCGTTGATACCAGTCCCATTTTCTGATCTACTGTCTCATTCCAGTTTTCAGATGTTCTGAGCATGGCCCCTCTCCTCCACAGGGCGTGGTCACACTGTCACCCCTGACTGTCCTGGGGCTGAGCCGCCCTGTGGCCCGTCAGCCTCTGATGACAGGAATACTTTGCAGGATTCTCTTGGGACACTCCTGGAGCTGTGCTGGAGGTGGCTGTCTGAGGCACCATGGCTACATTTCCTCATCTTCTGCTCCCTAGGTCTGTTGGCAAGCACAGCCGTCCCTCTGGACTTGTTCAGGAAGCAGCCTTCGGGACAGCAGAGCTTCCCGCTGAGCAGCCAGCTGGCCTCCCACAGCAGCAGCAGCACCGAACTGGGTTCGCTCACAGCCGAGGTACGGTCGGGCTCATTCCAGGAGCCTTAGCTCCGGTCTGCAGGGCGTCCTACTGCCCCCGGGAGAGCCTGGGGGGGGGGGGGGCATGGCATCCTGCTGCCCCTGTGGTGGGGGGGCCATGGCGTCCTGCTGTCCGGGGGGGGGGGGTGGCCATGGCGTCCTGCTGTCCGGGGGGGGGGTGGCCATGGCGTCCTGCTGCCCCTGCGGTGTGGGGGGTGGCCATGGCGTCCTGCTGTCCGGGGGGGGGGGTGGCCATGGCGTCCTGCTGCCCCTGTGGTGTGGGGTGGCCATGGCGTCCACACTGGCGCGCACCGTCCACGTGTCCGCGTCCCGCTCGCATGGCCGGGCGCAGCAGCTCTTCTTTTTAAACACTTCTTTGGTTCGTACCTTCCCGAGCTGGGGTCAGCCTTCATGGTCCTGGGCCCTTTCCACCGAGGGCCCCGAGCCTCCCCGGTAACAGGCTTCCCCGCAGTTCTCCTACCTAGAGCCCGGGGAGGGCAAGTCCCAGCCAGCGCCGCCCCCGGTGCCTGCCGCGAAGATAGAGAAGGACCGCACCGTGATGCCCTGCGGCACCGTGGTCACCACCGTCACCGCGGTCAAGTCCAAGCCTCGCTTCGAAGTGGGCAGGGCGTCCCCGCTGAGCTCCGGTGAGACGCGGAGGGCGCGGGAAGTCTGCGCATGCTCGGTGGGGGGGGGGGAAGCTGTCCTGCGGGAAGTGTGCGCATGCTCGGTGGGGGGGGCTGCCCTGCGGGAAGTCTGCGCATGCTCCCTGAAGGCATTTGCCCTGTAGGAAGTCTGCTCTTACGCATAGGCTGCAACTGACGCCCAGGAAGAGCATGCATGCTTCTAGGGTGCACTCATCCTGCGGGAGGCCTGCGCGTGCCGGGGAGGTCTGTGCATGCTCCCTGCGCTGGACACTGCCCAGCACCTCGTGTTGTAAGGTCTCGTGGGCCAGGGAGAATTCACGAGACTCGTGCATGCTGGAGGTTCGATCGGTGGTAGTGTATTCTGAAACACAGGCGCTGGCACGCAAGTAGTGTGATAGAGCCGGTTAGACCCAGTACCCCCGGCGTTCATGTAGGGGCAAAGCGCCGTCTTGGAAAGTCAGCACAGGTATTTGCATGGAGGTTAAGAGTCGTTGATAAGCCAGGTTTGGTGGCAAATGCCTGTAACCCCAGCACTCAGGCTAAAGTTAGCCGGGCTACATATTGAAGCCTTGCTTCAAAAACCAAAACAAATGCTGGGCAACAGATCCATAAGACTCAGATCTCCAGCAAAAAACCAGACGTGGAGCTGTGGCCTTGGTCAATAAGCTCAACACAGCTCCCAGCCCCTGAATGCAATCCCAGGACTGGCACACACCCACCACTGATAAGAAGTCTGATAAGATTTATGTATTCAGATCCACCTGAATTCTGTACCTGGCCCCACAGCCTCAACCTTGAAGAAACCTTCTTATGGTGTCTGATATATTTTTGTTTTATTTGTATAGTTCCTATGCCTGCAAAAACATTACATGACTAGATGCCTGGGTACACACAGGTCAGAAATGCAGTTCTGGTTTCATTTAAATGACTCTAAAGCCTGGATTTCCAAGCCCTACTTTGATCTGAGGCTTGGCTCAGACTGGTGCCCAATACAGGGTCTAGCAGCCTAGTGAATGTCTCCCTCCCAGCCCCCAAAACCCTCCACTCAGTGCTGTTGTACTCTTGGTGCTGACAGAGTCTCCTGTGAGGACACCAGTGAAGGTGAAGGTCATTGAAAAGGACATCTCCATCCAGGCTATCCCGTGCCACAGCATACCCGTCAGCAAGACATTCTCTTCCTCAGACACAGGTAGGGGAGACCTGCTCTTTCCTCTCTCAGGTTCTGTACTCTTCCAAGGAAAGGTAGTAAAGATTTCCAAGTTTGGGAAGAGGTTTCAGGAGTTTGGAAGTGAGGAGGTAGGGGCTGGGAGGGACACTCTCCCAGCTAGTTTGAGAAAGACTTTAACAAGATGTGTAAACACTAACGAGGCATTGCTCTGCAACTTCCTCAACACTGTGTTTCTTGTCTTTAACACATCAGTAACTTTAATGTCATCAGATGAGAGCAGGACCAGAGACAACCCCCGCCCCAGGCACAGCTTCTGTCCTGCTCACCTTTTGCTGCCCACCCACAATGGCCAGCCTTCTGGGTACCAGTTCTCATATTTAGGGTTGGGGGGAAGGGTAAGGCACATCTTTAAAAAGATGTCTTTCTGTTTGTAAATCACAGCAGGGTCTGAATAGAGAACTAACTTCCTGGGTCGTGGAGAGCTGGGGCATCCGCCTTCCTGCAAGTGGGCAGCTTCTTGCTTCTCTCCTTCTGTTCTCTGATCTTATCCCGGTCAGAACTGGGACAAGGCCTTCTCTGGGAGTTTCTGGGGGCAGTCTGTTTTCTCCATGGCACTGCTGCACTTCTCTAGAGGGTTCCATGGCCTATTTGGACACTGCCCTGCTGCCCTCCTGAGAGGACGTAGGCCATGCACCCCTCTGCCTGCAGTGCCCTTTTCCCCCACACCCCACACCTTCCTTCCACACTGCACCAGGCCCTTCTCCTTGACAGAATCCTTTTTTTTTTTTTTTTTTTTTTTTTAAGGATCCTAGCTGGTATTTCATGGTGGAACCAGCTCTTGGGCCCCGGTCTGCTGTGTAGCAGGTTTCCCAGGCTTCCCTGAGAAGCCCGTGACCTCCACCCACCCAAGACTGCTCAGAAACCAGCCTCCCTCCTAGATGGGACTCCCCTGTCCCTCCCACTGGAGCTTTCCTCTAGGCCCTTCTCTCCTCTCGAGAGGGTCAGGGCTGGCTGAACACAACATCAGCTTCTGCCCTCGCTTCCAGGACTAGCCAAGAGATTCCAGATGTCCACAAGTAACAAATAGGAGTCCTGCAGTTTGGTTCACTTGTAGCAGTAACCCTCCCTAGTGCAAGCACCCTGGCCCCAGTGGTCCCTGCTGGGTCTGATTTTACACACAGGGCCCCTGGCTTTCTCTTCCCAGGTCTCCAGGGTTTGGTGTTGGCTCTGTCTTTCAATGCAAGGCAGCCCTCCTGGGGTTTGCCATTCTCTTAGGAGGTGTGTCTGTGGACAGCCAGAAAAAGAGGGATGGAGGGCAAGGACTGTGAGGGTAACAAGCTGGTGCTTTTGCTAAGGCTTAGATGCACCTCCCTCATGTCACTGGCTATGGTGGCCGCTCAGAAACTCCTAAGTCTGCCACTTGGGGATTTAGAGCCCTTCCATTAACAGAGAATAATTTCTGAAATCGCTGGTCATTAGAGATTGAACTCAGCCTCCATTTTCTCTTCCTTACCTCTCCCTTACAAGGTGACAGTTCCTAATCATTGAGTTTGTTTCCTTGGCAACCAGGCCCCATGTTCATTAGCATAAATGGGGTGTGGTTTTAAGAGCTTATGATTCTTAATAAAATGTCCCTGGGTTCCTCAGGACCTGAAGAAAGGCCCGTGTTCCTTCCCCCCGTGCCTGTCAGTGCTCCAGCCAGTGCTCCCTGCCCCGCCCCTTCGTTCCCCTTGAATATGGCCAGAGTTGAGACAGAAAAGGCTCCTTTTAACCTACTGCTCTGACATCTTTTTTTTGGGAGGGGGAGGGTCAGTCCTGGGGCTTGAACTTGGGGCCTGGGTGCTGTCCTCAAGCTTTTTTGCTCAAGAATAGCACTCTACCTTTTGAGCCACAGCACTACTTCTGGGTTGGGTTTTTTTTTTTTGGTGGTTAATTGGAGGTAAAAGTCTCAAGGACTTTCCTGCCTGGACTAGCTTTGAATCGCTACCCTCAGATCTCAGCCTCTTAGAAAGCTAGGATGACAGGTGTGGGCCACCCGTACCCAATCTGATCTGCCATCTTTAACTGCCTTAGCAGAATGCTGTCAGCTACAGGGTAGGCTGTGGCAGTGCTTTTGCCTACCTGGTTGCCTAAATGGAGGGTTTATTTTTTACTTTAAGCAGGAGAATCTGCTCTTAGGGCCTGGAGAATAACAACTCTTCCATTAGTGATAGGTCCACAAAATGTCTACAGAAGATGACAGCCAGTGTGGGTGAAGTGTGACCATTTGTCAGCTGGCTCTTCCTAGCTCTGATTGCCATCCAGTGTTTCAGCACCCTTGGGAGGGAGAAGGAAGAGCTACATGCCTTTTAAAAATGAAAACCTTGGGGCTGGGAGTGGCTTAGTGGTAAAGTGCTTGCCTGACGTGCATGAAGACCCAGCTCAAGTCCTCAGTACCACATATGTAGAAAAATCCAGAAGTGGTGCTGTAGCTCAAGTGGTAGAACTCTAGCCTTGAGAAAAATCCAAGGACAGTGCTCAGGCCCTGAGTTGAAGCCATAGGACTGTCAAAAATAAATCCAAACCTTATAAAATTCTGTAGATTTAGTGATCCTTTACTTTTGTCGTTTTCATCAACCCTGTGGATGGAAACCTCCAACTTGCCTGCGACAAAACCCATGAATCTCATGTGGAGACTTTCATGAGGACCCACCTGGGAGATTGCAGTTGTAGATCAAGCTGGGTCCCAGCTCACTTGTGCGCTGTCAGTTTTACGCCTACAGTTTCATTGACAGCTAGCCACGCGTGTTCATTCCGTGTGAACCCTTGCTGCTTTCACTGCCCAAAGCGTGATGGGTGTGTTGTTTCAGAGACCGATAGCCTGCAAGGCCTGAACTACTCACTCTCCGGCCCATTGCAGAAAGTATTTGCCAGCACTGCTTATAAACCATTTCTCCTGGCCCCCAAGCTTTTCTTTTCGCTGTGAGTGAAGCGCCACCTTTCTCTGGCAGAGCTGTTGGTGTTGAACGGCTCAGACCCAGTGGCTGAAGTTGCCATTCGCCAGCTCAGTGAATCGTCAAAGCTGAAGCTCAAGTCACCTCGGAAGAAAAGTACTATCATCATTTCAGGGATTTCCAAGGTACGTCAGCCCGGTCCTCGCGGCCTGACCACACATCCCATCGACACGCACAATCCTCCTGTCCCAGGATGGCAAATGTTGTCCCTGCAACAAGGCAGATTGGTGGTCTCACGATGGCATACGTCATCCTGTTCCTGAAGGAAATGTGCAAGGTTCGCCCCCGTGGTGCTTTGCGTGTGGATGGGGCGGGGGGTGGATCATTTCATACCACACTCTGCTCCCGGCTCCACCCACATCCCCACTCAGTCTCAGAGAGCTGCCACTGTTTTACCCATTATCCATATCGAAAGCATTTGTTTTTTTAATGCATGTGTATTTCTTTTGTTATCCGAGACAAGGAAAAGTTATTGTCCATAAAGTCCCCACTCCTCTCTTCCTCCAGCTTGTGGTGTCTGTGGGTGTACATTGCTCCCCAGTGGGGCACAGCCAAGCTGCAGGGCAGGCTAGCTCTTGAGACGAAGGGCCACACAGTAAATAGACCTGGGTTCTGTCTGTCTTGACCCTTACACATGTACACTGAGAGGTTTTGTTTGCAGTGAGACAAAGAAATGTTGCACTTGGACTGTCAGTGAAAGGGTGGGCAGGAGAGATACTGACTGAGAACCAACAACAAAATGCCCAAGTTGCCATTGTACCCTTGATGCAAGCTCAAGCCTAGCCTGACTCACCAGGGGCACTGCAGCAGGCAGCAGCAAGCTGGTCTCCGGAAGCACAAGGGTCTCGGTGCTGATTCCAGTCTTGGCTAGATAACAAGGCCGTGGTGACAATCCCCTCTGTACTTTCTCTAGGGCTTCGTTGTCCGTGCATAAACTTGTCCATCTTAGTCAGTCATGTCTCGTCCACCCTACACTTTGTCATTGACACTCAACACATCCCCATCTGGTTGGCCAGCACTGTCCAAGACTCACTGGTGTCAGAGTCAAGAGCAGAGTGGCCACCCCCCACAGCTCTCCTCCCCAGCCACCAAGTTCCCACTGAAGACCCCGACTCCACCCTGTGGGTCCCTTTAGCGCCTGGATGTGTCTGCACAGGAACATAATGTGAAGTATCTACTGATTAGTACCACCTGAAGGCAGCATAGGAATGCTGTAGGGACAACGACGAAAAGACCAAATCCATGATGCCTGTAATCCTAGCATCTCAGGAGATCTGAGAATCCAGGTTTGAAGCCAGCCTAGGCAGGAAAGTCCACGAGACTCATCTCTAATTAACTACCAAAAAGCCAGAAGTGGAGCTGTGGCTCAAGTGGTAGAAACCCCCAATAACTGAATCTGAAACAGCAAAGTTTACACCTACCCTGGGTGACCTGTGCTCTGTCTTTTTTGTAGGAGAAGCTGTCTTGCATTTCCCATTCAGAGCTTCTTGAGCAGGGCTGTTCTGGAGAGAGACAGGAAGAGAGCTCCCTCAGCCTGTGGGCTCCAGTCAGGATTGTACTGTGCATCCAGGCTCTGATTTATTTTAGTGTGTGTGTGTGTGTGTGTGCACATGTGTGCACGTGCCAGCACGTGCCAGTACTTGAGCTTGAACTTGGGGCCTTGACTCTCATCTACTCAAAGCTGATGTTCTACCACTTACATCTCAGCCTCTTAAGTAGTTAGGATGACAGGGTGACCCACCCCAGCATTTATTTTTTTAAACTTTATATTAAAACAGAGATTTTACATCATATTTCAAATGGCACGTTCTACAATCAAGTATTCAAGAAAAAATCTCTATATGCAAACACTGGCACATAAATTTAAGAACATAGTTAAAATTAAGCTGAATCTTTATACACATCAACCTATGTAATGTACCAATATATGTCTATAGAATCTATATTTTATCACAGACCTGTATGTCTATATAGATAATATCTCCAAATTCATGTCAGTGACCTGGAGTACCTGAGTATTGTGTCATCATCGATCTTGTTTAAATCTAATATCCACATATCAAGGAGACCATGCGCCTTTTGTTCCTTTGGTCTTGGCTTATCTCACTCACTGTGATTCGCTCTAGTTCCATCCACTTTCTAGCGAATGCCATTATGTCTTGTCTGGTGGCTATGTAGAGTCCCATTGTGTATGTGTACCACATTTTTTGTATCCATTCATCTACAGTGGGGCATCTGGGTTGTTTCCATCTCTTGGCTATTGTGAAGAACATAATGATGAACATGACTGTCCAGCACCTGTTTTTATAAATAAGATTTTATTAGAACCCTGCCGTGCTTGTTCATATGAGCATATGAACAGCTGCCTTCCGTATACAGCGCCTTCTTGGAGGCCTAGCGATGCCTGCTGGGACTTTGCTATTCCGAGTCAGAGTGTCTTGGATAGTGATTTTTCAGGTGGCTTCCTCCTGCCTGGGCGGCATCCCCTCTTCCCCTGGCTTGGTGTCTGCCATGGCCTTAGCCTCTCATGGTGTGTTCTCCTCCGCAGACCTCACTATCTCAGGACCACGAAGCTTCCCTCATGCTGGACTATGCGGCTTCCATGGATACCGCCAGTCAGGAGGACGCCAGCCCCGAGCCAGCACCCCTAGAGGCAGCAGCCTCTGCCCCGCCCGTGCACGACGGGCCAGCCCAGGCCCCGCCCGAGCCCCAGGAGAATGAACTGGACTCCTGGGACCTGGAGAAGGACTCTCAGGCAGCAGCGTGGCGCAGCCCAGCCCTGCTGGAGACCGAGGGGGATGAGCTGTCAGAGAGCTCCCTGAGCACCTCAGAGCTGGGCGCTGCCAAGAAGCCTAAAGGTACCTGTCCAGGAGCCCTGGCTTCCACTTGGTGGCTTTGCCCTCATCAACCTCCTTCCCTTCCTCCTCCATGAGCCCATGCAGTCTCCACCCCTCCTGTCTATGTGGAGTGTGCAAGCCCCCCCACAAAGCTGCAGAGCATACTGTGTGTGTGTGTGTGTGTGTGTGTGTGTGTGTGTGTGTGTGTGTGTGTGTGTGTGCATCTGCATCGTCTTTCATTTGAGGCTAGTTTACGTTCATGCCAAGAGGTACCTCTGCTGCCTGGCTCACTCCAGAGCCAGCCAAGGTGTTTGAGGGTCACCAGGTCAGGTGTCAAGGTAGCCACAGGCTCTCAGGGGAACCAGGCAGGGGCTGGGGCGTTTGTACCTGCTCAGGTTTTTCTTGCAGCTTGAATCACGCTGAGCCTCACTACTTGGACCTCACAAGATCTACAGGAAAGGAAGGCCCTAGAATAATGGTCGATCAACCTAATATGTCTGTAGTAATGAGCTCCAATTAACCACCAATTTATATATGTGTGTGTCTACATATACACATACATGTAAACACACACATATACATATTTATACGTCTATCTATCTATCTATCTATCTATCTATCTATCTATCTACATGATTCACAAAACAATTTCCTCCTCTCCACTAGTCTTTCCTCCCAAGTGTCCCTGGGTCCTGTCCTCTCTGGTCCCTGGCTGCCCAGAGCCTTTCCTTATCCAGCAGGTGAATGGATGCCTTTGGGGTGTTGGGCTGCCTGGCTGGGCTGGGCTGGACTGGGGCCCCCAGCAGTGACAGGACTGCCTCTCCACAGGGGGGCGGTTCTGTCTTGCCTGGGAGCTTTGCGCTTCTGAGAGGCAGGGCCCAAGCAGCTCACTCACTCTTGGGATGTGACTGCCTCCACCCAAGGTTTTCTATGAGGAAATATTTGGCAGAGGTTTGACTCCATTGTTTTTCATTCCAGGGTTTTCCCGAAGATTCTTGTTGAGCATCTCTTGAGATGTTGGCAGAATTTTAGATGAATCTGTATTGTGGTTTCCAAGTAGTTTTCACAACAAAATCTCTTTGGAAACTAGCACCATGAGGAGTGATTTGTGGGGTTCATGTTGTTTCTGCCTCTCTCTCTCTGTCCAAGTTTTGGGGTATGTGGGCAGGAGAGGGGAAGGGGGGAGCTGCAGACAGGGTCTACTTTGTACCCAGGCTGGCCCTCAAACTCTTAGTTGTCTTGTCCACTTCCATAAAGATTGGGACTGCAAGCGTGCCTTCCATACCCAGATCCCTTCCGTTCCCCCCCTCCCCCCCCACCCCGTCAGTACTGGGGCTTGAACTCAGGGCCTGGGCATTGTCTCTGAGCTTACTCAAGGCTGGTGCTCTGCTACCACTTGAGCCACAACTCCATTTTTGGCTTTTTAGTGGTTAATTGGAGATGAGAATCTCCCAGAATTTTCCTTCTAGATAGCTACGAATCACAATCGTCAGGTCTCAGCCTCCTTAGTAGCTATGATTACAGGAGTGAGCTCCGGGTACCCCAAACCAGTGTTTATTTTCATGTTAGCATGCCACCCGCACCTTCTGTCTTAGCAAGGATTCTGTATGAGGCTTCTGTTTGGAATCCCCTGGAATTTGGCAGGCTGGCTAGAAATCTATGTACTGTAAAGCTACAAGGAAGATTTCAAAAAAAAAATAAGTTCCTGTTTTTGTCTTGAAAAGAATTGGCAACATTGTTCAACACTAAGAATGGACTTGATACCTCTATACTTCACATACAGAAATGCTAAGATAGTAAGTCTTAACATAGTTGCATGGTTTATCACAACAGCATCAGAGGAGGTTTTGAAAAATAACTTAGAAAGGAAAAAAGCCTGCCAAATGACCTGTGTTAGCGTCTTTGCATGTGCATATGTGTCTGTCTGTGCCTGTCTGTGCATGTGTGTGTCTGTGTGTATGCACGTATGAGCATGTGTGGAGGCGTGTACATGTGCGTATGCAATGTGAATGTTCCCAACTCTTACTGTCCTGCATTCTGATGGTGCTCGTGCCTGCTTTTCTTTTTACCTCCTCTGTCTCTGCATCTCGTGCTCCTTCCTTTCACCTAAGAGGATCGCTATGCCTACCAGACTTAATTGCCTACACAGTAAGTTATTTTCTCCTTATATTTTCACGTTGCGTGTCACTGTACTATGAGGAAAGTACGCAGCACACCTGTGACAGTGCACGTCTGAAGTCCCAGGTTGCTGTCTGCACGTCTCTCTGGGGGTGGAATGGGTCCTTGTGGTGCTACGACTGGAGTCACGGTGGAGTGTGCCTCGTCAGGGGCCCTGTCCTGGCAGATGGTACTGCACACTCCACCCATTCATTTGAAATCGAAAGCTCTTTAGAGACAGCCACCTTGGCTTTGGCTGTGGTTTTCTTCTTTTAACATATTTAAAGATATTGGTTTGTTTGTTTTGCTAGTGCTGGTGCTTGAACTCAGTGCTTTGCATTCTCCTTTGGCTTTCCCGCTCCAATTGGCACTCTCCCACTTGAACTACATCTCCACTGCTGGCTTCTTACTGGTTAATCAGAGAAGAGTCCGTGGACTGTTCTGCCCAGGCTTGCTTTCTCACCTCACACCTCAGCCTCCTGAGTAGCTCTTGAGTAGAGCTGGTGCCCAGTTTCAAACATTCTTCACTTAGCTGTTTATAGCCATTTGGGATTGCACAGACAAGCAAGATAGAAATACATGTAACACTGCAGCAGTCATTCAGAAGAAGATTTCTTTCTGCTGGGAATTTTTCTTTTCCTTTTCCTTTTTTTTTGCCAGTCCTGCAACTTGAACTCCTGGGCGCTGTCCTGTCCTTAGACACTTTTTTGCTCAAGGCTAGCAGTCTGCCACTTGAGTCACAGTGCCACTTCTGGCTTCTGTGTATGTGTACCCAGGTTGAGCACTCTACCGAGAGGCCACATTCCCTGCCTGTTGGGAATTTTTCCATATCAGCCTTTGTGTGTGTGTCTGTGTGTGGGTGTGTCTGTGCCTGTGTGTGTCTGTATGTGTGTATCTGTGTCTGTGTCTATGTCTGCGTGTGTGTGGGTGTGTCTGTGTGTGTCTCTATGTGTGTATGTTTTAAACAGTACGTGGGTTTTGAACTCAGTGCCTTCTGCTTGCTAGCAGGGGATTTAACAACGGAAAAGTTCTTTCTCTCCACCTCTACCCCTTGTCTAAACATCTTGGTTATTTTTTTTTTCATTTTATTTTTTATTGTCAAGGTGATGTGTAGAGGGGTTACAGTTACATTCGCCAGATACTAGGTGCATTACTTCTCAGACAAAATCTTGGTTATTTTATACTAACATGAGCCTCATATTTCACACAACTTCACTCTAAATCATATTGTTATTATCTCCATTTTATCTTTTATTAATTTTTCCCTTTTTAGTTTCTAAATTCAAGACCTCCAACACTTGCTTGCTTGTTTTTTTGGTTTTCTTTTTGTTTTTTCTCTATCTTGAGGCTGGCACTCTTATCACTTGGATCCATGTTCCATCTCTGGTCTCTTGCTGGTAAATTGGAAATGAAGAGTCCCTCAGGCTGTCTGCCCAGGCTGCTTCCACCCTCCTCCCTCTGCCCACACCTGGACCTTCTCCACCTGGCCTCTCCCTTCCCAGCCTCCCTCTGCACATGACATTGCTCACTCTTCTGTTGCATGCAAGGGAACTGAGGTGAGGTGTGGCTCTGTGGGAGGGAGCTGAGGTGAGGTATGGATCTGAGGAGGAGCTGAGGTGAGGTGAGGATCTGAGGAGGAGCTGAGGTGAGGTAAGGTGTGGATCTGAGGAGGAGCTGAGGTGAGGTATGGAACTGAGGAGGAGATGAGTGAGGTGAGGAGCTGAGGAGGAGCTGAGGTGAGGTGAGGATCTGAGGAGGAGCTGAGGTGAGGTGAGGATCTGAGGAGGAGCTAAGGTGAGGTGAGGATCTCAGGAGGAGCTGAGGTGAGGTGAGGATCTGAGGGTGAGGTGAGGTGAGGATCTGAGGAGGAGCTGAGGTGAGGTGAGGATCTGAGAAGGAGCTGAGGTGAGGTGAGGATCTGAGGAGGAGCTGAGGTGAGGTGAGGATCTGAGGAGGAGCTGAGGTGAGGTGAGGAGCTGAGGTGAGGTGAGGATCTGAGGAGGAGCTGAGGTGGGGTGAGGATCTGAGGAGGAGGTGAGGTGGGGTGAGGAGCTGAGGTGGGGTGAGGATCTGAGGAGGAGATGAGGTGAGGTGAGGAGCTGAGGTGAGGTGAGGAGCTGAGGTGGCGTGAGGATCTGAGGAGGAGAAGAGGTGAGGTGAGGTGAGGATCTGAGGAGGAGATGAGGTGAGCTGAGGACACGAGGAGGAGCTGAGGTGAGGTGAGGACCCGAGGAGGAGCTGCGGTGAGGTGAGGACCCGAGGAGGAGCTGAGGTGAGGTGAGGATCTGAGGAGGAGCTGAGGTGATGTGAGGATCTGAGGAGGAGCTGAGGTGGGGTGAGGATCTGAGGAGGAGATGAGGTGAGGTGAGGATTCGAAGAGGAGCTGAGGTGAGGTGAGGATCCGAGGGGGAGCTGAGGTGAGGTGAGGATCTGAGGAGGAGCTGAGGTGAGGTGAGGAGCTGAGGAGGAGCTGAGGTGAGGTGAGGATCTGAGGGGGAGCTGAGGTGAGGTGAGGATCTGAGGGGGAGCTGAGGTGAGGTGAGGATCTGAGGAGGAGGTGAGGTGAGGTGAGGATCTGAGGAGGAGGTGAGGTGAGGTGAGGATCTGAGGAGGAGGTGAGGTGAGGTGAGGATCTGAGGAGGAGATGAGGTGAGGTGAGGATCTGAGGAGGAGCTGAGGTGAGGTGAAGATCTGAGGAGGAGCTGAGGTGAGGTGAGGATCTGAGGAGGAGATGAGGTGAGGTGAGGATCTGAGGAGGAGCTGAGGTGAGGTGAAGATCTGAGGAGGAGCTGAGCTGAGGTGAGGATCTGAGGAGGACCTGAGGTGAGGTGAGGTGAGGATCTGAGGAGGAGCTGAGGTGAGGTGAGGACCTGAGGAGGAGCTGAGGTGAGGTGAGGATCTGAGGAGGAGCTGAGGTGAGGTGAGGAGCTGAGGAACTGAGGTGAGGTGAGGATCTGAGGAGGAGATGAGGTGAGGTGAGGATCCGAAGAGGAGCTGAGGTGAGGTGAGGATCTGAGGAGGAGCTGAGGTGAGGTGTGATCTGAGGAGGTGAGGTGAGAGGAGGAGCTGAGGAGGAGCTGAGGTGAGGTGAGGATCTGAGGAGGAGCTGAGATGAGGTGAGGATCTGAGGAGGAGCTGAGGTGAGGTGAGGATCTGAGAGGAGCTGAGGTGAGGTGAGGACCCGAGCAGGAGCTGAGGTGAGGTGAGGATCTGAGGAGGAGATGAGGTAAGGTGAGGATCTGAGGAGGAGCTGAGGTGAGGTAAGGGTCTCAGGAAGAGCTGAGGTGAGGATCTGAGGAGGAGCTGAGGTGAGGTGAGGATCTGAGGAGGAGCTGAGGTGAGGTGAGGATCTGAGGGTGAGGTGAGGTGAGGATCTGAGGAGGAGCTGAGGTGAGGTGAGGATCTGAGGGTGAGGTGAGGTGAGGATCTGAGGAGGAGCTGAGGTGAGGTGAGGATCTGAGGAGGAGCTGAGGTGAGGTGAGGAGCTGAGGTGAGGTGAGGATCTGAGGAGGAGCTGAGTTGGGGTGAGGATCTGAGGAGGAGGTGAGGTGAGGTGAGGAGCTGAGGTGGGGTGAGGATCTGAGGAGGAGATGAGGTGAGGTGAGGTGAGGATCTGAGGAGGAGATGAGGTGAGGTGAGGAGCTGAGGTGGGGTGAGGATCTGAGGAGGAGATGAGGTGAGGTGAGGTGAGGATCTGAGGAGGAGATGAGGTGAGGTGAGGACACGAGGAGGAGCTGAGGTGAGGTGAGGACCCGAGGAGGAGCTGAGGTGAGGTGAGGATCTGAGGCGGAGCTTAGGTGAGGTGAGGATCTGAGGAGGAGGTGAGGTGAGGTGAGGATCTGAGGAGGAGGTGAGGTGAGGTGAGGATCTGAGGAGGAGGTGAGGTGAGGTGAGGATCTGAGGAGGAGATGAGGTGAGGTGAGGACCTGAGGAGGAGCTGAGGTGAGGTGAGGTGAGGATCTGAGGAGGAGATGAGGTGAGGTCAGGTGAGGATCTGAGGAGGAGATAAGGTGAGGTGAGGACCTGAGCAGGAGCTGAGGTGGGGTGAGGATCTGAGGAGGAGCTTAGGTGAGGTGAGGATCTGATGAGCTGAGGTGAGGTGAGGATGTGAGCAGGAGCTGAGGTGAGGTGAGGACCTGAGGAGGAGCTGAGGTGAGGTGAGGATCTGAGGAGGAGCTGTGGTGAGGGTCTGAGGAGGAGCTGAGGTGAGGTGAGGATCTGAGGAGGAGCTGAGTTGAGGTGAGGTGAGGATCTGAAAGGAGATAAGATGAGGTGAGGACCTGAGGAGGAGAAGAGGTGAGGTGAATTGAGGATCTGAGGAGGAGATGAGGTGAGGTGAGGGTCTGAGGAGCAGCTGAGGTGAGGTGAGGATCTGACCAGGACCTGAGGTGAGGTGAGGTGAGGATGTGAGGAGGAGATGAGGTGAGGTGAGGATCTGAGGAGGAACTGAGGTGAGGTGAGGACCTGAGGAGGAGCTGAGGTGAGGTGAGGACCTGAGGAGGAGCTGTGGTGAGGATCTGAGGAGGAGCTGAGGTGAGGTGAGGACCTGAGGAGGAGCTGAGGTGAAGATCTGAGGAGGAGCTGAGGTGAGGTGAGGTGAGGATCTGAAGAGGAGATGAGGTGAGGTGAGGACCTGAGGAGGAGATGAGGTGAGGTGAGGTGAGGATCTGAGGAGGAGCTGAGGTGAGGTGAGTACCTGAGGAGGAGATGAGGTGAGGTGAGGTGAGGATCTGAGGAGGAGATGAGGTGAGGTGAGGACCTGAGGAGGAGATGAGGTGAGGTGAGGTGAGGATCTGAAGAGGAGATGAGGTGAGGTGAGGATCTGAGGAGGAGCTGAGGTGAGGTGAGGTGAGGATCTGAAGAGGAGATGAGGTGAGGTGAGGACCTGAGGAGGAGCTGAGGTTGGGTGAGGATCTGAAGAGGAGCTGAGGTGAGGTGAGGATCTGAGGAGCTGAGGTGAGGTGAGGATCTGAGGAGCTGTGGTGAGGTGAGGTGAGGATCTGAGGAGGAGCTTAGGTGAGGTGAGGTGAGGATCTGAGGAAGAGCTGAGGTGAGGTGAGGATCTGAGGAGGAGCTGAGGCGAGGTGAAGATCTGAGGAGGAGCTGAGGTGAGGTGAGGATCTGAGGAGGAGCTGAGCTGAGGTGAGTATCTGAGGAGGAGCTGAGGTGAGGTGAGGATCTGAGGAGGAGCTGAGCTGAGCTGAGGTGAGGATCTGAGGAGGAGCTGAGCTGAGGTGAGGATCTGAGGAGGAGATGAGCTGAGGTGAGGATCTGAGGAGGAGATGAGGTGAGGTGAGGATCTGAGGAGGAGCTGAGGTGAGGTGAGCAGCTGAGCTGAGGTGAGGTGAGGATCTGAGGTGGAGCTGAGCTGAGGTGAGGATCTGAGGAGGAGCTGAGCTGAGGTGAGGATCTGAGGAGGAGCTGAGGTGAGGTGAGGATCTGAGGAGGAGCTGAGCTGAGCTGAGGTGAGGATCTGAGGAGGAGCTGAGCTGAGGTGAGGATCTGAGGAGGAGATGAGCTGAGGTGAGGATCTGAGGAGGAGATGAGGTGAGGTGAGGATCTGAGGAGGAGCTGAGGTGAGATGAGGATCTGAGGAGGAGCTGAGGTGAGATGAGGTGAGGATCTGAGGAGGAGATGAGGTGAGGTGAGTATCTGAGGAGGAGCTGAGGTGAGGTGAGGACCTGAGGAGGAGCTGAGGTGAGGTGAGGACCTGAGGAGGAGCTGTGGTGAGGATCTGAGGAGGAGCTGAGGTGAGATGAGGATCTGAGGAGGAGCTGAGGTGAGGTGAGTATCTGAGGAGGAGCTGAGGTGAGGTGAGGATCTGAGGAGGAGCTGAGGTGAGGTGAGGATCTGAGGAGGTGGTGAGGTGAGGTGAGGATCTGAGGAGGAGCTGAGGTGAGGTGAGGATCTGAGGAGGAGCTGAGGTGGGGTGAGGATCTGAGGAGGAGCTGAGGTGAGGTGAGGACCTGAGGAGGAGCTGAGGTGAGGTGAGGATCTGAGGAGGAGCTGAGGTGAGGTTAGGTGAGGATCTGAGGAGAAGATGAGGTGAGGTGAGGATCTGAGGAGCTGAGGTGAGGTGAGGATGTGAGGAGGAGATGAGGTGAGGTGAGGATCTGAGGAGGAACTGAGGTGAGGTGAGGACCTGAGGAGGAGCTGAGGTGAGGTGAGGACCTGAGGAGGAGCTGTGGTGAGGATCTGAGGAGGAGCTGAGGTGAGGTGAGGACCTGAGGAGGAGCTGAGGTGAAGATCTGAGGAGGAGCTGAGGTGAGGTGAGGTGAGGATCTGAAGAGGAGATGAGGTGAGGTGAGGACCTGAGGAGGAGATGAGGTGAGGTGAGGTGAGGATCTGAGGAGGAGCTGAGGTGAGGTGAGTACCTGAGGAGGATATGAGGTGAGGTGAGGTGAGGATCTGAGGAGGAGATGAGGTGAGGTGAGGACCTGAGGAGGAGATGAGGTGAGGTGAGGTGAGGATCTGAAGAGGAGATGAGGTGAGGTGAGGATCTGAGGAGGAGCTGAGGTGAGGTGAGGTGAGGATCTGAAGAGGAGATGAGGTGAGGTGAGGACCTGAGGAGGAGCTGAGGTTGGGTGAGGATCTGAAGAGGAGCTGAGGTGAGGTGAGGATCTGAGGAGCTGAGGTGAGGTGAGGATCTGAGGAGCTGAGGTGAGGTGAGGATCTGAGGAGCTGTGGTGAGGTGAGGTGAGGATCTGAGGAGGAGCTTAGGTGAGGTGAGGTGAGGATCTGAGGAAGAGCTGAGGTGAGGTGAGGATCTGAGGAGGAGCTGAGGCGAGGTGAAGATCTGAGGAGGAGCTGAGGTGAGGTGAGGATCTGAGGAGGAGCTGAGCTGAGGTGAGTATCTGAGGAGGAGCTGAGGTGAGGTGAGGATCTGAGGAGGAGCTGAGCTGAGCTGAGGTGAGGATCTGAGGAGGAGCTGAGCTGAGGTGAGGATCTGAGGAGGAGATGAGCTGAGGTGAGGATCTGAGGAGGAGATGAGGTGAGGTGAGGATCTGAGGAGGAGCTGAGGTGAGGTGAGCAGCTGAGCTGAGGTGAGGTGAGGATCTGAGGTGGAGCTGAGCTGAGGTGAGGATCTGAGGAGGAGCTGAGCTGAGGTGAGGATCTGAGGAGGAGCTGAGGTGAGGTGAGGATCTGAGGAGGAGCTGAGCTGAGCTGAGGTGAGGATCTGAGGAGGAGCTGAGCTGAGGTGAGGATCTGAGGAGGAGATGAGCTGAGGTGAGGATCTGAGGAGGAGATGAGGTGAGGTGAGGATCTGAGGAGGAGCTGAGGTGAGATGAGGATCTGAGGAGGAGCTGAGGTGAGATGAGGTGAGGATCTGAGGAGGAGATGAGGTGAGGTGAGTATCTGAGGAGGAGCTGAGGTGAGGTGAGGACCTGAGGAGGAGCTGAGGTGAGGTGAGGACCTGAGGAGGAGCTGTGGTGAGGATCTGAGGAGGAGCTGAGGTGAGATGAGGATCTGAGGAGGAGCTGAGGTGAGGTGAGTATCTGAGGAGGAGCTGAGGTGAGGTGAGGATCTGAGGAGGAGCTGAGGTGAGGTGAGGATCTGAGGAGGTGGTGAGGTGAGGTGAGGATCTGAGGAGGAGCTGAGGTGAGGTGAGGATCTGAGGAGGAGCTGAGGTGGGGTGAGGATCTGAGGAGGAGCTGAGGTGAGGTGAGGACCTGAGGAGGAGCTGAGGTGAGGTGAGGATCTGAGGAGGAGCTGAGGTGAGGTTAGGTGAGGATCTGAGGAGAAGATGAGGTGAGGTGAGGATCTGAGGAGCTGAGGTGAGGTGAGGATCTGAGGAGGAACTGAGGTGAGGTGAGGATCTGAGGAGGAGCTGGGCTGAGGTGAGGAACTGAGGAGGAGATGAGGTGAGGTGAGGATGTGAGGAGGAGCTGAGGTGAGGTGAGTATCTGAGGAGGACCTGAGGTGAGGTGAGGTGAGGATCTGAGGAGAAGATGAGGTGAGTTGAGGATCTGAGGAGCTGAGGTGAGGTGAGGATCTGAGGAGGAGCTGAGGTGAGGTGAGGATCTGAGGAGGAGATGAGGTGAGGTGAGGATCTGAGGAGGAGCTGAGGTGAGGTGAAGATCTGAGGAGGAGCTGAGCTGAGGTGAGGATCTGAGGAGGACCTGAGGTGAGGTGAGGTGAGGATCTGAGGAGGAGCTGAGGTGAGGTGAGGACCTGAGGAGGAGCTGAGGTGAGGTGAGGATCTGAGGAGGAGCTGAGGTGAGGTGAGGAGCTGAGGAACTGAGGTGAGGTGAGGATCTGAGGAGGAGATGAGGTGAGGTGAGGATCCGAAGAGGAGCTGAGGTGAGGTGAGGATCTGAGGAGGAGCTGAGGTGAGGTGTGATCTGAGGAGGTGAGGTGAGAGGAGGAGCTGAGGAGGAGCTGAGGTGAGGTGAGGATCTGAGGAGGAGCTGAGATGAGGTGAGGATCTGAGGAGGAGCTGACGTGAGGTGAGGATCTGAGAGGAGCTGAGGTGAGGTGAGGACCCGAGCAGGAGCTGAGGTGAGGTGAGGATCTGAGGAGGAGATGAGGTAAGGTGAGGATCTGAGGAGGAGCTGAGGTGAGGTGAGGTGAGGTGAGGTGAGGTGTGGATCTGAGGAGGAGCTGAGGTGAGGTATGGATCTGAGGAGGAGATGAGTGAGGTGAGAATCTGAGGAGGAGCTGAGGTGAGGTAAGGGTCTCAGGAAGAGCTGAGGTGAGGATCTGAGGAGGAGCTGAGGTGAGGTGAGGATCTGAGGAGGAGCTGAGGTGAGGTGAGGATCTGAGGGTGAGGTGAGGTGAGGATCTGAGGAGGAGCTGAGGTGAGGTGAGGATCTGAGGGTGAGGTGAGGTGAGGATCTGAGGAGGAGCTGAGGTGAGGTGAGGATCTGAGGAGGAGCTGAGGTGAGGTGAGGAGCTGAGGTGAGGTGAGGATCTGAGGAGGAGCTGAGTTGGGGTGAGGATCTGAGGAGGAGGTGAGGTGAGGTGAGGAGCTGAGGTGGGGTGAGGATCTGAGGAGGAGATGAGGTGAGGTGAGGTGAGGATCTGAGGAGGAGATGAGGTGAGGTGAGGAGCTGAGGTGGGGTGAGGATCTGAGGAGGAGATGAGGTGAGGTGAGGTGAGGATCTGAGGAGGAGATGAGGTGAGGTGAGGACACGAGGAGGAGCTGAGGTGAGGTGAGGACCCGAGGAGGAGCTGAGGTGAGGTGAGGATCTGAGGCGGAGCTTAGGTGAGGTGAGGATCTGAGGAGGAGGTGAGGTGAGGTGAGGATCTGAGGAGGAGGTGAGGTGAGGTGAGGATCTGAGGAGGAGGTGAGGTGAGGTGAGGATCTGAGGAGGAGATGAGGTGAGGTGAGGACCTGAGGAGGAGCTGAGGTGAGGTGAGGTGAGGATCTGAGGAGGAGATGAGGTGAGGTCAGGTGAGGATCTGAGGAGGAGATAAGGTGAGGTGAGGACCTGAGCAGGAGCTGAGGTGGGGTGAGGATCTGAGGAGGAGCTTAGGTGAGGTGAGGATCTGATGAGCTGAGGTGAGGTGAGGATGTGAGCAGGAGCTGAGGTGAGGTGAGGACCTGAGGAGGAGCTGAGGTGAGGTGAGGATCTGAGGAGGAGCTGTGGTGAGGGTCTGAGGAGGAGCTGAGGTGAGGTGAGGATCTGAGGAGGAGCTGAGTTGAGGTGAGGTGAGGATCTGAAAGGAGATAAGATGAGGTGAGGACCTGAGGAGGAGAAGAGGTGAGGTGAATTGAGGATCTGAGGAGGAGATGAGGTGAGGTGAGGGTCTGAGGAGCAGCTGAGGTGAGGTGAGGATCTGACCAGGACCTGAGGTGAGGTGAGGTGAGGATGTGAGGAGGAGATGAGGTGAGGTGAGGATCTGAGGAGGAACTGAGGTGAGGTGAGGACCTGAGGAGGAGCTGAGGTGAGGTGAGGACCTGAGGAGGAGCTGTGGTGAGGATCTGAGGAGGAGCTGAGGTGAGGTGAGGACCTGAGGAGGAGCTGAGGTGAAGATCTGAGGAGGAGCTGAGGTGAGGTGAGGTGAGGATCTGAAGAGGAGATGAGGTGAGGTGAGGACCTGAGGAGGAGATGAGGTGAGGTGAGGTGAGGATCTGAGGAGGAGCTGAGGTGAGGTGAGTACCTGAGGAGGAGATGAGGTGAGGTGAGGTGAGGATCTGAGGAGGAGATGAGGTGAGGTGAGGACCTGAGGAGGAGATGAGGTGAGGTGAGGTGAGGATCTGAAGAGGAGATGAGGTGAGGTGAGGATCTGAGGAGGAGCTGAGGTGAGGTGAGGTGAGGATCTGAAGAGGAGATGAGGTGAGGTGAGGACCTGAGGAGGAGCTGAGGTTGGGTGAGGATCTGAAGAGGAGCTGAGGTGAGGTGAGGATCTGAGGAGCTGAGGTGAGGTGAGGATCTGAGGAGCTGTGGTGAGGTGAGGTGAGGATCTGAGGAGGAGCTTAGGTGAGGTGAGGTGAGGATCTGAGGAAGAGCTGAGGTGAGGTGAGGATCTGAGGAGGAGCTGAGGCGAGGTGAAGATCTGAGGAGGAGCTGAGGTGAGGTGAGGATCTGAGGAGGAGCTGAGCTGAGGTGAGTATCTGAGGAGGAGCTGAGGTGAGGTGAGGATCTGAGGAGGAGCTGAGCTGAGCTGAGGTGAGGATCTGAGGAGGAGCTGAGCTGAGGTGAGGATCTGAGGAGGAGATGAGCTGAGGTGAGGATCTGAGGAGGAGATGAGGTGAGGTGAGGATCTGAGGAGGAGCTGAGGTGAGGTGAGCAGCTGAGCTGAGGTGAGGTGAGGATCTGAGGTGGAGCTGAGCTGAGGTGAGGATCTGAGGAGGAGCTGAGCTGAGGTGAGGATCTGAGGAGGAGCTGAGGTGAGGTGAGGATCTGAGGAGGAGCTGAGCTGAGCTGAGGTGAGGATCTGAGGAGGAGCTGAGCTGAGGTGAGGATCTGAGGAGGAGATGAGCTGAGGTGAGGATCTGAGGAGGAGATGAGGTGAGGTGAGGATCTGAGGAGGAGCTGAGGTGAGATGAGGATCTGAGGAGGAGCTGAGGTGAGATGAGGTGAGGATCTGAGGAGGAGATGAGGTGAGGTGAGTATCTGAGGAGGAGCTGAGGTGAGGTGAGGACCTGAGGAGGAGCTGAGGTGAGGTGAGGACCTGAGGAGGAGCTGTGGTGAGGATCTGAGGAGGAGCTGAGGTGAGATGAGGATCTGAGGAGGAGCTGAGGTGAGGTGAGTATCTGAGGAGGAGCTGAGGTGAGGTGAGGATCTGAGGAGGAGCTGAGGTGAGGTGAGGATCTGAGGAGGTGGTGAGGTGAGGTGAGGATCTGAGGAGGAGCTGAGGTGAGGTGAGGATCTGAGGAGGAGCTGAGGTGGGGTGAGGATCTGAGGAGGAGCTGAGGTGAGGTGAGGACCTGAGGAGGAGCTGAGGTGAGGTGAGGATCTGAGGAGGAGCTGAGGTGAGGTTAGGTGAGGATCTGAGGAGAAGATGAGGTGAGGTGAGGATCTGAGGAGCTGAGGTGAGGTGAGGATCTGAGGAGGAACTGAGGTGAGGTGAGGATCTGAGGAGGAGCTGGGCTGAGGTGAGGAACTGAGGAGGAGATGAGGTGAGGTGAGGATGTGAGGAGGAGCTGAGGTGAGGTGAGTATCTGAGGAGGACCTGAGGTGAGGTGAGGTGAGGATCTGAGGAGAAGATGAGGTGAGTTGAGGATCTGAGGAGCTGAGGTGAGGTGAGGATCTGAGGAGGAACTGAGGTGAGGTGAGGATCTGAGGAGGAGCTGGGCTGAGGTAAGGATCTGAGGAGGAGATGAGGTGAGGTGAGGATGTGAGGAGGAGCTGAGGTGAGGTGAGTATCTGAGGAGGAACTGAGCTGAGTTGAGGTGAGGATCTGAGGAGGAGCTGAGCTGAGTTGAGGTGAGGATCTGAGGAGGAGCTGAGCTGAGGTGAGGATCTGAGGAGGAGATGAGGTGAGGTGAGGATCTGAGGAGGAGATGAGGTGAGGTGAGGATCTGAGGAGGAGCTGAGGTGGAGTGAGGAGCTGAGCTAAGGTGAGGTGAGGAACTGCGGAGGAGCTGAGCTGAGGTGAGGACCTTAGGAGGAGCTGAGGTGAGATGAGGATCTGAGGAGCAGCTGAGGTGAGGTGAGGTGAGGATCTGAAGAGGAGATGAGGTGAGGTGAGGACCTGAGGAGGAGATGAGGTGAGGTGAGGTGAGGATCTGAGGAGGAGCTGAGGTGAGGTGAGGATCTGAGGAGGAGCTGAGGTGAGGTGAGGATCTGAGGAGGAGCTGGGCTGAGGTGAGGATCTGAGGAGGAGCTGAGGTGAAGTGAGGATCTGAGGAGGAGATGAGGTGAGGTGAGGATCTGAGGAGGAGCTGAGCTGAGGTGAGGATCTGAGGAGAAGCTGAGGTGAAGTGAGGATCTGAGGAGGAGCTGAGGTGAGGTGAGGATCTGAGGAGGAGCTGAGCTGAGCTGAGGTGAGGATCTGAGGAGGAGCTGAGCTGAGGTGAGGATCTGAGGAGGAGATGAGTTGAGGTGAGGATCTGAGGAGGAGCTGAGGTGAGGTGAGGATCTGAGGAGGAGCTGAGGTGAGGTGAGGATCTGAGGAGGAGCTGAGCTGAGCTGAGGTGAGGATCTGAGGAGGAGCTGAGCTGAGGTGATGACCTGAGGAGGAGCTGAGGTGAGGTGAGGTGAGGATCTGAGGAGGAGATGAGGTGAGGTGAGGATCTGAGGAGGAGCTGAGCTGAGCTGAGGTGAGGATCTGAGGAGGAGCTGAGCTGAGGTGAGGATCTGAGGAGGAGATGAGGTGAGGTGAGGATCTGAGGAGGAGCTGAGGTGAGGTGAGAATCTGAGGAGGAGCTGACGTGAGGTGAGGATCTGAGGAGGAGCTGAGCTGAGGTGATGACCTGAGGAGGAGCTGAGGTGAGGTGAGGTGAGGATCTGAGGAGGAGCTGAGGTGAGGTGAGGATCTGAGGAGGAGCTGAGGTGAGGTGAGGTGAGGATCCCAAGAGGAGATGAGGTGAGGTCAGGTGAGGATCCCAAGAGGAGATGAGGTGAGGTGAGGACCTGAGTAGGAGCTGAGGTGGGGTGAGGATCTGAGGAGGAGCTGAGGTGAGGTGAGGATCTGAGGAGGAGCTGAGGTGGAGTGAGGAACTGCGGAGGAGCTGAGCTGAGGTGAGGTCCTGAGGAGGAGCTGAGGTGAGGTGAGGATCTGAGGAGGAGATGAGATGAAGTGAGGATCCAAAGAGAAGGTGAGGTGAGGTGAGGATCTGAGGAGGAGGTGAGGTGAGGTGAGGATCTGAGGAGGAGGTGAGGTGAGGTGAGGATCTGAGGAGGAGATGAGGTGAGGTGAGGATCTGAGGAGGAGCTGAGGTGAGGTGAAGATCTGAGGAGGAGCTGAGGTGAGGTGAGGATCTGAGGAGGAGATGAGGTGAGGTGAGGATCTGAGGAGGAGCTGAGGTGAGGTGAAGATCTGAGGAGGAGCTGAGCTGAGGTGAGGATCTGAGGAGGACCTGAGGTGAGGTGAGGTGAGGATCTGAGGAGGAGCTGAGGTGAGGTGAGGACCTGAGGAGGAGCTGAGGTGAGGTGAGGATCTGAGGAGGAGCTGAGGTGAGGTGAGGAGCTGAGGAACTGAGGTGAGGTGAGGATCTGAGGAGGAGATGAGGTGAGGTGAGGATCCGAAGAGGAGCTGAGGTGAGGTGAGGATCTGAGGAGGAGCTGAGGTGAGGTGTGATCTGAGGAGGTGAGGTGAGAGGAGGAGCTGAGGAGGAGCTGAGGTGAGGTGAGGATCTGAGGAGGAGCTGAGATGAGGTGAGCATCTGAGGAGGAGCTGACGTGAGGTGAGGATCTGAGAGGAGCTGAGGTGAGGTGAGGACCCGAGCAGGAGCTGAGGTGAGGTGAGGATCTGAGGAGGAGATGAGGTAAGGTGAGGATCTGAGGAGGAGCTGAGGTGAGGTGAGGTGAGGTGAGGTGAGGTGTGGATCTGAGGAGGAGCTGAGGTGAGGTATGGATCTGAGGAGGAGATGAGTGAGGTGAGAATCTGAGGAGGAGCTGAGGTGAGGTAAGGGTCTCAGGAAGAGCTGAGGTGAGGATCTGAGGAGGAGCTGAGGTGAGGTGAGGATCTGAGGAGGAGCTGAGGTGAGGTGAGATTCTGAGGGTGAGGTGAGGTGAGGATCTGAGGAGGAGCTGAGGTGAGGTGAGGATCTGAGGGTGAGGTGAGGTGAGGATCTGAGGAGGAGCTGAGGTGAGGTGAGGATCTGAGGAGGAGCTGAGGTGAGGTGAGGAGCTGAGGTGAGGTGAGGATCTGAGGAGGAGCTGAGTTGGGGTGAGGATCTGAGGAGGAGGTGAGGTGAGGTGAGGAGCTGAGGTGGGGTGAGGATCTGAGGAGGAGATGAGGTGAGGTGAGGTGAGGATCTGAGGAGGAGATGAGGTGAGGTGAGGAGCTGAGGTGGGGTGAGGATCTGAGGAGGAGATGAGGTGAGGTGAGGTGAGGATCTGAGGAGGAGATGAGGTGAGGTGAGGACACGAGGAGGAGCTGAGGTGAGGTGAGGACCCGAAGAGGAGCTGAGGTGAGGTGAGGATCTGAGGCGGAGCTTAGGTGAGGTGAGGATCTGAGGAGGAGGTGAGGTGAGGTGAGGATCTGAGGAGGAGGTGAGGTGAGGTGAGGATCTGAGGAGGAGGTGAGGTGAGGTGAGGATCTGAGGAGGAGATGAGGTGAGGTGAGGACCTGAGGAGGAGCTGAGGTGAGGTGAGGTGAGGATCTGAGGAGGAGATGAGGTGAGGTCAGGTGAGGATCTGAGGAGGAGATAAGGTGAGGTGAGGACCTGAGCAGGAGCTGAGGTGGGGTGAGGATCTGAGGAGGAGCTTAGGTGAGGTGAGGATCTGATGAGCTGAGGTGAGGTGAGGATGTGAGCAGGAGCTGAGGTGAGGTGAGGACCTGAGGAGGAGCTGAGGTGAGGTGAGGATCTGAGGAGGAGCTGTGGTGAGGGTCTGAGGAGGAGCTGAGGTGAGGTGAGGATCTGAGGAGGAGCTGAGTTGAGGTGAGGTGAGGATCTGAAAGGAGATAAGATGAGGTGAGGACCTGAGGAGGAGAAGAGGTGAGGTGAATTGAGGATCTGAGGAGGAGATGAGGTGAGGTGAGGGTCTGAGGAGCAGCTGAGGTGAGGTGAGGATCTGACCAGGACCTGAGGTGAGGTGAGGTGAGGATGTGAGGAGGAGATGAGGTGAGGTGAGGATCTGAGGAGGAACTGAGGTGAGGTGAGGACCTGAGGAGGAGCTGAGGTGAGGTGAGGACCTGAGGAGGAGCTGTGGTGAGGATCTGAGGAGGAGCTGAGGTGAGGTGAGGACCTGAGGAGGAGCTGAGGTGAAGATCTGAGGAGGAGCTGAGGTGAGGTGAGGTGAGGATCTGAAGAGGAGATGAGGTGAGGTGAGGACCTGAGGAGGAGATGAGGTGAGGTGAGGTGAGGATCTGAGGAGGAGCTGAGGTGAGGTGAGTACCTGAGGAGGAGATGAGGTGAGGTGAGGTGAGGATCTGAGGAGGAGATGAGGTGAGGTGAGGACCTGAGGAGGAGATGAGGTGAGGTGAGGTGAGGATCTGAAGAGGAGATGAGGTGAGGTGAGGATCTGAGGAGGAGCTGAGGTGAGGTGAGGTGAGGATCTGAAGAGGAGATGAGGTGAGGTGAGGACCTGAGGAGGAGCTGAGGTTGGGTGAGGATCTGAAGAGGAGCTGAGGTGAGGTGAGGATCTGAGGAGCTGAGGTGAGGTGAGGATCTGAGGAGCTGTGGTGAGGTGAGGTGAGGATCTGAGGAGGAGCTTAGGTGAGGTGAGGTGAGGATCTGAGGAAGAGCTGAGGTGAGGTGAGGATCTGAGGAGGAGCTGAGGCGAGGTGAAGATCTGAGGAGGAGCTGAGGTGAGGTGAGGATCTGAGGAGGAGCTGAGCTGAGGTGAGTATCTGAGGAGGAGCTGAGGTGAGGTGAGGATCTGAGGAGGAGCTGAGCTGAGCTGAGGTGAGGATCTGAGGAGGAGCTGAGCTGAGGTGAGGATCTGAGGAGGAGATGAGCTGAGGTGAGGATCTGAGGAGGAGATGAGGTGAGGTGAGGATCTGAGGAGGAGCTGAGGTGAGGTGAGCAGCTGAGCTGAGGTGAGGTGAGGATCTGAGGTGGAGCTGAGCTGAGGTGAGGATCTGAGGAGGAGCTGAGCTGAGGTGAGGATCTGAGGAGGAGCTGAGGTGAGGTGAGGATCTGAGGAGGAGCTGAGCTGAGCTGAGGTGAGGATCTGAGGAGGAGCTGAGCTGAGGTGAGGATCTGAGGAGGAGATGAGCTGAGGTGAGGATCTGAGGAGGAGATGAGGTGAGGTGAGGATCTGAGGAGGAGCTGAGGTGAGATGAGGATCTGAGGAGGAGCTGAGGTGAGATGAGGTGAGGATCTGAGGAGGAGATGAGGTGAGGTGAGGATCTGAGGAGGAGCTGAGGTGAGGTGAGGACCTGAGGAGGAGCTGAGGTGAGGTGAGGACCTGAGGAGGAGCTGTGGTGAGGATCTGAGGAGGAGCTGAGGTGAGATGAGGATCTGAGGAGGAGCTGAGGTGAGGTGAGTATCTGAGGAGGAGCTGAGGTGAGGTGAGGATCTGAGGAGGAGCTGAGGTGAGGTGAGGATCTGAGGAGGTGGTGAGGTGAGGTGAGGATCTGAGGAGGAGCTGAGGTGAGGTGAGGATCTGAGGAGGAGCTGAGGTGGGGTGAGGATCTGAGGAGGAGCTGAGGTGAGGTGAGGACCTGAGGAGGAGCTGAGGTGAGGTGAGGATCTGAGGAGGAGCTGAGGTGAGGTTAGGTGAGGATCTGAGGAGAAGATGAGGTGAGGTGAGGATCTGAGGAGCTGAGGTGAGGTGAGGATCTGAGGAGGAACTGAGGTGAGGTGAGGATCTGAGGAGGAGCTGGGCTGAGGTGAGGAACTGAGGAGGAGATGAGGTGAGGTGAGGATGTGAGGAGGAGCTGAGGTGAGGTGAGTATCTGAGGAGGACCTGAGGTGAGGTGAGGTGAGGATCTGAGGAGAAGATGAGGTGAGTTGAGGATCTGAGGAGCTCAGGTGAGGTGAGGATCTGAGGAGGAACTGAGGTGAGGTGAGGATCTGAGGAGGAGCTGGGCTGAGGTGAGGATCTGAGGAGGAGATGAGGTGAGGTGAGGATGTGAGGAGGAGCTGAGGTGAGGTGAGTATCTGAGGAGGAACTGAGCTGAGTTGAGGTGAGGATCTGAGGAGGAGCTGAGCTGAGTTGAGGTGAGGATCTGAGGAGGAGCTGAGCTGAGGTGAGGATCTGAGGAGGAGATGAGGTGAGGTGAGGATCTGAGGAGGAGATGAGGTGAGGTGAGGATCTGAGGAGGAGCTGAGGTGGAGTGAGGAGCTGAGCTAAGGTGAGGTGAGGAACTGCGGAGGAGCTGAGCTGAGGTGAGGACCTTAGGAGGAGCTGAGGTGAGATGAGGATCTGAGGAGCAGCTGAGGTGAGGTGAGGTGAGGATCTGAAGAGGAGATGAGGTGAGGTGAGGACCTGAGGAGGAGATGAGGTGAGGTGAGGTGAGGATCTGAGGAGGAGCTGAGGTGAGGTGAGGATCTGAGGAGGAGCTGAGGTGAGGTGAGGATCTGAGGAGGAGCTGGGCTGAGGTGAGGATCTGAGGAGGAGCTGAGGTGAAGTGAGGATCTGAGGAGGAGATGAGGTGAGGTGAGGATCTGAGGAGGAGCTGAGGTGAGGATCTGAGGAGAAGCTGAGGTGAAGTGAGGATCTGAGGAGGAGCTGAGGTGAGGTGAGGATCTGAGGAGGAGCTGAGCTGAGCTGAGGTGAGGATCTGAGGAGGAGCTGAGCTGAGGTGAGGATCTGAGGAGGAGATGAGTTGAGGTGAGGATCTGAGGAGGAGCTGAGGTGAGGTGAGGATCTGAGGAGGAGCTGAGGTGAGGTGAGGATCTGAGGAGGAGCTGAGCTGAGCTGAGGTGAGGATCTGAGGAGGAGCTGAGCTGAGGTGATGATCTGAGGAGGAGCTGAGGTGAGGTGAGGTGAGGATCTGAGGAGGAGATGAGGTGAGGTGAGGATCTGAGGAGGAGCTGAGCTGAGCTGAGGTGAGGATCTGAGGAGGAGCTGAGCTGAGGTGAGGATCTGAGGAGGAGATGAGGTGAGGTGAGGATCTGAGGAGGAGCTGAGGTGAGGTGAGGATCTGAGGAGGAGCTGACGTGAGGTGAGGATCTGAGGAGGAGCTGAGCTGAGGTGATGACCTGAGGAGGAGCTGAGGTGAGGTGAGGTGAGGATCTGAGGAGGAGCTGAGGTGAGGTGAGGATCTGAGGAGGAGCTGAGGTGAGGTGAGGTGAGGATCTGAGGAGGAGATGAGGTGAGGTCAGGTGAGGATCCCAAGAGGAGATGAGGTGAGGTGAGGACCTGAGTAGGAGCTGAGGTGGGGTGAGGATCTGAGGAGGAGCTGAGGTGAGGTGAGGATCTGAGGAGGAGCTGAGGTGGAGTGAGGAACTGCGGAGGAGCTGAGCTGAGGTGAGGTCCTGAGGAGGAGCTGAGGTGAGGTGAGGATCTGAGGAGGAGATGAGATGAAGTGAGGATCCAAAGAGAAGGTGAGGTGAGGTGAGGATTTGAGGAGGAGCTGCGGTGAGGTGAGGATCTGAGGAGGAGCTGAGGTGAGGTGAGGATCTGAGGAGGAGATGAGGTGAGGTGAGGATCTGAGGAGGAGCTGAGCTGAGGTGAGGATCTGAGGAGGAGCTGAGTTGAGGTGAGGTGAGGATCTGAAAGGAGATGAGATGAGGTGAGGACCTGAGGAGGAGAAGAGGTGAGGTGAATTGAGGATCTGAGGAGGAGATGAGGTGAGGTGAGGATCTGAGGAGCAGCTGAGGTGAGGTGAGGATCTGAGGAGGACCTGAGGTGAGGTGAGGTGAGGATCTGAGTAGGAGATGAGGTGAGGTGAGGATCTGAGGAGGACCTGAGGTGGGGTGAGTATGTGAGGAGGAGCTGAGGTGAGGTGAGGACCTGAGGAGGAGCTGAGGTAAGGTGAGGATCTGAGGAGGAGCTGAGGTGAGGTTAGGTGAGGATCTGAGGACAAGATGAGGTCAGGTGAGGATCTGAGGAGGAGCTGAGGTGAGGTGAGGATCTGAGGAGGAGCTGAAGTGAGGTGAGGATCTGAGGAGGAGCTGAGCTGAGGTGAGGATCTGAGGAGGAGCTGAGGTGAGGTGAGGATCTGAGGAGGAGCTGAGGTGAGGTGAGGATCTGAGGAGGAGCTGAGGTGAGGTGAGGACCTGAGGAGGAGCTGAGGTGAGGTGAGGACCTGAGGAGGAGCTGTGGTGAGGATCTGAGGAGGAGCTGAGGTGAGATGAGGATCTGAGGAGGAGCTGAGGTGAGGATCTGAGGAGGAGCAGAGGTGTGGTGAGGTGAGGATCTGAAGAGGAGATGAGGTGAGGTAAGGACCTGAGGAGGAGATGAGGTGAGGTGAGGTGAGGATCTGAGGAGGAGCTGAGGTGAGGTGAGGACCTGAAGAGGAGATGATGTGAAGTGAGGTGAGGATCTGAGGAGGAGATGAGGTGAGGTGAGGATCTGAGGAGGAGCTGAGGTGAGGTGAGGTGAGGATCTGAAGAGGAGATGAGGTGAGGTGAGGACCTGAGGAGGAGCTGAGGTTGGGTGAGGATCTGAGGAGGAGCTGAGGTGAGGTGAGGATCTGAGGAGCTGTGGTGAGGTGAGGTGAGGATCTGAGGAGGAGCTGAGGTGAGGTGAGGTGAGGTGAGGATCTGAGGAAGAGCTGAGGTGAGGTGAGGATCTGAGGAGGAGCTGAGGTGAGGTGGAGATCTGAGGAGGAGCTGAGCTGAGGTGAGGATCTGAGGAGGAGCTGAGCTGAGGTGAGGATCTGAGGAGGAGATGAGGTGAGGTGAGGATCTGAGGAGTAGATGAGGTGAGGTGAGGATCTGAGGAGGAGATGAGGTGAGGTGAGGATCTGAGGAGGAGCTGAGGTGAGGAGCTGAGCTGAGGTGAGGACCTGAGGAGGAGCTGAGGTGAGGTGAGGTGAGGATCTGAGGAGGAGATGAGGTGAGGTGAGGATCTGAGTAGGAGCTGAGGTGGGGTGAGGATCTGAGGAGGAGCTGAGGTGAGGTGAGTATCTGAGGAGGAGCTGAGGTGGAGTGAGGATCTGAGGAGGAGCTGAGGTGAGGTGAGGACCTGAGGAGGAACTGAGGTGAGGTGAGGATCAGAGGAGGAGCTGAGGTGAGGTGAGGATCTGAGGAGGAGTTGAGGTGCGGTGAGGATCTGAGGAGGAGCTGGGCTGAGGTGAGGATCTGAGGAGGAGCTGAGGTGAGGTGAGTATCTGAGGAGGAGCTGAGGTGAGGTGAGGATCTGAGGAGGAGCTGAGGTGAGGTGAGGATCTGAGGAGGAGGTGAGGTGAGGTGAGGATCTGAGGAGGAGCTGAGGTGAGGTGAGGATCTGAGGAGGAGCTGAGGTGGGGTGAGGATCTGAGGAGGAGCTGAGGTGAGGTGAGGATCTGAGGAGCTGAGGTGAGGTGAGGATCTGAGGAGCTGTGGTGAGGTGAGGTGAGGATCTGAGGAGGAGCTGAGGTGAGGTGAGGTGAGGATCTGAGGAAGAGCTGAGGTGAGGTGAGGATCTGAGGAGGAGCTGAGGTGAGGTGAAGATCTGAGGAGGAGCTGAGCTGAGGTGAGGATCTGAGGAGGAGCTGAGCTGAGGTGAGGATCTGAGGAGGACATGAGGTGAGGTGAGGATCTGAGGAGGAGATGAGGTGAGGTGAGGATCTGAGGAGGAGATGAGGTGAGGTGAGGATGTGAGGAGGAGCTGAGGTGAGGAGCTGAGCTGAGGTGAGGACCTGAGGAGGAGCTGAGGTGTGGTGAGGTGAGGATCTGAGGAGGAGCTGAGGTGAGGTGAGGATCTGAGGAGGAGCTGAGGTGAGGTGAGTATCTGAGGAGGAGCTGAGGTGGAGTGAGGATCTGAGGAGGAGCTGAGGTGAGGTGAGGACCTGAGGAGGAACTGAGATGAGGTGAGGATCTGAGGAGGAGCTGAGGTGAGGTGAGGATCTGAGGAGGAGTTGAGGTGCGGTAAGGATCTGAGGAGGAGCTGGGCTGAGGTGAGGATCTGAGGAGGAGCTGAGGTGAGGTGAGTATCTGAGGAGGAGCTGAGGTGAGGTGAGGATCTGAGGAGGAGCTGAGGTGAGGTGAGGATCTGAGGAGGAGGTGAGGTGAGGTGAGGATCTGAGGAGGAGCTGAGGTGAGGTGAGGATCTGAGGAGGAGCTGAGGTGGGGTGAGGATCTGAGGAGGAGCTGAGGTGAGGTGAGGACCTGAGGAGGAGCTGAGGTGAGGTGAGGATCTGAGGAGGAGCTGAGGTGAGGTTAGGTGAGGATCTGAGGAGAAGATGAGGTGAGGTGAGGATCTGAGGAGCTGAGGTGAGGTGAGGATCTGAGGAGGAACTGAGGTGAGGTGAGGATCTGAGGAGGAGCTGGGCTGAGGTGAGGATCTGAGGAGGAGATGAGGTGGGGTGAGGATGTGAGGAGGAACTGAGCTGAGCTGAGGTGAGGATCTGAGGAGGAGCTGAGCTGAGCTGAGGTGAGGATCTGAGGAGGAGATGAGCTGAGGTAAGGATCTGAGGAGGAGATGAGGTGAGGTGAGGATCTGAGGAGCAGATGAGGTGAGGTGAGGATCTGAGGAGGAGCTGAGGTGGAGTGAGGAGCTGAGCTAAGGTGAGGTGAGGACCTGCGGAGGAGCTGAGCTGAGGTGAGGACCTGAGGAGGAGCTGAGGTGAGATGAGGATCTGAGGAGAAGCTGAGGTGAGGTGAGGTGAGGATCTGAAGAGGAGATGAGGTGAGGTGAGGACCTGAGGAGGAGTTGAGGTGAGGTGAAGATCTGAGGAGGAGCTGGGCTGAGGTGAGGATCTGAGGAGGAGCTGAGGTGAAGTGAGGATCTGAGGAGGAGCTGAGGTGAGGTGAGGATCTGAGGAGGAGCTGAGGTGAGGTGAGGATCTGAGGAGGAGCTGGGCTGAGGTGAGGATCTGAGGAGGAGCTGAGGTGAAGTGAGGATCTGAGGAGGAGCTGAGGTGAGGTGAGGAGCTGAGGAGGAGCTGAGCTGAGGTGAGGATCTGAGGAGGAGCTGAGCTGAGGTGAGGATCTGAGGAGGAACTGAGCTGAGGTGAGTATCTGAGGAGGAGGTGAGGTGAGGATCTGAGGAGGAGCTGAGCTGAGCTGGTTGAGGATCTGAAGAGGAGCTGAGCTGAGGTGAGGATCTGAGGAGGAGATGAGATGAGGTGAGGTGAGGATCTGAGGAGGAGCTGAGGTGAGGTGAGGATCTGAGCAGGAGCTGAGGTGAGGTGAGGATCTGAGGAAGAGCTGAGGTGAGGTGAGGAGCTGAGCTGAGGTGAGGTGAGGATCTGAGGAGGAGCTGAGCTGAGGTGATGACCTGAGGAGGAGCTGAGGTGAGGTGAGGTGAGGATCTGAGGAGGAGATGAGGTGAGGTGAGGTTCTGAGGAGGAGCTGAGGTGAGGTGAGGATCTGAGGAGGAGCTGAGGTGAGGTGAGGTGAGGATCTTAGGAGGAGATGAGGTGAGGTCAGGTGAGGATCTCAGGAGGAGATGAGGTGAGGTGAGGACCTGAGTAGGAGCTGAGGTGGGGTGAGGATCTGAGGAGGAGCTTAGGTGAGGTGAGGACCTGAGGAGGAGCTGAGGTGAGGTGAGGATCTGAGGAGGAGCTGAGGTGGAGTGCGGATCTGAGGAGGAGCTGAGGTGAGGTGAGGAGCTGAGGTGAGGTGAGGAACTGCGGAGGAGCTGAGCTGAGGTGAGGTCCTGAGGAGGAGCTGAGGTGAGGTGAGGATCTGAGGAGGAGATGAGATGAAGTGAGGATCCGAAGAGGAGGTGAGGTGAGGTGAGGATCTGAGGAGGAGCTGCGGTGAGGTGAGGATCTGAGGAGGAGCTGAGCTGAGGTGAGGATCTGAGGAGGAGCTGAGTTGAGGTGAGGTGAGCATCTGAAAGGAGATGAGGTGAGGTGAGGATCTGAGGAGCAGCTGAGGTGAGGTGAGGATCTGAGGAGGACCTGAGGTGAGGTGAGGACCTGAGGAGGAGCTGTGGTGAGGATCTGAGGAGGAGCTGAGGTGAGGATCTGAGGAGGAGCAGAGGTGTGGTGAGGTGAGGATCTGAAGAGGAGATGAGGTGAGGTGAGGACCTGAGGAGGAGATGAGGTGAGGTGAGGTGAGGATCTGAGGAGGAGCTGAGGTGAGGTGAGGTGAGGATCTGAAGAGGAGATGAGGTGAGGTGAGGACCTGAGGAGGAGCTGAGGTTGGGTGAGGATCTGAGGAGGAGCTGAGGTGAGGTGAGGATCTGAGGAGCTGAGGTGAGGTGAGGATCTGAGGAGCTGTGATGAGTTAAGGTGAGGATCTGAGGAGGAGCTGAGGTGAGGTGAGGTGAGGTGAGGATCTGAGGAAGAGCTGAGGTGAGGTGAGGATCTGAGGAGGAGCTGAGGTGAGGTGAGGATCTGAGGAGGAGCTGAGCTGAGGTGAGGACCTGAGGAGGAGCTGAGCTGAGGTGAGGATCTGAGGAGGAGCTGAGGTGAGGTGAGGATCTGAGGAGGAGCTGAGGTGAGATGAGGACCTGAGGAGGAGCTGAGGTGAGGTGAGGTGAGGATCTGAGGAGAAGATGAGGTAAGGTGAGGAGCTGAGGTGAGGTGAGGATCTGAGGAGGAGCTGGGCTGAGGTGAGGATCTGAGGAGGAGCTGAGGTGAGGTGAGGATCTGAGGAGGAGCTGGGCTGAGGTGAGGATCTGAGGAGGAGCTGAGGTGAGGTGAGGATCTGAGGAGGAGCTGAGCTGAGGTGAGTGTCTGAGGAGGAGTTGAGGTGAGGTGAGGATCTGAGGAGGAGCTGAGCTGAGCTGAGGTGAGGATCTGAGGAGGAGCTGAGCTGAGGTGAGGATCTGAGGAGGAGATGAGGTGAGGTGAGGATCTGAGGAGGAGATGAGGTGAGGTGAGGATCTGAGGAGGAGATGAGGTGAGGTGAGGATCTGAGGAGGAGATGAGGTGAGGTGAGGATCTGAGGAGGAGCTGAGGTGAGGAGCTGAGCTGAGGTGAGGACCTGAGGAGGAGCTGAGGTGAGGTGAGGTGAGGATCTGAGGAGGAGCTGAGGTGAGGTGAGTATCTGAGGAGGAGCTGAGGTGGAGTGAGGATCTGAGGAGGAGCTGAGCTGAGCTGAGGTGAGGATCTGAGGAGGAGCTGAGCTGAGGTGAGGATCTGAGGAGGAGGTGAGGTGAGGTGAGGATCTGAGGAGGAGATGAGTTGAGGTGAGGATCTGAGGAGGAGCTGAGGTGAGGTGAGGAGCTGAGCTGAGGTGAGGTGAGGATCTGAGGTGGAGCTGAGCTGAGGTGAGGACCTGAGGAGGAGCTGAGGTGAGATGAGGATCTGAGGAGGAGCTGAGGTGAGGTGAGGTGAGGATCTGTGGAGGAGATGAGGTGAGGTGAGGATCTGAGGAGGAGCTGAGGTTAGGTGAGGACCTGAGGAGGAGCTGAGGTGAGGTGAGGACCTGAGGAGGAGCTGTGGTGAGGTTCTGAGGAGGACCTGAGGTGAGATGAGGATCTGAGGAGGAGGTGAGGTGAGGTGAGGATCTGAGGAGGAGCTGAGGTGAGGTGAGGATCTGAGGAGGAGCTGAGGTGAGGTGAGGATCTGAGGAGGAGCTGAGGTGTGGTGAGGATCTGAGGAGGAGCTGAGGTGAGGTGAGGACCTGAGGAGGAGCTGAGGTGAGGTGAGGATCTGAGGAGGAGCTGAAGTGAGGTTAGGTGAGGATCTGAGGAGAAGATGAGGTGAGGTGAGGATGTGAGGAGGAGCTGAGCTGAGGTGAGGATCTGAGGAGGAGCTGAGCTGAGCTGAGGTGAGGATGTGAAGAGGAGCTGAGCTGAGGTGAGGATCTGAGGAGGAGCTGAGCTGAGGTGAGGATCTGAGGAGGAGCTGAGCTGAGGTGAGGATCTGAGGAGGAGATGAGGTGAGGTGAGGATCTAAGGAGGAGATGAGGTGAGGTGAGGATCTGAGGAGGAGCTGAGGTGAGGTGAGGAGCTGAGGTGAGGTGAGGTGAGGAACTGCGGAGGAGCTGAGCTGAGGTGAGGACCTGAGGAGGAGCTGAGGTGAGATGAGGATCTGAGGAGGAGCTGAGGTGAGGTTAGGTGAGGATCTTAGGAGAAAATGAGGTGAGGTGAGGATCTGAGGAGCGGAGGTGAGGTGAGGAACTGAGGAGGAGCTGAGGTGAGGTGAGGATCTGAGGAGGAGCTGGGATGAGGTGAGGATCTGAAGAGGAGTTGAGGTGAGGTGAGGACCTGAGGAGGAGATGAGGTGAGGTGAGGTGAGGATCTGAGGAGGAGCTGGGCTGAGGTGAGGATCTGAGGAGGAGCTGAGCTGAGGTGAGGATCTGAGGAGGAGCTGAGCTGAGGTGAGGATCTGAGGAGGTGCTGAGCGGAGGTGAGTATCTGAGGAGGAGCTGAGGTGAGGTGAGGATCTGAGGAGGAGCTGAGCTGAGGTGAGGATCTGAGGAGGAGCTGAGCTGAGGTGAGGATCTGAGGAGGAGATGAGGTGAGGTGAGGATCTGAGGAGGAGATGAGGTGAGGTGAGGATCTGAGGAGGAGCTGAGGTGAGGTGAGGAGCTGAGCTGAGGTGAGGTGAGGATCTGAGGTGGAGCTGAGCTGAGGTGAGGACCTGAGGAGGAGCTGAGGTGAGTTGAGGATCTGAGGAGGAGCTGAGGTGAGGTGAGGTGAGGATCTGAGGAGGAGATGAGGTGAGGTGAGGATCTGAGGAGGAGCTGAGGTGAGGTGAGGACCTGAGGAGGAGCTGAGGTGAGGTGAGGACCTGAGGAGGAGCTGTGGTGAGGATCTGAGGACGAGCTGAGGTGAGATGAGGATCTGAGGAGGAGCTGAGGTGAGGTGAGGATCTGAGGAGGAGCTGAGGTGAGGATCTGAGGAGGAGCTGAGGTGAGGTGAGGATCTGAGGAGGAGCTGAGGTGAGGTGAGGATCTGAGGAGGAGCTGAGGTGAGGTGAGGATCTGAGGAGGAGCTGAGGTGAGGTGAGGATCTGAGGAGGAGCTGAGCTGAGGTGAGGATCTGAGGAGGAGCTGAGCTGAGGTGAGGTGAGGATCTGAGGAGCTGAGGTGAGATGAGGATCTGAGGAGGAGCTGAGGTGGGGTGAGTATCTGAGGAGGAGCTGAGGTGAGGTGAGGACCTGAGGAGGAGCTGAGGTGAGGTGAGGATCTGAGGAGGAGCTGAGGTGAGGTTAGGTGAGGATCTGAGGACAAGATGAGGTGAAGTGAGGATCTGAGGAGCTAAGGTGAGGTGAGGATCTGAGGAGGAGCTGAAGTGAGGTGAGGATCTGAGGAGGAGCTGGGCTGAGGTGAGGATCTGAGGAGGAGATGAGGTGAGGTGAGGATGTGAGGAGGAGCTGAGCTGAGGTGAGGATGTGAGGAGGAGCTCAGCTGAGCTGAGGTGAGGATCTGAGGAGGAGGTGAGCTGAGGTGAGGATCTGAGGAGGAGCTGAGGTGAGGTGAGGATCTGAGGAGGAGCTGAGGTGAGATGAGGATCTGAGGAGGAGCTGAGGTGAGGTGAGGTGAGGATCTGAGGAGAAGATGAGGTGAGGTGAGGATCTGAGGAGCTGAGGTGAGGTGAGGATCTGAGGAGGAGCTGAGGTGAGGTGAGGATCTGAGGAGGAGCTGAGGTGGGGTGAGGATCTGAGGAGGAGCTGAGGTGAGGTGAGGACCTGGGGAGGAGCTGAGGTGAGGTGAGGATCTGAGGAGGAGCTGAGGTGAGGTTAGGTGAGGATCTGAGGAGAAGATGAGGTGAGGTGAGTATCTGAGGAGCTGAGGTGAGGTGAGGATCTGAGGAGGAGCTGGGCTGAGGTGAGGATCTGAGGAGGAGATGAGGTGAGGTGAGGATCTGGGGAGGAGCTGAGCTGAGATGAGGATCTGGGGAGGAGCTGAGGTGAGGTGAGGATCTGAGGAGGAGCTGAGGTGAGGTGAGGAGCTGAGCTGAGGTGAGGTGAGGAACTGCGGAGTAGCTGAGCTGAGTTGAGGACCTGAGGAGGAGCTGAGGTGAGATGAGGATCTGAGGAGGAGCTGAGGTGAGGTGAGGTGAGGATCTGAGGAGGAGCTGAGGTGAGGTGAGGACCTGAGTAGGAGATGAGGTGAGGTGAGGTGAGGTTCTGAGGAGGAGCTGAGGTGAGGTGAGGACCTGAGGAGGAGATGAGGTGAGGTGAGGTGAGGATCTGAGGAGGAGCTGAGGTGAGGTGAGGACCTGAGGAGGAGATGAGGTGAGGTGAGGTGAGGATCTGAAGAGGAGATGAGGTGAGGTGAGGACCTGAGGAGGAGCTGAGTTTGGGTGAGGATCTGAGGAGGAGCTGAGGTGAGGTGAGGATCTGAGGAGCTGAGGTGAGGTGAGGTGAGGATCTGAGGAGGAGCTGAGGTGAGGTGAGGTGAGGTGTGGATCTGAGGAAGAGGTGAGGTGAGGATCTGAGGATGAGCTGAGGTGAGGTGAGGTGAGGATCTGAGGAGGACCTGAGGTGAGGTGAGGTGAGGATCTGAGGAGGAGATGAGGTGAGGTGAGGATCTGAAGAGGAGCTGAGGTGAGGTGAGGACCTGAGGAGGAGCTGAGGTGAGGTGAGGACCTTAGGAGGAGCTGTGGTGAGGATCTGAGGAGGAGCTGAGGTGAGATGAGGATCTGAGGAGGAGCTGAGGTGAGGATCTGAGGAGGAGCTGAGGTGAGGTGAGGTGAGGATCTGAAGAGGAGATGAGGTGAGATGAGGACCTGAGGAGGAGATGAGGTGTGGTGAGGTGAGGATCTGAGGAGGAGCTGAGGTGAGGTGAGGACCTGAGGAGGAGATGAGGTGAGGTGAGGTGAGGATCTGAGGAGGAGCTGAGGTGAGGTGAGGACCTGAGGAGGAGATGAGGTGAGGTGAGGTGAGGATCTGAAGAGGAGATGAGGTGAGGTGAAGACCTGAGGAGGAGCTAAGGTTGGGTGAGGATCTGAGGAGGAGCTGAGGTGAGGTGAGGATCTGAGGAGCTGAGGTGAGGTGAGGTGAGGATCTGAGGAGGAGCTGAGGTGAGGTGAGGTGAGGTGAGGATCTGAGGAAGAGCTGAGGTGAGGTGAGGATCTGAGGAGGAGCTGAGGTGAGGTGAAGATCTGAGGAGGAGCTGAGGTGAGGTGAGGATCTGAGGAGGAGCTGAGCTGAGGTGAGGACCTGAGGAGGAGCTGAGCTGAGGTGAGGACCTGAGGAGGAGCTGAGCTGAGGTGAGGATCTGAGGAGGAGGTGAGGTGAGGATCTGAGGAGGAGCTGAGGTGAGGTGAGGTGAGGATCTGAGGAGAAGATGAGGTGAGGTGAGGATCTGAGGAGCTGAGGTGAGGTGAGGATCTGAGGAGGAGCTGAGGTGAGGTGAGGATCTGAGGAGGAGCTGGGCTGAGGTGAGGATCTGAGGAGGAGCTGAGCTGTGGTGACGATCTGAGGAGGAGCTGAGGTGAGGTGAGGATCTGAGGAGGAGCTGAGCTGTGGTGACGATCTGAGGAGGAGCTGGGCTGAGGTGAGGATCTGAGGAGGAGCTGAGCTGAGGTGAGGATCTGAGGAGGAGCTGAGGTGAGGTGAGGATCTGGGGAGGAGCTGATCTGAGGTGAGGATCTGGGGAGGAGCTGAGGTGAGGTGAGGATCTGAGGAGGAGCTGAGGTGAGGTGAGGATCTGAGGAGGAACTGAGCTGAGGTGAGGATTTGAGGAGGAGCTGAGGTGAGGTGAGGATCTGAGGAGGAGCTGAGCTGAGGTGAGGATCTGAGGAGGAGCTGAGCTGAGGTGAGGATCTCAGGAGGAGTTGAGCTGAGGTGAGGATCTGAGGAGGAGCTGAGCTGAGCTGAGGTGAGGATCTGAGGAGGAGCCGAGCTGAGGTGAGGATCTGAGGAGGAGCTGAGCTGAGGTCAGGTGCGTCCTTAGGGGAATCTCCGTGTGGATCTGGTCTCATGTGGTGCAGAGGAGGTGATGTGCCCTCAGTGACTGGGTCCTGGACTTGTGCATCTGCCATCTGCCTCCGGTTCTGTGAACCCCAAGTCACAGGCTGTCTCCTTCCACGCAGCCCTTGCCTCTGTCTGTGAGTTGTAGAGAATCAGGGACCTGCAGGGTATTGTGGGGAACTGGCAGTCACGTGCCCAGCAGAGAAAGCAAGACATTATCTCAAAACATCACCAAGGAACCCAGGGGTGTCGTCTCAAATGGAGAACTGCCAGCCCGGCAAGCCGGAGACCCCCGTGCAGACCCCAGAACCCCGAAACGTTCGTTTCTGATGTGGACTGGATCCCTCCTCCCGTCGTCCCTGCTCCTCTGATGCTGATGGAGCAGGAAGCTCAGCCTCCCGCTCCATGGCCAGCCTGAGCTAGTATCGGCGCAGGCAGTGTGAGCTCCTCACCAGGGCTGCCAGCCCCTCGTTTCTCCCCTTTCTGCCCCCCCCCCCCCCCCCCGGTCCTCCCTGCCCTGACTGCCCGACATCCATTTTGCAGGAGGAATGCTAAGGAAAGGGGCCAAGCTGTTCTTCCGCCGGCGGCACCAGCATAAAGACCCTGGCATGAGCCAGTCCCACAATGACCTCGTGTTCCTGCAGCAGCCCGAGGGGGGCCGGAGAAAGGGGGCCACTCTCACCCGACTCCTCAACCGGAAGCTGCTCTCCAGGCACAGAAGCAAGACCACCATGAACGGCAGCCCCAGGGAGCCCTGCACGTAGCTGCTCCTCACGTGGATCTGGGGACCTGAGCGCCCCGCCAGGCCAGGTAGCCCAGGCCAGGCCACGGGTCAGATGTCTGCTTGGGTGGCTTGGTTGTTTCCAACCTCCTGTCTTTTAAAGGGAAAAGGTAGCCTGCCACCTCCTCCAGGAGGCTTCCCCAAAGCGGACTGGCCAATGCCGGCAGCCCCCCTGCCCAGTGGTACCTGCCACCTGGGCTTGGGCCATTCGGGCCTGAGCGATGGGTGGAGGCTGTGTGCGGGGAGGGGTGCAGAGATGCGGCACTGGGGCAGTGCTGTGGGGTCCCCGCTGCATCCTGAGGTGCAGGTGTCTGTGAGACCCGGTCACCTGTGCTGACTTGCTGCTTAGAATTAAAGAGCGGACCTGGCAGCCAGGACAGGATGGCACAACCCAGGAGGGCTCCTTTGCGGAGGCAGTGCTTATGTCAGGGACGGAGAGGCTTCCACAGTGCAGGAAGGCATTTGCCTTACCTTGGAAACGTCTGCACACACTAAGCAAGTCTTCTCTTGAGTTTACCAGGAGCCCACTCGCCGGGGCTCCCCTGCAGATGCCCACGTGAGTTCTGCGACCTTCTCTCTCACACCAGAGGCCCTGCTCACACCTGTGGTACAACCGTAGGGTGGATGTCCTCTACAGCAAGCCCGTGCGGGACCTCAGGAGTGGCCGTGAGCAACCACGCATAAAACGCACACACACGCGTGCGTGCACACACACACACACACACACATACACGCACACACGCACGCACAGGTCTCTCTAAATATTGCCATCAGCCAAACCAAGTACTTCAGAGTAATGGAGGACATGCGTTGACTCTCAGGTACCACCTTGTCTTAGGGATGCTTCGAACCCATGGGCCATGTGATTCTCATTCTGATTCCTTCAGAATTCTACTGTGAACGTGCTGCAGGCCATGTTCAAGGCAACCCTTGCTTCTGGTCTCCATGATGAGATGACGAGCTTGGCACACAGCTCGAATGTGATGCCATGCGGCTGCTTGTGAGACAGATGTCCCTCCAACGAGCCTGGAGAGACCACCATGAAAACACGACTCTGGTGGATGTGAAAGTTACTCTTTACAACAGGCACTTTTATTCATCCTTCATCACATCCATCATAGGCAGTAGAGCCATCAATGAGCAAAACCCTTCAGGGAAGCCAGAATTACTATTTTTTTTCTTTTCTGTTTTTGAGGGTAAGATTGGAAAGCTACCTTAGGAATTTTACCTTCTGATAAATGTGAGACATTATTGCCAGGGATATCAGGATACCTTTTATTCCTGGTTCTCGGGAGGCTGGGGCAAGAGGATTTTGAGTTTGGGGCCAGCCTGAGCTGAAAAAGGGAAATTTTTAAGTGTTCCTGGGATTGTCAAGTGACTCTGAATTGATTTTTTTGTTTTTGTTTTTTGCCAGTCCTGGGGCTTGAACTCAGGGCCTGAGCACTGTCCTTGAGCATTCTCAAAGCTAGAGCTCTACCACTTGAGCCAAAGCACCACTTCCAGCTTTTTTTCTGTGTATGTGGTACTGAAGAATTGAACCCAGGTCTTCACACATGCTAGGCAAGCACTCTACCACTAGGCCAAACTCCAACTCCCATCCCTAATCTTTTTTTTTCTTTTTCTTTTGGTCAGTTATGGGCTTGAACTCTGGGCCTGGGTATTGTCCTTGAGCTCTTCAGCCCAAGGCTACCGCCCTATCCCTTGAAAAACAATGCCACTTTTTTTTTAAATAGGTAAGTTCAATTTATTCACGTGTGAGGTATCAGAATTTAAGGGTGTACTTTCTCACTCTCAATACCAAACAAAGGGCCAGGAGTTTGGCCTACTGGTAGAGTGCTTGCCTAGCATGCACAAAGACCTGGGTTCAATTCCTTGATTCTACATACATAGAAAAAGCCAGAAGTGGTGCTGTGGCTCAAGTGGTAGAGCTTAACCTTGAGAAAACCCAAGGACAGTGCTCAGGCCCTGAGTTCAAGCCCCAGGACTGGCAAAAAAAAAAAAATGCTTTTAATCACCCTGTTCTCATGGTTCCCAGCTTGATGGTGGCTAGGGCTCTGTCTTTCCTCTGGTTTCACTGGCAGAGTTCCCACCAAGCACACAACACTAACACAGCAGGGGTGGGGGTGGCGGCAGGAGCCTCAGGCCGCGGGGGGGGGGGGGGGGACCACACTGAAGCTCCAGCTGCTTGTGCAGGTCTGCTTTTTCATGGTGCAGGGGATTTGTGCAAGAGTGAGTGTCACTCAGGGTGAGGACGAATGGAGCATATGCGTCAGATGCTCACGCTCACGTGCTCCTCACCTTTAATCCTTACCTCTGATACAAGCTGTAAGTGGTGTGTGTCCTGTGAGAAATTGTGAAGGGTGATAGTTCAAAGGTGTTTGCTCACGAACACTAATGTAGGTGTGGTTTGTAGCTCTGGAGACTGGTGTTCAGGTTGTGTGCGGGCCACGTGTCCCTTCCACTCTGCTTAAGGTTGTGCCGTGTCCTGTGGAACAGAGCTTTAAGGGTGTGTGTGTGTGTGAGAGTGTAGCAGTAAAAAAGATCTTGTTCCAACTGCAACCCCGCTGTGGGAAGTGGACTTGGATGGAGCACTTTATTTTAATCAAGTTTAAGTTCAAACCCAGCCCTGAGGCCTCGGCGCCTCCCCGGCCAGCTGCCGCTGACTGAGGATGACCCACGCTCCTGTGCACCTTGTGCCGGGCTGGCTGCATGTGTAACAAAGACTTGCAGACTTTCTAAGCTGAAGGGGAAGCACAGCCATGGGCCGTTGCCCCCAGTGGGTGTTTTCAGGGCAAATCCACTCAGGGCGTGCAATCTGGAGCCTTCTGGAGGCGGGGGCCTGTCAGGTGGGGACGGGTCTCGGCACCTGCCCCTGCCGTGCTGCCCACCTCCCTGTGCTGACCAGCCTGGCCAACACGTGATTTCCCAAGCCACCTAAGGACAAGGGCGAGGACACCATCTGATCCTGAGAAGCGAACGGCCACGCAGGCCCATGCTCACAGCCCCTCCTGCGCGCAAGGCTGCTTAGAACACAGCAGGTTGCTGGTGCACACGGACACGTGGCCTTGCAGCTGTGCTTTTCTCCCCCGATGTCAGGTCAAGCCCGGATTTCCAAAAGGGAAGAAAGCCAGAGTTGTGCCCATGCGAGGAAAGGTTTGGGTGGATACCGTATGCCCGGCGCCCATCTCCCTGACTGTAATTATACTCCTTGCCAGCACTTTAGAGATGGGGACGCCCTGCCCTGCGCAGGCTCAGGAGAGGGGGCTGGACTGTGAACCTTGTCTGAGAGGAATAAACGTACACGTGCAACACCCCACACGGAGTCGGTTTTTGTTGAGTCTGGTGTTACCCTGAGCGTCTCCAGGGTCTCTGCTTCTCACTTAGCTGTGACTTGCTTTATCCTTTGGGAAAGGACTGTTTGTTTGTTTGTTTTTTTTAATGCCAGACCTGGGCTAGCGTTGAAGGCTGCATGCTCTAGCTTGGCTGGTGCTGTACCAGTTAGGCCACACCCCAATGTCTAGTTTTTGGTGGTTTGAACCAGGGCCAGGCTTGGGGTTCAGATCACCATAGGAAGCATTTCTAGAGCCTTCTGGGTGTGAGGAACTGGGGGTTCTGCGAGCCGGGGCTGGCGTGGCCCAGAGCTTCGAGTGGCCTGTGGTGGGGGCACATCTGGGAGGGAGATGGCAGGTGAGGATGAAGGGGACACGGGTTCCTGGGGCGAAGGCAGGAGAGAGTTAACTGCCAGGGCCCTGCTATCCGTGTCCTCTCCAGCAGGTGGCCTGGGTGGGTGCCACAGAGGCAGGTGCCAGCTCAGCCTGGGTGTGACGGGATCTGTGCACACGGCCCTGACAATAGTTCCAGCAGGCAGGGTGACAGTGGAGCCTCCACGTCACAGGCGTGCATGACACCACCTGCTGTCCTTCTGTGGTCATCGGCACATGTCTGAGGATCTGGAGACCCCCGCCCTGCTCCCACACCTGCCTCCTCCACATCATGCAGGCACACCTGCTGTCTGCCCGCCTGCCAGACTGCGTGGCCCGGCACTGTCAAACCTTCGGGTCTCCCGGGAGCAGAGCGCTTCACACAGCACTGTGTCCTCGGCCGCGTCCAGCGTGGAGGCGCCCGGCTCCCACTCCACACCTGCCCTCATACTGGGGGCACCAAGATTGTCCCGTGGAAACTGAACCAACGCGAACCACATTTAAATTTCCCCATCTAAGCCAAGAGCATCATTCAAAAGTTGCACATTGCATTAGTGATTCTCAGTGTAAAAACAAAAATGGCTCAAAACAGCACACCCTGCCCCCATCTCTGGAGTTTGGGATAATGACCTGGGGGACACACAGGCTGTGTGGTGACAGGAGGAAGGGGCTGAAGTCTCTGGTTACTTCCGGTCATCTGCTTTTTCTGTAATCAGTCACTTTTTCCTCTAAGCATGTGTGCATCCAGACAAACCCAAAAAATGAGACCTGGCCTTGGAAACGTGTTTGAAAGTTGGGAGGAGGGAGAGGGACAGAAGGAGGGCTGGGGGTGGGACGTGATGGCTCCCTAGGATCTGGTAGGCGAAAGGTGGGATGGGGTGACATTGTATAGCATGGCTGCACGCTGTGCTGGCCATGGCCCACCCAGCCCGTCCCTTCTGATGGTGCTCAGCTAGTCCTGACGTGGCACATGGGCCATCGCGGGTGGTGGTGCCAACCCTAAGATGAACTCCTGGGTATGTATGGAGTTGCTAGGTCAGAAGCATCTGGGATTCCTGCGGCTGTTCAGATTCCCCGGATCACGTGGGTTAGCCTAGATCAAGGGTTAGCGCTAAGGAGCAGCACCCAGGCCGGCTTCAGTACGGGGGAGGGGGAGGAATGGACAGATGCCCTGGAAGAGCCGGCTCTGTGCACAATGCAAACACCTCTCCCCGTGGGGCAGGCTCCTCCACAGCAGACCTGTGCTGTCTGTGAGTCCGAGGCTCCATGGAGGCAGACACCACTGAAGAAAAACTGCATGCTCAGATTCCGTTCACGACTGCACTGAAGACCCCCCAACTTTCCATACCTCATTACCATCTTCATGAGGGAAGCTCTCTCCCTTGTTTGGGGAGGTTGATTTCACCAAGGGTAGGGAGAACACTCAGACCCCCACACACTCCAAACTGCCAGGAGTTCTTCCACCAGCCCATCAGCCAGCTGCAGCGCACAGCCCGTCACTGGGCACGGCTGCTTCTGACGCTGCTTTTGCGTGTTCCTGGTGTGTGTGGTAGTTGAGGACAGGTGAAGATGGTCATGCAGTGGTGGTGGGGTGGCTGGGGGAGGGTTCTGGGGTGGTTCTGGGGTGGTTCTGGGGTGTCTGTGGGGTGGTTCTGGGGTGGTTCTGGGGTGGTTCTGGGGTGTCTGTGGGGTGGTTCTGGGGTGGTTCTGGGTGGCTGGGGGAGGGTTCTGGGGTGGTTCTGGGGTGGTTCTGGGGTGTCTGTGGGGTGGTTCTGGGGTGGTTCTGGGTGGCTGTGGGAGGATTCTGGGGTGGTTCTGGGGTGGCTATGGGGTGGCTGTGGGAGGGTTCTGGGGTGGCTATGGGGTGGTGGTGGGGTGGCTGTGGGGTGGTTCTGGGGTGGCTATGGGGTGGTGGTAGGGTGGCTGTGGGAGGGTTCTGGGGTGGTTCTGGGGTGTCTGTGGGGTGGCTGTGGGGTGGTTCTGGGGTGGCTGTGGGAGGATTCTGGGGTGTCTGTGGGGTGGTTCTGGGTGGCTGTGGGAGGGTTCTGGGGTGTCTGTGGGGTGGTTCTGGGGTGGCGGTGGGGTGGCTGTGGGAGGATTCTGGGGTGTCTGTGGGGTGGTTCTGGGGTGGCTGTGGGAGGGTTCTGGGGTGTCTGTGGGGTGGTTCTGGGGTGGCGGTGGGGTGGCTGTGGGGTGGTTCTGGGGTGTCTGTGGGAGGATTCTGGGGTGTCTGTGAGGTGGTTCTGGGGTGGCTGTGGGAGGGTTCTGGGGTGGCTGTGGGGTGGCTATGGGGTGGTGGGGGGGTGGCTGTGAGGTGGTTCTGGGGTGGTGGTGGGGTGGCTGTGAGTTGGTTCTGGGATGGCTGTGGGGTGGCTGTGGGTTGGTTCTGGGATGGCTGTGGGGTGGTGGTGGGGTGGTTCTGGGGTGGCTGTGGGGTGGCTGTCGGGTGGTTCTGGGGTGATTCTGGCGTGGCTGTGGGGTGGTTCTTGGGTGGTAGTGGGGTGTCTGTGGGGTGGTTCTGGGGTGTCTGGGGTGGTTCTGGGGTGGTGGTGGGGTGTCTGTGGGGTGGTTCTGGGGTGTCTGGGGTGGCTATGGGGTGGTGGTGGGGTGTCTGTGGGGTGGTTCTGGGGTGGCTGTGGGAGGGTTCTGGGTTGTCTGTGGGGTGGTTCTGGGTTGTCTGTGGGGTGTCTGTGGGGTGTCTGTGGGGTGGTTCTGGGGTGTCTGTGGGGTGGTTCTGGGGTGGCTGTGGGGTGTCTGTGGGGTGGTTCTGGGGTGGCTGTGGGGTGGTTCTGGGTTGTCTGTGGGGTGTCTGTGGGTTGTCTGTGGGGTGGTTCTGGGGTATCTGTGGGGTGGCTATGGGGTGTCTGTGGGGTGGTTCTGGGTTGTCTGTGGGGTGTCTGTGGGGTGGTTCTGGGTTGTCTGTGGGGTGTCTGTGGGGTGGTTCTGGGGTGTCTGTGGGGTGTCTGTGGGGTGGTTCTGAGGTGTCTATGGGGTGTCTGTGGGGTGGTTCTGGGGTGGCGGCGGGAGGGTTTTCTGGGGGTCACGGGGTGGTTTTCCGGTGGCGGCGCCGTGGTTCGGGGACGGCTCCGCGGTGGTCAGGAGGGGGTTCTGGGGTGGCTGAGCCGTGGTTCCTGCAGGCTCCTGCGGCCGGCTCCCCTCCACACTTCGCCCCGGGACAGCCGGGAAGCATCGCGATTGTCCAGCCGCAGACGGTCCACCGTCCCGGCCTCCGCGCCGTGCCTGCGAGGGGTGGAGCCCGGGGACCCCCGAGGCCCGGGGCCCGCGGGAGGGGGGCAGGGGGGCGGGGGAGGGAGCGGCCGGCCCGCCCTCCCCCGACCCTCCCTGACCCGCCCCGCCCCTCGGACTACAACTCCCAGGATGCCCCGCCGCCGCCCCGCGGCTTCCGGTGCTGCGCAGTTTCCGGAGCGGATCGCAACCCGGAGTCCGGATCCGACCCCGCTCGGCACATTCCAAAGGCAGGTAAAGCCCCGGGCCGCGCCCGCCGCCCGCCCCGCCGCGCGCCCCCCGGCCCGGCCCGCGCCCGGCCGCCCGCCCCGGGCCCGCCCGGCCCGCCGCCGCCCCGCCGCGCCCGCCCCGCCGCCCGCCGCGCCCGCCCCGGTCCAGCCGCCATGCCGACTGTTCTTTGTTACATTCGCCGGCCGCGGGCGCCGCGGGCGATCGGAGTCAAAACCCGGCTGGATTTCCGGAGCCGCTCCGGGATCGCCCCGCGCGCCCGCCCGGGCCTCCGCCCACCGCGGGCCCCCGCCAACCGTCCACCCGGGGCCCGGCGAGCCCAACCGCCCCGGGCCCGGCCCGCCGCGCCCTGCGCCCGACGCCCACCGCCCTCCCCGGGGCGGGAAAGACCCCGAGGGAGCGCGGAGGGCCCGGCCCGCCTCCGAGAGCCGGGGTCCCCGGGGTCCTCCGGCGCCCAGGCCCCGGCGTGGCCTTCCTGGCGCCTTTGGTGGCCCGCCGGGGACCCCCGCCCCCCGGGGAGCCGGGCGCGGGCCGTGGGGAGGCCGATCCCGAGTCTGGCGCGTGGGGAGCGCGCGCTCACCTCCGTGCGCCCCGGCGCCCCGGCGCGCGGAGCCAGCGGGGCCCTGCACACATGCTCGGGCTGCCGTGGGAGAGACACGGGCGGGATCCCGAGGCACGTGGACCCGGGCATGTGCGGGGCGCCGCCACCGCCCCCGTGCCCCGCACGCACGCACGCACGCACGCACCCGGGCCGGGGGCGCATGTGCGGAAGCCCGGCTGGGGTCTGGAAGTCTAGGGTGCCCGTGGGAGCACGCCTGGCTTGAATAAACCTGGAGGGATCCAGGGGACGGTGCTCCCCAGGGGACGGTGCTCCCCGGGGGACGGTGCTCCCCGGGGGACGGTGCTCCCCGGGGGGATGGTGCTCCCTGGGGAACGGTGCTCCCCAGAGGACGGTGCTCCCCGGAGGACGGTGCTCCCCGGGGGGATAGTGCTCCCCGGGGAACGGTGTTCCCGGGGGACGGTGCTCCCCAGGGAACGGTGCTTCCCGGGGGATGGTGCCCCCCGGGGGCGGTGCTCCCCTGCGAACAGTGCTCCCTGGGGAGGGCCGGGATGCACACACTTGGCTTTCATAGGGACCGGCAAATCCCCACACACCCCAACCGCATTTTGTTTTAAACCTGGGTGGTTTCGAGTTCTCCACATTTTCCCTGCTTCTCTCTCCTTCCCAGAGTTCCTAGAAATCACTCACTCACAGCAAACAATGAAGAAATAACGGAACTCAAGTTTTGGGTTTCCAAAGGGAGACACACTCCATTTTATAGGTTTTGAATATCTAGCCTTCATAGGATTGGTTGGCTTTTCTCATCTATAATGTTTTTGAAAAAAAAAAAGTTGCAAACACTATAGTAACAGGATCAGTTTGGGAAGCTGAAAAGACAGTTAACCTTTCAGGAAAAAGAAATTCAAGCAAAGCTAGGTGTCGGGTATGTTTATGATCTAGTACTCCAAAGGTTGAGATAAGAGGATGGAGAGCTCCAGGCCGGCCTGGGGTGGGGTTCTGAAGCAGTTCCCCCTCACCACTTGGTGACTGAGTTCCTCTCAGTCGCTGACAGGTGGTCCGCCCTAAGTTCTTGACTGTTCTTTGGAAAAGTTTCGCCCTTTTGCCACAGATGGTGAGAGATGGCATTGCCTGTACAAGGGGCAGTTTTGCCTTTTGTCACAGTTGCTGATTGGTAAATCCTGTCCTTCCTGGAGATGATTGCAAAGTTACCACAGGAGAGAATGTCTGTCTCCAAAGAGCTCAGATGCCAGGTCAGCATGGGGGAGCTCGGGGTCCCAGCTTCTGCCCTGCTTTTAGCCAATTTATGGGCCCAGCAACAGCAGCATCTAGCTTGCTTCTGACAGACTTGTATGCTAGGTAGTGGCTCTCCTGTCATTTTCAGCAGTGGTATCCATGCCCAAGGCCAGGGAAGACACTGCCGCCATTGAGGGAGCTTGAAAACTGCGTCTCAGCGCTTCTCACGCTCAGCCCCTCCCTTGCCAAGTGTGGACCAGGCTGTCAGCACGCCTTACAGGTGCACATCCACATCCATGAAGTAAACATGCACAGAGCCCCTGTCACGTTTGCTGCACGGAGGGGGCCCGGCTGGACCTCAAGTCCTAGCAGGTGGGAGAAGCAGTGTGTACTGCAGCCATGAAATCCTTAGGCAAGAAGTGGAAGGGAGGGAGAAGGACTTGAAGCTGCTGGGGTGGGACACCTGGAAATGCAGCCATTCAGAAGGGGGGGGTCTGGGGGGGCAGTGGGGGGACAAGATGTGATCAGTATGAGCTGGTCCCAGGTGCAGCCTGGAGGGAACAACCTGTGGGTGTCAGCATGGGAGGAGCCAGTGTGCAGAGACGGCAGGCTGGCTGTGCAGTCTGGGCGCCATAGGATGGCCCAGAATCCCTGGGCGCTGCCTGCTGAGGTCCTGGGGAGGACCTGTAATATTCCAGCCACTTGGGGGACCTGAACCCCCCAGCAGTCGGTGAACTGAGCTAGGAATCAATTTAATAACTCAGCAACTACTCTCCACCTTCGGGCTAATAGCAGCCCCCGGCTCCAGTGGGGCTGAGCTTTTTTTTAAGCCAGTCCTGGGGCTTTGAGGGGCCTGAGCACTGTCCCTGGGCTTTCTCAAGCCTAGAGCTCTACCACTTGAGCCACAGCACCACTTCTGGCTTTTTCTAAATATGTGGCACCAAGGAATCGAACCCTGGTCTTTATGCATGCTAGGCAAGCACTCTACCACTAGGCCAAACTCAAGGCCCTGAGGCTGAGCTTTTAAAGGTAAACGCCACCCTCAGGTCACCATCACCGGAAGACATCACCTTAGGATGCCCACCGTCAGAAACCACAAGGGTGGGACCACACGCAGGCGGGCAAGCAGGTTAAGCATTTTTACAAAACAGGGTTTGACAGCCACGCCTGCCAGGTGATGACCCTCTGGCTGCCCCTCTGAGTACCACAGGCCTGCCTTGTGCCTTCTGTCTTAAGGAGACATCCACTACCATCCCAGCTTGGCTGGCTGTGCCTCTGGCCTGGTCTTCCCTGGCGCTGGGAAGGAAACTTGCCAAGGTGCACGGCTGTCCCCAGGGGTGAACATGTGGGGCACAGACGATCTGCCCCCTGCCCTAGCCCAGCTTTTCTCCAGAATGATGACTTAGGTGCGGTGCTGGTACCAGGCTTGACCTCTTCCTCCTCAGTAGCCGGGGTTACAGACTTGAGCCACCAGACCCGGCTTAAGACGATTATTTCTCAAAAACAAAGCACAACAAAAACCCAGACCCTGTCACTATGTACTCAGTGGTGCCAATGCAGGGAGCCCGAGGGAAACCACCTGGTGGGGGGGGCTTACAAGTGACAACCCCCTCTTTGTCATTAGCTTCTGTGTGTGAACTGGGGAAGTCCTTGAGTGGAGGGGAGGTGGATAAAGGAAGAGTGGGTGCCATCCCGTGGGGGTCGAGAGGGCAGCAGGGAGTGGGGGGCCCTGTTTTCTGTGGTGGAAGTTATTTCTTGTAGCCTGGAGGCTGGGGAGTCCAGGCTGAGACGCCCAGGGTGGCCAGGGCCTCGTCAGCTGGTACAGCGGAGGGTGTCTCATGGTGCCGAAGCCTGGGGTGCTGTCTGCCTTGAGGAACGGAGTGGAGGGGGGCCTGAGGGCGGTCACCTGTCAGCTCATCTGACCACCAAATCCCAGACTGAGTTCTGGAGGCCACATATGCACCACAGCAGTTACGGGAGAGAAAGTGGGGTGGGGAGGGGAGGTGCCCGGGATGCAGGGCAGGGCCCGGGGGTGGGGCCTGCTGAGCCCCTGGCCTAGCAAGCCTGGCTCTGCTGGCCCAGCTGCCCCGTATCCCCCAGCCCACCCAGTGACCTGCCATCCTCTGCGGCCTTTAACGAGCACAGCTGCTCCCAGAGAGCCTGGGCCTCTGAAGGCGCTGCCTCTCTGCCTGAGGTGCACGCTGTCCTGGTGTCACCCAGGTGGCCTGATGTGTATTGAGCCCATGGTCCAGATCTCGGCACGGTTCCCGGTGCAGAGCAAGTGTGTGGATAACTGGAAGCTCTGGCAGAGTGATGTGGCCAGAGGCACACATGTGAGGCCGGAGGCCCGAGTTCTGATCTGCGCAGGCGCTCGCTGCTGCACCCAGAGGTTGCCTCTCACCGTGCAGCCTAGCCCATCCTGCCTTCGCTTCCCAGGCTGGGATTACAGATGGGTGTGGTCGTGCATGGCCTGAGTTTATGAACCATGAGCTTACAGTTTGTGGTTTGTCTGTGGAGTTGTTGAGAAGGCCTGTCTTCTTCCACTGAGTTCGTTGTCGTTGCCTTGTCAGAGGTCAGCTGGGCCTGGCCATGAGTCTGCTTGTGTTCTCTACTCCACTCCACTGAGCTCTGTGGCTCACCCACCTCTCCTTACCCCCCCTCCCTCTTCCCCCTCTCTTTCTCGTAATGGAGCTGGAGCTCGCACTGCTGTCCTGCAGTCGCTCATCCCACACCTGTGTTTAGACGTTAGTAGTAGTGATTGAACATTAGTGGCGTTGGCTTGGGTTTTGGTGGTAGTCGGGCTTCATGCTTGGTAGATAGGGGCATTATGTGATCCATGCCTCCCCTGTTAAACTCTGTTTTTCTTTAAATTTAAAAAATTGGGGGCCGGGAGTTTGGCCTAGTGGTAGAGTGCTTGCCTAGCATGCACAAAGACCCAGGTTCGATTCCTCGGTACCACATACATAGAAAAAAGCTGGAAGTGGCGCTGAGGCTCAAGTGATAGAGCTCTAGCCTTGAGAAAGTCCAAGGACAGTGCTCAGGCCCTGAGCTCAAGCCCAGGACTGGCAAAAAAAAAAAAAAAAAAATACTGTTATAGCCGGGTGCAGTGACTCTCACCTGTAATCCTAGCTACTCAGGAGGCTCTCAGATCTGAGGATCAAGGTTCAAAGCCAGCCCAGGCACAAAAGGACCTGAGACTCTTATCTCCAATTAACATCTAGAAAACGGGAAGTGGGGCTTGGCTCAAGGGTAGGGTGGTAGCCTTGAGCTGAAGAGCTCAGGAACAGCACCCAGACCGAGTTCAAGCCCCATGACCCACCAAAAAAAAAAAAATTACTGTTATTATCCAGGTGATGTGCAGAGCCGTTACAGTTATATAAGTCTGGTAAACAGTGCATTTCTCTTTAGCTAGTGTTACCTCTTCCCTAGCAACCTCCCAGTTTGCTCTGGTTATTATTATTATTTTTTCCAGTCCTGGGGCTTGAACTCAGGGCCTGGACACTGCCTTTGAGCAGCAGCCCCATTTCCAGCTTTTTCTATATATGTGGTACCAAAGAATTGACCCCAGGGCTTCGTGCATGGTAGGCGAGCACTCTACCACTAGGCCACACTCCTGGCCCATTCTCTGGTTATTTTTGAGATAGATTGTTGCCTGGATAGTCTAACCACAGTTCTCATTTGTATCTTCTGTACCTGGAGTGACAGGCGTGTGCCACCATGTTTAGCATTTTTCTGTTGAGATACATTCTCGTGAACTTTTCTACCCAGGCTGAGCTGGACCCTCAGTGCTCCTGAGCTCAGCCTGCTGAGTAGTGAGGATTGTGGTGCCTGGCATCTTTTATTGTCATTTTTCTTTGTCAGGGGCGAGAAGAGGACGTTTGGGAGACGGGCTTGAAACGCAGTTCAGGACAGTGATCTTCCTTCACCAGTGTTTGTTGTTTTTGTCGGTTACGGGGCTTGAACTCAGGGGCTAGGCCCTGTCTCTGAGCTTTTTCACTCAAGGCCAGCACTCTACCACTTGGAGCCGCTGCGCCACTTCAGTTTTTTTGGTGGTTAATTGGAGGTAAGCCTCTCGTGGACTTTTGCTATGCGGGCTGGCTTTGAACAGTGATCCTCAGATCTCAGCCCCCTGGGTAGCGAGGATGACATTGGGGAGCCAGTGGAGACTAGAGATTGTGAGCCACGGTGCCCATCTCACAGCGTTCCAGCTAGGGGCTGGATTTCCCGTCCACAGAGGGCATCAGAGGGTTGGCATTCATCACCATGGCAGAGACATTGAAGATGCCTCGGGGGGCCCAGAGGCCAGCAGACTCCCCGGCTCTGACCCTGACAGGCTCTGTCTACAGTGTGTGTGGCTTCTTATTTTGACTGCAATCCCCCCTGGCCTGGACAGAGCCAGCCAGGAAGGTGGGTTCTTGCTGTGGTACGGAGGTCCTCAGGCTTCAGTGACATGGGGGGGGTCTTCAAAGCAGCCCCCACCCACCTGGTGCTCTGTTCATGCCCTCGGCCCTCAGTGTTCCCCCAAGGCTCCTGGGTTGTAGGCTTCTCCCAGCAGATGGCACTGCTGGGCGGTGTGGACCATTTATGAGGTGGGGCCTAGCTGGAGAAGGTAGACCCCTGGCTGCGCTCATAAAAGGGGTATTTGGACCTGACCTTCCCCTTCCTCTCTTTCCCCAAGACCACGAAGTGGGCGCTTTGCTCTCGAACAGTGCCCCCACTGTGACATCTTGCTCACCCCAGCCAGGGGCAGCAGAGCCAAGTGACCGTGGACTCAAACCTCTTGAACCAGGAGCAAAAGAAGCCTTTCCATCTTTAAGTTGTGTAGCTCCGGTAGTGTTTTGTCACAGCAGCAGAAAGCTGACTGATGCTTTGTCTCTCTTCACCTCCTGCTGGTCCCAGTCCAGACTGGTCTCCACTCACACATGGTAACCAGCAACCAGGGAGTCTGTCGAGGCGAGGCTGAGGCCAGAAGCTGGGTTACATCTGTGGGGAGCAGCAGGCCCTGGTTAATTCTAAAGAGAGAGCGAGTGTGTGTGTGTGTGCACGTGTGCACATGTGTGTGTGTCCCAGACCTAGGGCTCAAACTCAGGGCCTGGGCACTGTTGCTCAGCTTTTGGACTCCAGGCTAGTACTCTACCTCTTGAGCTACAGCTCCACTTATGGCTTTTTTCATGGTTAATTGGAGGTAAGAATCTCATCGACTTTCCTGCCTGGGCTGGCTTTGAACCACAGTCCTCAGATCTCAGCCTCCTGAGCAACTAGGCTTACAGATGGGAGCCCCAGGCACCCAGCTAATTCTTACATTTCAAGACAACTTGGAAATCCACCTCTCCTGGTGGGAGTTCACTCTGCCACCATGATGTTTTCATCCCACTTCTCTTCTCAGCTTACAAACACAGACCTTCAGTGAATCTAACTATGCAGGCGGGTTTTGTGTTTTCTGCTTTTCAGTCTTCAGGCTGCTGTGGATTGGATGATATATAGAACAAATGGGATTAACATTCCCGAAACACACACTGCACACCTCCTTTCCTAAAACACGCCTGGCCGTGGAGGCCAGGTGGAGCAGGGCAAGGAGAGGTACACAGAAGGACGCAGGGGGCTTGGTTATTTGGTGGCATCTGCTTTGTGCATCCCATGTCACCCTCCTCCCACAGCAGCATGGGGTGGGCATTTTCATTCCCATTTTCTAGTTTAAGATGCTGGTGTTCCAGAATGAATGTCATGTAACTGTGTTTGTATGGGGGGGGTCAGGTCACCCTGTACCCAGCTGCCCACTGTGGGAGTGGGCGTGGAGCTGAGCGTCCCAGGATGTACGGGGGTAGAAGGGATGGTATCTGCCAAAGTGTTTATATGGGATTGGGAGAGGCTTCCCACGCGCACCCCACGGTCACACACGGCGCCAGAAGCTGGGGTAGACCTGCTGGGAGCAGTTTCCTTCCTGGGAAGGAAGCATACTGGGCGCTACAGGTGTGTTAGATGAGATGGCCCTGGGAGACTGAGGGACAAGACAGTTATGGCAGAGTGGGCACTGGTTTTATTTCGTAACTGATGTATAGTTCACAAATGGAGCCCAATGGCTCCAATATGAGAAGGTGGAAGTCCAGGCCCACAGGACTTCGTAGGCATGAGGCCATGGATCTGCCTTGCATTTAGTTAAGGACAGTATGACCCGGGATGAATAACCATGTTTCAGATGACCTGCCATGAGCAGACCCCGCTCCTCTGCTGCCTCTCTTGAAAGCACAGTCGCACCCCTCCTGTACACGTCCAGGCCTGGAGAGAAAAATAAAAAGAAAAAATAGCTCTGGTAAAGTTCACTATGGTTAATATGGCTTTCTTGTCCTGACAGGTGGCAGCGATGGCTGAAGATGGCAGCGAGGAGATCATGTTCGTCTGTGAGTGACCTGGGGGCCTGACGCCGGCGGTCTGGGGAAAGCTGTGTCCACCTTTTGCTTTGTATTACAGCAAAGCTGTTCCTTTTTGTCATGGGGCTTGAGATCTGGACCTGGGCACTGTCCCTAAGCTCTTCAGCCCAAGGCTACTGCCCTACCCTCGAGCCACAGCCCCTCTTCCTGTTCTATTTTTTCAGTGATTATTTGGAGATAAGAGTCTCTTGTTCTTTCATGCCCCAGCTGGCTTTGAACTGTGATCCTCTGATCTCAGCCTCCTGAGTAGCTAGGACTGCAGGCGTGAGCCACCTCGCCCAGCACAAAGCTGTTCTTTTTAAGACTGAAATGATGACTTGCTTTGAGAGACCTGACCCCGAAACCATGTCCTGCCAGGCTGGGGTCTTCACAGGACTGTCCTGAACCTGGCCAGCGACTCTCAGCAGGGTGGCCTTGAGTGAGAAAAGTCACCCAGGGCTTAGGAAGACAGAAGACTTAGCATTACTTGACTCTCATTCTGAGGGGGACATCTTGACCTTGGCCCCCATAGGGGTGACTGGAACTTGAGATGTTTGGGGGCTGAAGCTCTTGGAGGAGGGTCCTGTCTTCCTACTGTTTTGGGGGGCACTGATGGTGGCTCCGTGGTGTTGGTTTGGGCACATGACTTGTGACTGTGGGCTGCCGCTCTCTGGCACTTCCCCGTATCCAGGGTCCCAGGCTCTGTGTTTGTCTCCCTGGGTGCTGTCCCCTCTGACTCTCCATGTCTTGCAGGGTGTGAAGACTGCAGTCAGTACCACGACTCTGAGTGTCCTGAGTTGGGCCCTGTGGTCATGGTTAAAGACTCCTTTGTGCTGAGCAGAGCAAGGTGAGCGCACGGAGCCGCCCTCGCAGTGGCCTGCAGGACAGGACTGCGCCCGCTGGCGGTGCTCAGAGCTCTGCAGCCGAGTGACAGACTGGGAGGCTGCACTCCTAGCCCCATGGTCATTCTCTTAGTTTCTAGAAGCTTCCCAATTGGCCTTTCACCACCTATTTACTTTGTCTCCGTGTCTTATTCTACTCAAACTAAAAGATGGGGGTTTTGTCTGCAGTAGAGAGCTGTTCCACTCTCTTCCACCCGGCACCTTCAGGGCTGCCTGTTGTCCCTGAAAACTGTGTTGATGCCCCTGGAGGTGCGTAGATGCCGTGGGCCCTCTGCGACGGGTCCTCCCCACTCAGTGGGGCCCTCCCAGCCTCGAGGGGTCCGTGGGCCCTTGAAGGCTCGGGGGCAGGCCATGCATCACCCCATGCTGAGTTCCAGCTCTGGGCTCTCCTCCTCTCCTCTCTTGTCCCTGTCCTTGGCCTACTTGAGTGGCCATGTCCTTCGTGAAGCCCTTTTCCTGCCCTATCGAGCATGTGGCACTTCACCGAGGAGTGTCTGTCCCTCCAGAGACTTGCCGTGGCGGTGACAGTGACAGCCTGGGCTGCCTCAGCTCTGGTCCTGCAGCACTCAGCACTGTATGCCAAGAGGCTTTTTATTTTTTCAATTTTATTGTTAAGTTGTTTGGCAAAGAAGTTTCCATCCCATAAATAGGACTATGAGTTCAATGCATCTTAGTCACTGTCACCTCTTCTATTTCCCCCCAGTGTCCCCTTTCCCATCTCTACCCTCCGGTTGCCTAGCTCGATTTTTATATAAAGTCTATTGAGTATAGTGACTGCACTGGCTGCTCTTCCTCCCTGGAGACTTCAGCTGCGTCCAGTAAATGGCCCCCTGTCTGCCATGGCTCTGGACATGTCCTGCTGGCGATATAGCAGGCCTTGGAGAACTGTGTCTCAGAAGCCAAGGTGTCCCCTTAGAGGGCCTTGTGGATACTGCGCTGGCCCCTGGCCCCTGGAGAGGCAGCCTCAGAGGCCTTCCCTTCCTTTCCAGGTCCTCCCTTCCCTCCAACTTGGAGATCAGGCGCCTGGACGATGGGGCCGAGGGCGTGTTTGCCGTCACACAGCTGGTCAAGCGAACGCAGTTTGGCCCCTTTGAGTCCAGGAGGGTTGCCAAGTGGGAGAAGGAGTGTGCATTTCCACTGAAGGTGAGGGGCTGCTCGGGGCAGGGCATCAGCCCTCCACAGATCTGGGCTGCGGACCACTGTAAATGGCTCACGAGCAGCTGCAGAAAACATGTCCTCTTCGGTTTGGTGTGCCATAAGAACACGGCAGTTAGTCTTTGTGATTTGAAAGACAGAGTCCATGGAGAGTGGGGTGTGCTTAGCTGTCTGAGCTCTGCTGGCCTGGCCTGGACGGCTATGGGGCCATTCTCCTGCCACCTTCGAGGGCAGCAGCGCCCAGGACATGGTGAGAGGCCTTCAGGAGGCAGCCAGCACCCCTCCTCCCCAGGTGTTCCAGAAGGACGGGCACCCCGTGTGCTTTGACACCTCCAACGAGGACGACTGCAACTGGATGATGCTGGTCCGGCCAGCGGTGGAGCCCGGCCACCAGAACCTGACGGCCTACCAGCATGGCAGCGACGTGTACTTTACCACCTCCAAGGACATACCGCCCGGCACGGAGCTGCGCGTGTGGTACGCCGCCTTTTATGCCAAGAAGATGGAAAAGCCCATGCTGAGGCAGGCCTGTGCCAGTGCCCAGGGTAAGTCCAGGCTGGGGCCGCCTGCCCCTGCCGTGAGGCTCAGGGCCTGGGCATGTGGTGGGAGGTAGAGGAGTGGGGTGCACGGAGGTGGGCCCCAGGTTCTGCTGCCATGCTGAAGGTGATGAGACCATGGTCTAAGAGAAATCTTCTTTTAGGGCACCTTGTTAGAATTTTGTTGGTGATAGAAAACCAACTCACAGATGCCTTCCGCAATGACAGAGATTCATTATGGGTTTTAACCGACACCTAAGTGAATTTGGAAGTTTGTTTTGTTTGAGGCTGTGCTGTCTGCATAGCCCAGACTTGCCTGGACCTGGAGATCCTCTTGTCTCCTGACGATTTGGGGTGGGAAGTTGTTGGCTTTTTGTTTTTGTCCAGTACTGAACCTTGACCTCAGGGATGGGTGCCGCTCTGTTTCTGGCTTTTTGCTGGTTAATGAAAGATAAGATGTTTATAGACTTCGTTGAGGCTGGCTTTGAACTGTGATCCTCAGATTTCAGCTTCCTGAGTGGCTAGGATTATAGGGGTGAGCCACTGGTGCCCAGCGGAATACATTTTTCAACTGGGAAAAATCCATAAGCCACTTCAGGTCTTGGAGATTTCAGAAGCACTGTCATGGGTTTGCTGTGTGTGGGGGGACAGTCAGCCGGCAGGGGTGAAAGTCACTGATCTCGTCAGCCACCTGGCCTCTTGTGTCATCCCCGCCTGCGTGACATTGCCTGGCTGTCCAGGCCCGGCCCCTGCTGACACTTCTCTCTGAGCGTCCCTGATGCTCGCTAACATGGCACGGCCACTTCCCCCTGCCTCCCCCTCCACACAGCCCCTTCCCTGGCTCCTCTCTTGTTCCTCATCCCCCGGAGTCCTTGCCCTCCAGGCACAGTGGGGCACTGTTGTTCTGAGTTTCCTGGGTTCTCACCTGGAGGCCTCACCCACCCGAAGCTGAGCACTGGAGACCAGCCCCGCGCCCATCTTAGAGACGCAGTGGATGATGAGACCTCCAGAGAGTTGAGGAATATGTAGGAAGTGGCTGCCAGGCTGGCGTCAGCCCCAGGCTGGACTTGCATGGGTGGCCCTGCGCTACTCAGCCGCAGTCACCAGCTGCGGCGCTCCTGGAGCACAGCCACCCTGGAGGGGCGAGCGAGACCCTCCTGGCCTTGCTGTGCCTTGGCCCTGGGCAGTGGGGGAACCCATGCTTCCTTGAAGTGCACACCTTCCCTGCAGATTTCTGCTGGGTTTCCAGTGACCGAGGTTTGTGCTATCCGTGGGGCCAGGCCACGGTCCCCCGGCAGGGCCCCCCTGGAGCCTGCTCACGAGCCCCTTGCTCCTTTCTTGTTTCTTGCAGCAGCAGGACCCCCTGAGTCCAGCGCCCCCCCAGAGCCCGAGCGTGGCCAGTGGGCATGCAAGGTGTGCTCCAGTTCCTTCTTTGAGCTGCAGCTGCTCAATGGTAAGGGCCACGGCAGGCTTCCCTTCACCTGGGGCTGCCTGGGGCCAGGGGTGTCTGGGGCTCCGTCCTGTCTGCCCTGCAGCCCGCAGATCAGCTGCTCAGGCTCCCTTCCCGCCCCACTGTCACACCACACCCCATGGGTGGCCCTAAGGTCCCAGCCACTGCCAGCCCCTCTGCTCCGCCTCATCTACCACGCACCTCACCTCTTCTCCCCACCTAGGATGAGACGGTGGTCTCTGAGAGCTTCTTCCTGTGGGACATAAGCAAACATGTTTTGCTTTCATGCAATGTTTTGAGATGTTGCTTATTGCAAGTTAAAATTTTCTTAGTAGGCCTCTATAGATGCTGCCTTTCTAGAAGACATGTTATTGCAGCAACAACGTCTATATACTTATATATATAAATACACATATGCTTAAATAAAACTAAAATGGCTCACGGTTTTGGCGTAAGGAGAAACCCACTTTTTTTGAGGAGCCCTCCCCGGTTTCTTCTGCGTAGGTTTTCCTGTGCTTGTAGTTTTTCCCATCTGCTTTTGGGGCAGGCCTGCCCTGCCTTTATCATTTGAGTTACTTTTAGCAAGTACCAGTTGAAAACCCAGAATCTGAAATCCAGGACCTGAAGTGAAGTGCTCTTGCATTCTAAACTCTAAAATTCATAGCGCTCTGAAATCCCAGGCTCTTCTGGCCTCACTAGTTTCAAATAAGGGACCCTCGGCCTGGAGTTGTTCGGGGCCCTAGAAATGGATTTGTTTTCAAAGCCCGCGCCATCGTCACCACTCTTGCCTTCCAGAGCATCTTGTGGGCCACTTGGAACAAGCCAAAAGCCTTCCGTCAGGCAGCCAGCCGGAGGTGGCTCCTGAGAAGGAGCCTGACACAGCTGGAGGGGAGCCGTCTGCCCTGCCCGAGAGTGCCAGCGTCCAGAGTGTGGGGACCACCAAAGAGCCAAAGAAAAAGCCTCGAAGAGGGAGAAAGCCCAAAGCAGCAAAAACTGAGCAGCCTCTGGCCATTCCTGAGGAAAAGGAGTCTGCAGGTGAGGGGCTGGTGCCAGGGTCTGCCCTGGGCACAGAGAGGTCGGGCCTGCTGCTCCTTGGCAGCCAACACAGAGCTGACCCCCAGCCTGGCTGGGTCTGGCCGAATCCTCTGTTGGGCTTGAAGAGGGAAAGCTCAGTGTGTTCACCCCACAGGCTCCGTGCCCGTCCTGTCCGCCGCTCCCATCTGTACACCTGGCCCTGGGCACGCTGTCTCTGCCCTCTCTGGTTTTCCAGGCTGTCTTCTGTGACCATGGGAAAAGCATGATGGGGTGTGTCCTGGCACAGCCATCCCTCCCCCATACACACAGAGAAATCGTCGCTCCTCTCGTGGCAAACCTTCATCAGAGCTTTCTGGCCTCAGCCTGTGTTGTGCTCATTTGATGTAAATTATCAGACCACTATGTATCTAAAGTGGTTTTTGTTTGGTATGAAGATTGCAGTGATGTTGTAACACCACATGTATTTTTTTGAATCCCAAATCTTAACTTCAATGTGAGTTAAGGAAAGTGTTTTCTTTTGCAGTACTGGGGTTTGAACTTAGGGCCTTGTGCTTAACCACCTGAGCCACACCTGGAGAGGACTTTTGGCTTGGCTTCTGTGTGTTTGCGTGCCGGTGGTGGGGCCTGAACTCAGGGACGTGCTGTTAGAGTTGGCTTTTTTGCTCAGGGCTGGTGTTCTTCTTGAGCCACACTTCCAGATTTGTTTTGTTTTTCCTCATTAGTCGGGGGTAAGAAGTCCTACAGTCTTCTGCTCGGATGGACTTCAAACCTCAATCTTCGGCTCTCAGCCTCCAAGCAGCCAGGATTATAGGCATGAGCCACACGAGCCACCAGCGCTGGCTTGCCTTGGTTTTTGTTTTGTGTTTTTTGAGGAAGGATCTTGTGTTTCTGCCTAGGCCAGCACGAACCATGATCCTCTATTTAATAATTGCCACATCGTTGAGATGACAGACACGTGACACTTGCCAGCTTTTTAGTGGTTGAGATGCAGTCTTGTGACCTTTCTGCCCAGGCTGGCCTCAGTCCTCCGAATCTCTGCCTTACAAGTAGCTAGGATTACAGGTGTGAGCTCTCGTGCCCAGCTTGCTTTGCTTTCTACACAGATAAGGATGTGGTTCTAAACTATGCTAGTCTTTCTCGGCATAAAGTCTGCCAGTTACCCCGTCCAGTGGCCACAGTGCCCGAGGCGGTGTGTTCTGGCGGTGATGTTCTGTTGTGGCCCGTGGCGACTTGGCATGGCCCCCTTCCACCCCCTGCACAGAGCCGGTGGCAGAGACCATCACTGAGGTCTTGCCAGAGGAGCCCGGGAGCGCAGCGCCCGACGAGCGGATCATGGAGCTGGTCTTGGGGAAGCTGACCACCTCCACAAACGACATCGGCTCCGTGCCCAAGTAAGTGCCTCCTCCTAGGGGACAGGGAGCCGCGGGCGGTGGGGATGGGTGCTGAGGGAAGGAAGGCACCTCCCTCTGAGGAATCCTGACTGACTTACCACTCACTGCTAGATTTACATATGCTGCGGGAGCCTCTGGAATGTTCTAGAACTCAGAAGTTTAGTGGGTTGTCCACCATGAAAATTTAAAAAGCTGTCTTTTAAAATGTTGTCTGCCAGAGCCAGGCGCTCATGCCTGTAATCTCAGGAGGCTGAGATCTGAGGATCACGGTTCAAACCCAGCCCAGGCACTAAAGACTGTGAGACTCCTATCTCCTAATCACTAGAAAACTGCAAGTGGTGCTGTGGCTCAGGGGGTAGGGTGGTAGCCTTGAGCTGAAGAGCTCAGGGACATTGCCCAGGCCCAGAGTTCAAACCCCACCACCCACCAAAAGTTGTCTATCTCTAGGACCTCCCATCATCCCAAGCACAAGGTCTGTTCTGCGGCTGGCTGGTGGCTCCGAGCTCTGGCACCTTCTGCCTTGGTCTCTGACTCTGTCTGCCCAGGGTCTCTCTTTTTGTGATGTGTACACAGGGCTCTGAAGCTCATCCCTGTCGAGCTGTCAGAACTTCCTTCCTTTTCCTGGCTGTAGAATACGCCTTTGGTGTGTGTGTGTCCACTCTGCTTATCCATTCGTCTACACACAGCTTAGATTGCTGGCTACCAGGAATAATGTCTATTAAGCAGTCTTACATTGGATTTGTCTAAATCTACTGTTGGGCTCTGTTTCCTTCTTCCTTTTTGTGAACCATATAATATTATATTTAAGTTGTGATTCCTGGGTGAGTTTTTGCCCTGAGTAGGCTAAGGCCACTTCGGAGGGCCGGAATCTGCACTGTGTCTCTGGAAATACCAGAAACAAAGCCTGAAGCACCATCGAAAATGCTGGTACCTCTCCCTCAGGGCTGTCTCTTATCATTTCTGGTGCCTGGACTATTTCCAGTGCTTATCACATCCAAGAGGAGGAAAAGTCGAGTTCAGCTTTTGCATAATTCGGTAGTCCAGACAGAGAGCCCCAGAGAACACAGACAGGGCGCTGAGGCCAGAGCTGAAGTGCAGCCCAAGAGAGGCCCGGAGGAGAGGCCCCCAGGAAAGGCCCCGCACCAGCGAGCATCCCCAAGCCCTGCCTCATGGACTCCTGGGGTGGAAGCTGTCCCTCGGGCCGGCCCAGTGCTGTGCTCTGATGCGTGTCTCTCTGGTCTCTGTGCAGGTTCACGCATCACGGGAGCGGCACCCTGGCCCTCAAGCGGGGCTTGGTTCTGGCCAGCAGACACGGAGCGCGGCGCAGGCTGGCACGGCAGCTGGGGGAGCACAAGCGGGTCCACCAGTGCAGCACCTGCAGCAAGGTGTTCCAGAACAGCAGCAACCTCAGCCGCCACGTGCGCTCACACGGTGGGTGAGCCCTGCCGGCTGGCTTGCCTGCCTGCCAGCCTACCTGCTAGCCTGCCAGCCTGCCTGCCTACCTGCCTGCCTGCCTGCCTGCCTGCCTGCCTGCCCGGCCCTGACCCTGCCCTCCCTGTTGGTCCGGCTGCGGTGGGGCGGAGGGGGCAGGGGGCACCTCTCTGGGTGAAGGCCTGAAGGAGTGAGAGCAGCTTTCTATTGGTTGGTTCCTTAGGTGACAAGCTGTTTAAGTGTGAAGAGTGTGCAAAACTCTTCAGCCGTAAGGAGAGCCTAAAGCAGCACGTTTCCTACAAGCACAGTAGGAATGAGGTGTGTGGAACCTGGGGGTGGGGAAGGAGGCCTCTGTCCTGAGTACACCCAGCAGTCAGCGCATCCGAGCCTCTGAGGGCAGACGTCCCAGCGTGTCCTTTCAGGGGGTCCCTACCTGGCCTGCCCCACCCATGGCGGCTCCTAGCGGCACGTGCATGTTGGCGTGGGCAGTATGGCAGCTCGTGTGAGACTCTGAGCAGTTGATCAACAAGAGTTAAACTGTTTCAAGTCAGGCACCGGTGGCTCACAGCTGTCATCCCCAGAGGCTGAGAGCTGAGGATCACAGTTCAAAGCCAGCCCAGGCAGAAAAGTCCATAAGACTCATGTCGCCACTTAACCAGCGAAAACCAGAAGTTTGGCTCACGTGGTACATGCCAGCAGAAAAGCTAGGCAACATTGTCCAGCCCTAAGTTCAGGCCGCAGTATCGACAACAAGCGAGAAGCAGCATGGCCCAGCCGCCACGGGAGCTGCAGGAGAGCCCCAGGGGCCGAGGTTGCGGGGCCGTCTGGCTGACGTGTGTCTGCTTGGCCAGGTGGACAGCGAGTACCAGTACCGCTGTGGCAGCTGCGGGAAGACCTTCCGCATGGAGAGCGCGCTGGAGTTCCACAACTGCAGGACAGGTGAGGCCGGCTGCACCGCCATGCTCTGTCCAGCCACACCACCAGGCCTCCACGCCGCCCGGCCCCGCTCCAGGCCACAGGACGGAGGCTGCGCGGCCTGAGGAAGCAGAGGATTCTCCTGAGCAGACAGCCCCCTGCACATCTGCTATCCCAGAGCTGCTTGTGGGTCCCACCTCACTTCCTGTGGCATGCTGCTTGCTCTAGGACAGTGTGAGATGGTGGGAAGAAGAGTCAGGCCTGGAGAAGTGACACTGCCCTTGCTTGTTGCTTATCAAGCTTTGTCCTCCATCAGCCTCCCCTCCCCGCGTGCCTGCCGGCACCCTGCAACCACCGTCCCGAGCCCGCCAGTCTCCAAAGGGAAGGAAAGCGGCCTTTCCTGTGTAGCTAGCACACAGATGCTTGCAGCAGGGAGGCCCAGAGACACCCCCGTCCTGTCCCACTGCTGTTCCCTGAGCCCAGAGGCCTTGCATATGGAGTGGGGAGCCCTGCTTCCCTGGCTTGCAGCCATGCTATGCTGTGGAGGCCAACGGCTGTGGCCCACGGTAGCACTGGCGTCACTGTCACCTGCCCGCAGGAGTGCTGAGAGTCACTGTCAACCTTGTGCTTGCCCTCTCCAGGACCCCTAGAACCCCTGTGCATGGCCGGCCCCTCCCTCCATCTGGCAGTGTTTTGACAGCCACAGCTGGCTGGGATGAGGGCCACTGTTAGCTTCTAGTGGGTAGAGGCCAGGGAGGCGGCTGAATGCCACAGGACCCAGGGCAGCACCCCGCAGAGGGGGACCCAGCCCAGGTGTCAGCACCCTGCATCTGCACAGCCGAGCCCTGAAGTGCGCTCAACGCACAGGCGAGAAGCCCGCAGGTGGTGGGCAGATGGGTCTGAGTTGGGTCCAGTCGGTGCCCTGGAGTCCAGAGGCCTAGAAACGAGGCTGCTCCAAGGGGTCGGACCCACGTCACCCTCATCGGTGGCTCTGGAAGGAGCGGCTCCAGAGGCCCAGTGGACCCGAGATGGGCTGTGGGTGCCAGCACAGGGTGGGTGGGAACCAGCTGCCTTCCAGGGAGGACTGGACACAGGCCCAGACTCAGGGATGTGGATTCTTCCAGAAGCTTTGTGGAGTGTGCATTTATGTGCACGGTGTGTGCCGTGCTGAGGGAATGGGGGTACACAGGAAGGTGGAGAACTTGGGGTGTGCTGCCCAGCAGGAGGGGCTGTGAGGGGCTCGCATGGGAGGGAAGGGCAGCTATGACACGCCTGGCCGCGTGCCCGAATTTCCCCCCTCACCGTCCCCCCGCACCTGTGCTAGCCAGCACTGCGTTGGGTTATTCACACCACGTGCGCGCTTGCTCCCTGCACAGACGACAAGACGTTCCGGTGTGAGCTGTGCCTCAGGTTCTTCTCCACCAACAGCAACCTCTCCAAGCACAAGAAGAAGCACGGGGACAAGAAGTTCGCCTGCGAGGTCTGCAGCAAGCTGTTCTACCGCAAGGACGTCATGCTGGACCACCAGCGGCGGCACCTGGAGGGTGAGAGGCGGGGGGGGGAGGAGGGAGGGGGGATCTGGGCAGGCAGCACAGGGTGCTGTGTCACAAGGCGTGGCCCTTAGAAAACGGCTGTGCCACCATCTGCACTGCCTGGCGCTGGGGGCCAGGGTGGGTCTTGGAAATGGCGGGGTCGGGCGCAGGCCATGCCAGGACTGCATAGCACGCAGTCACTCGATGAATTTTAGTTTTAACGTACGGACCAGTACTGTGGCTTGAACTCGGGGCCTGGGCACTGTCCTTGTGCTTTTTTGCTCGAGGCTGACAGGCTACCGCTTGAGCTGCAGCTCCACTTATGGTTCTAAGAATCTCATGAAGCTTTTCTACCCAGGCTGGCTTTGAACTGCTGTCCTCAGATCACGAGGGTGTTGAGTAGCTAGGACAACGGGCATGAGTCACCCGTTTCTGGCTAAAAGCACTTGAAAGAGATACTTTTCATGCCATGAAAAACTATTTCCTGCAAGAGGTAGGGAGGCTGGTGTGGACCCGGGAGTGGAGTAGCTCAGCCCCAGGCAGGCAGAGCACTGTCAGGGAGGCCCCAGTGCCCCCCCCCCATCCTCCATGGGGTCCCAGGGCCCCAGTGATGGAGCTGTGTGGAAGGCCCGGGGACTGCCTAGCCACCCAGAGTTCAAGAGGCCACAGAGACCTGGATGGCGGGGTCCATGCAGTCTGGACACGTGAGGTAGAGCAAGGTGAACTAAGAAGGAGACGGCTGAAGTGGAGGACACGGCCCAAGCTGTGCTCAGGCCCCAGTGTGACTGCAGTCACTGGGCGTGGACAGGAGCCGCCTGGGAGCGGCGTGCTCTTCCAGGAAGCACCTCCCTGGGATCTGATTTTCCACACTGACCTCCTGCCCCTGCCACCAGCCCTCAGCAAGCGGAGCCCACTGCCCTTTTACTAACTTTGGGGGAAAATCACTTCACTGAAATTGTCTCAGCCTTTGAAACACTAGACCAGGATCGCATCTCCTATGCAGACGCTGCACTTTTCTCTTTCCCTGGCCCGGGCTACAGAGACACCCACCACGCTGCCATGGGGTGAGGACGGGTCTGTGCCTATTCCTTGCCTATCGCATGGGGGTGACCCCCCTCCCGCGTCAGGGGTGGGGCAGACCCTGGCATGAAGCACCCAGCACTGTTCACACATCTCCTTCTTGTAAATTGTAGAGATTACTTGTTTCACGTGCGCTGTGTGTGTGTGTGTGTGTGTGTGTGTTGGTCTTGGAGCTTGAACTCTAGGCCCGGGTACTGTCCCGTTTTTTAGTGATTGATTGGAGTCTCACAGACTTCAGTGCCCGTGCTGGGTTTGAACTGTGATCCTCAGATCTCAGCCTCCTGAGTAGCTAGGATGACAGGTGTGAGCTACTGCACCTGGCCTTCACATGCACTTTTATGTTTAAAAAAAAAAATCTCTCTGTGTTGGCTGTACTGACCCCGGATCAGCCTCCTTCTCAGCCTCCTGCGTGCCTGAGAGTTCCCGGGGGGAACTTGGGTCTTTTTTCAAAGGTGAGTGTAGTGGCTTACTCCTGTAATCCCAGCTATTCAGGAAGCAGAGACCGGAGAATTGTGATTTGAAGCCAGCCTGGGCACAAAACCAGTGAGGCCTTATTTCAAAAGCAGAAGTGTGGTGCTCCGTGCCTGTTATCCCAGCCCCTGGGACCAACACGCTCACCAGCCGAGGCCGGCCTGAGCAAGCGGGAGATCCTATCTGCAGAGCAGCTAACGCCAGAGAGGGGGCTCTAGAGGCCCCCACAGGTGGAGAGCAAGTGTGCTGCGCGTCCAGCGGGGCTGGCGGCTGGCGCTGGCCCCTCCCTGTCCTCACTCTTCCTGGGTGTGGGCTTTCAGGAGTACGGCGGGTGAAGAGAGAGGACCTGGAGGCCAGCGGGGAGAGCCTGGTCCGCTATAAGAAGGAACCTTCTGGATGCCCAGTGTGTGGCAAGGTAACACTCCGTGTGGGGATGGGTGTGGAGGGCCCAGATTCCAGCCGGCCGTGCACACTTGTGCGTGCGTGCACACGGGCTTCTCGCAGAGACCTGGGGACTGGCGGCTGTGCTCAGCTCTGCACATCCGTCACATATTGTCCTTGGGTTTCCTTGCCACCTGAGTTGGGTTTCCAGTGAACCTCTTGAGAGAAATTCAGTTTTTCCTCAGCAGCGTCCCCCTTTCTGCCAGCCTGGCTGGGCACTCGGGCTGAGCATCTTTGAACTTTGCCCTTTGGTGGAGGCTGGGAGCCCCGGGCCTGGGGTCCTCACCTGCCAGGGCTGACCACCGCTATGGCCAGCCCCCTCCCCTGTGTGAGGCAACCCCAGCCGTGCGCTCGTGGTCAGCTCCGGAGGCTGGGCATCCAGTGTGCCCTGTGAGCAAAGCCCGCTGCCCGCCCTGCAGGACTGTGGCCCTCAGGCCACGCAGAGGCAGGTGGACAAACATCTGTCTGTCCTGAACACTACTGACACGATGCCCTAAGTGTTCGGATGGCCTTGGCTATCGGCCTGTCCTGGCTTTGCTGCTGTGTATGTCTATACCAGGTTCCTTTCTCTTTTGGGGAGCCAGTACCAGGGCTTGAACTCAGGGTCTCATGCTCTTAACTCGGCTTGCTTGCTGAGGATCATGCTCTAGCCGCTTGATCCCTGCCTCTAGCACAGCTCTTTGCTGGCTAATTGGAGATGAAGTTTCTAAGGCTTCTCTGCTTTTCAGACTGGCTTTGAACTGTAATCCTCTGCATCTCATATTATTGTGTAGCCAAGATTGCAGGGAGCCACCAGCGCCAGGCCACAGAGCCCTATTCTTTCACCACCTGTCCAGACTGAGGTCGACTCACCTCTCACCGTGTGGGTTGCCGGCAGATGCCAGCTGTGCCCATAGAGGGCTAGGTGGCATGGTCCTTGCCGTGTACATGCTGCAGGTTGCCAAGCTCCTGTGGCCTCAGCCGGCACCTCTGCCCGTGGCTCAGGCAGCCTTGGGAGTCCCCGGGCGGAGGGGGGGAGGGGAGAAGATCTAGCTGCCCGTCACACCTCCACACAGTTCATGTGAGCCGCTGGTACCCTAGAGCAACGTCTCATGTCCAGGAACGCCAGGCCAACTCCGGCCAGCCGTGTCAGCACAGGGCAGCGCTGCCAGACTGAAGAAACAGAAATCTGTACTTTTATCTAATACTTGGTGATTTCTTTTCAAACCTCTAAGCAAGCCAAGGCCCTGGGTCAGCAGCTCTAACCTGGAGCTGCGGGCTGGAGCTGGAGGCCAGGATGGGCGGATGCAGAGCTAGGAAGGTGGCTGAGCAGCCAGGCAAGCTCCAGATGCCAGTACCCAAGTCCTGGCCACAGGGCAGGCCATCAGGAGGAATGCCCCCCCCATCAGTGCTCCCAAGCCCTAGAGGAGTCCGTCTGTCTGCCTCGTCCACCACTCTGGGCAGGTGGGCACAGGGGTCTCACCTGAGCCACAGACACAGTGTCTACCCCAGCCCCAAGCCTAGTGCCAGCTGCACAGGTGGCCTCAAGGATGAGGGGGGGATCCCGAGGGAGTCTCCCCTTCCTCTAGCCAGAGGCACAAGGGCGTCAAAGTCGGTGGGAGCAGCCCGCTCAGGCTGCACTTGAGCACGGGCCACCTACATCTGTGTTCAGAAGACTGCTGGTGTTTCTGAGTGGCCCCGGGAGGCTCCACCCCTGAGCAATAAGTGGGCTAAGCATCCTGAGGTGCCGTTCGCACACTGTGACCTGAGCACACGCCAACAGGTTGTCCCAGGCCAGCACTGTGGGTCACTGAGAGGCCGGGGGAAATCACTGTGCTCCTGTGCCTGGTCACGCACACCCTGTGAACCGCAGAGGGCCTCTCCATGTCCAGAGCTTCTCCATGTCTAGTCAAGCGTCTCCAAGTCCAGCCGGGCTTCTTGTCCAGTTGGGCTTCTGTGTGTTCGGCCGGGCCTCTCCGCAGCCCTCTCTGTGCCATTCTCCTGCCCCCAGGTGTTCTCCTGCCGCAGCAACATGAACAAGCACCTGCTCACCCATGGTGACAAGAAGTACACCTGTGAGATCTGCGGGCGCAAGTTCTTCCGGGTGGACGTGCTCAGGGACCACATCCACGTCCACTTCAAGGTGCGTGTCCCCCCTCCCTGCTTCCCCAGGCAGCACTGGGGCCCACAGCTCCTGAGCCACGTCGGCCTCAGCTGCGTGGTCCTGATGGTGCTGCAGCCACAGAAATGTGCCTCCTAGATCTGGAATGCAGCGTGGCATCTCAGGCAGGTTCCACACTGGCGTGGGCTTCCCCTGCCTTCCTGTTGGGTCCCCAAGGGTAGAGGTGGAGCATGCCAGAGGCCCATTTTTAGAGAACTAAGCTGTCTGCCAGGGCCGCCCTCCTGACCCCAGCTCCACACCATCACCTTGAGTGAACCCCGGGGGCCCAGGCTTGCCGACCACCGCCACACCCTGAAGTAGTTGTCAGCATGGCCGTGGTTGACCTCTCCAAGGAAGCTTTTATGTCTGCAGCTGCTTAGCACATGTGGTGCAGCTTGGACCAACCAAAAAAAAAAAAAAAATGAGATTCCCAGCCCTTCCTGGGCAGAGCCCAGCTCTGCCTCTCCTGCCTTTGGGACAGTGGGAGCCAGGAGGAGTTGGGAGTGACGGGTGACAGGTGAAGGGCAGGAGAGGGATGAGGCAGCCTGCCCTGACAGGTGGGGTTTTGCTGAGCAGGCAGGAGGGAGATCAGGGCAGATTGGGAGGTGTGGCAATGGTCTCCAGACCCCTCACCATCCCCAGAAACAGCCAGAGTGACTTGTCTGCCCAGGTGATGGGCCGCCCTGTGGAGTGGGGTGGAGTGGAGGGAGGGCAGGGCTGCCCTGTGGAGTGGGGTGGAGTGGAGGGAGGGCAGGGCTGCCCTGTGGAGTGGGGTGGAGGGCCGGGCCAGGCCGGGCTGAGGCCATGACCCCCCACAGGACATCGCCCTGATGGACGAGCACCAGCGGGAGGAGTTCATCGGCAAGATCGGGATCTCCTCCGAGGAGAACGACGACCACTCGGACGAGAGCGCGGACTCGGAGCCCCACAAGTACAGCTGCAAGCGCTGCCAGGTGCGCCGCCCGCCCGCCTGCCCTCTGCGCTGCCCGTGCCTGGAAGGGCGCTGTGACCCGGCTGTGCCCTCCACACCGGGCTGTCCGTGTCACCTGGGCGTGGGGATGGGAGCTGCTCACCAGCCTCCTGTCACCAGGCACGCGCGTGGAGCAGGGTTGGGCTGGGCTGTCCCTGAGAGAGGGCTGCCCACTGGGCCTCCCCTCGTTTCTGGGCGTCCCCGAGGGTGTGGCTTCCCGGGAGCCCCTTGCCCGCCATGGGCGTCGCGTTCTCCTGGGCAGGCACTGGTTTGGCGCCGAGGCGCAGTGGGGGTCATGGTCGCCGCCCCCCCTGCCCGCAGCTCACCTTCGGCCGTGGGAAGGAGTACCTGAAGCACATCATGGAGGTGCACAAGGAGAAGGGCCACGGCTGTAGCATCTGCCACCGGCGCTTCGCACTCAAGGCCACCTACCACGCCCACATGGTCATCCACCGCGAAAACCTGCCTGACCCCAACGTGCAGAAGTGAGGCCCGGCACGGGGCGGGGGGGGGGGGGAGCAGGGGGAGGCGGTGAGGCCTGGCGTGGGGGGAGGGTGGTGAGGGTGGGCCCAGAAGGCGAGGGGGGAGTGGTGAAGCCTGGCATGGGAGGAGGGTGGTGAGGGTGGGCACAGGAAGGTGGGGGGCGGGGGGAGGCGGTGAGGCCTGGTGTGGGGGGAGGGTGGTGAGGGCAGGCACAGGAAGGTGGCGGGCAGGGGGCAGCAAGGCCTGGCATGTGGGGAGGGTGGGAAGGGCGGACACGGGGTAAGGGGAGGGGCGGTGTGGGGAGAGGAGCAGTGTACAGAGGTGGTGCTTGGCCCATCCAAGGACCCTCCCCACATAGGGCCTCGGGACGCCTGGCTTGTTCCTCCTGACAGCCTCCTTCCAGGCCTCACCCCTCACCCTCTCACATGGCAAAGCTCTCTGCCCGTGTGAGGGACCCCAGGTACCCTTTGCCCACAGGGTCTGGTGTCAGTAGAGCTAGCTCCAGTGTCGTGTGGGAGCCAGCCAGCGAGGTTTGCTTTAGAGGCTGTGAGCCAGCACACGGACCAGGGCTCAGACACCAGAGCCAAGCATTGCATCCTCCAGGCTGGCTTCTGGGGGCGTCTCCTCCAGGGTCCTCGGGCCTGCCGCTCTGTGTCTGTCCTGGCCTCTGACAAGGACACAGGTTGAATCGTGGCCGTGGATGGCCTCGTTTGACTTTGGTCACCCCTGGAAATGTCTTCCCTGGAGGCAGTGGGGCTGCGGCCTCCAGGGAGGATTGGGGAGCACAGGAGAGTCCGGTGCCGAGGCTGCTGGACTGGGGCTTGTCTCTGCCTGCAGGTACATTCACCCCTGCGAGATCTGCGGGCGCATTTTCAACAGCATCGGGAACCTGGAGCGCCACAAGCTCATCCACACAGGTAGCGGGTGGGATTTGACCATGTGGAGCTGGCGGGCACTGCAGGAGGGGCCACCGGGCCGCCCTTTCCTCCTGCCTCTCTCCCGCCCCTCCCCATGCAGTGCCCAGGTCTGTGACACTCAGGTCCTCAAGGGCCTTCTCGTGCCGGCACCCAGGGGAGCCCCGAGGACGCCGTGAAGCCGTGACGGCCTCAGCCCTGGCCTCCTTGCCCTCCACCGACCATAGCTTTGCAGTGTGGCTGTTGGCTTGCAGGTGTGAAGAGCCACGCTTGTGAGCAGTGCGGGAAGTCCTTCGCCAGAAAGGACATGCTGAAGGAGCACATGCGCGTGCACGACAACATCCGAGAGTACTTGTGCGCAGAGTGCGGGAAAGGTGGGTGCCGGGAGGGGTGGGTGCCGGGGAAGGCAGGTGCCAGGGAGGGGCGGGTGCCAGGAAAGGTGGGTGCCAGGAGGGCGGGTGCCGGGAGGGTGGGTGCCAGGGAAGGCAGGTGCTGGGGAAGGGCGGGTGCCAGGAAAGGTGGGTGCTGAGAAAGGTCAGTGCGGGGAGGGCGGGTGCCGGCCCTACTTAGGGTCCGGCCATCAGAGCCACAGAGTCACGGAGCAGCTGTGTTGTGGGCCCTGCTGCTGACAAGTGGCTGCATGTGCCACTTGCCTCCTACAAGGAGGTGGCAGCAGGCATCGGCAGATGCCCACGTGGCGGGTGGCAGGGAGACCCACAGACCTAGGTGGCAGGAAGGAGAGAAGGCCTGAGCACAGAACTCAGGAAGATTCTAGCAGAAACACAAGGTGGTCCAAAAGATAGGACCGCACAACAACCCTCAAGGCACCGGCAACTCCTCCCAAAGGAGACAGAGCCTGCGTGGAAGAGCACAGGGGCCAGGTCCCCCAGGGCACTGCTGCAGGGTGGAGGCCTTGGCCACTCTGGTCCATCGCAGTAACATGAGACAAAGAAATACTGTTCTGACCCTCTAGCAAGTCACCCCACGTCCGTGACAAGAGGATAACCCCAGCACAAGTTAATGTGTGGGTGCGAGTGTGTGTGTGCCTGTGCACACGCGCTAGTACTGGGGCTTGAACTCTTCGCTGGTCCTGAGGCTTGAATCGGGCCCTAGGCACTCTTTCTGAGCTTTTGTGCTCAAGGCTAGTGCTCTTCCATTTGAGCCATAGATCGCCTTCCTTTTGTGGATAATTGGAGAGTCTCAGATCTCAGCCTCCCGAGTAGCTAGGATTACAGACACCCGGCCCTGAGTGCTTTCTGTGCTCAAGGTTAGCACTCTGCCACGTGAGTCACGGCACTCCTCTCAGCGTTCTGTGGTTAACTGGAGTTAAAAGTCGTGGATTTTCCTCCTCAGGCTGGCTTCAGACAGGGGTCCTAAGAGCTCAGCCTCCTGAGCTGCAGGATCGGCAGGCCCGAGCCCTGGCCCCCGGCCCTGCAGAATGAGTCGTGTTTGAAGGAGCAAATGAGACCCACAAATGGAATCCAGCTGTTAAAAATCAGTGTGAATGGGGCGGGGGGAGAAGGGGATCCTGCACCAATGCCCTCAGCAGGAGTGACACCTCCCGGCAGCACTGTCACACGTGGCACTGTCAACACTGTGGCCCTCACAGGCTGAGTGAGGACATTCTGTGAGGCAGGGCCAGAGCCCAGCCACCTGCAGGTCACCTAACGAGCCAGCTGCAGCGTGGCCTTTCTAACCCAGTCTCTCGCCACCTGCATGTGTGACTTTTTAAATCAAAAGATTAAGGGTCATTTCCCAAGGTCAAGGCTCCTCCAGAGTTGGCAAAGGTGCCCTCGAACCCACTTCCTTATGGAGCAGCCCCCGGCTCCTGCTGTGGAAGGCTACCTGCCCCTGGTTAGGATTCTGGAACTGCAGCTAGCTGCATCAGCGCTCTGTGCATGGAGCGGGGGTGACATGAGGAGGTGGAGGAGCAGATCAGGCCATTTGCCAGCTGACAGTGGGCCATGTACAGACGCAGCTGCCCTCCTTTGCCAGCTGCCCTCCTTTGCCGGCTGCCCCTGGGCGGGCAGGGCCCCTGGGTCTTATTCTCCAGGAGCCAGCAGTGCCGGCCGAGTGCCTCCAGCAGTCAGGGTTATCTGCTTTGTGCTGTGGGCACCGGGGGAGAGCTGAGCCCCTGCAGTTACCCCTGGGGCCTCCCACGTGGCCGGCTAAGACTCTTGGCTGCCGCCGACTTTACTCTTGCACGCAGGCATTCTTTCCCCATTGGCCTGCGTTTGAGAGGCTGGGGCTTACTTTGCCTTCTTCAGGTTGTCAGTGTTAAGTTACCAAAGGGTCTTGAGCTGGTGGCTCACACCTGTAATCCTCGCTGCACACGAGGCTGAGACTCAGGACTGCGGTTTGAAGCCAGCCTAGACGGAAAGTCCATGAGATGTTACCTCTAGTGAACCGGCAAAAAGGCAAAAGTGGACTTGTGGCTCAAGTGATAAGAGAACCCAGGCCCTGAGTTCAAGCCCCACAACTGACCAACACAAAAGCTTCACCAGCCCTGAACACCATGCAGTTCCTGCTCAGAGTCACTCTGCGGCCTCCCGGGAGGGCGGCCGTGGTCTGGGGTGGTGACTTCAGAGCGTGGCCCCGCAGGCCTCGAGGGCCCTGGCATGCGCTGACCTGCCCCCGTCCCCAGGCATGAAGACCAAGCATGCGCTCCGCCACCACATGAAGCTGCACAAGGGCATCAAGGAGTACGAGTGCAAGGAGTGCCACCGCAAGTTCGCGCAGAAGGTCAACATGCTCAAGCACTACAAGCGACACACGGGTGCGTGCTCTGGCCCCCGCTGCCGCCAAGCCAGCCTCGCAGGGAGCCATCCACAGGGCTCTCTTCCAGCGGCCCCAGGCTCCCCGGGCTCGGCTGTCTTGTTCCTCGCACTTCCTTCCACGTGCAGCCCTGCGGGGTTTGAGATGTGTCTAGACCCCATGCCTTTACTCTCCCCGCTGGACCTGGAAGCACTGATCACTTCTCGGGGCCCCAGAAGTTCAGACATCCAATCCCCCAGCGCGTGCGCTCTCTCCACACCCTGCCCGCCACTTGCTGCGCTGTGGTCTCCGGGAAGAGCCATTGCAGTTGGGCGAGGTGATACCTCATTGTGGGTTTTCTCTATATGTGCCTGTGGGTACCGGGGCTTGGATGCAGGGCCTGAGTGCTGCCCATTATCTTTACATCAAGGCGAGAGCTCTGCCACTTGACTGACACCTCACGTCTGGCTTTTGCTGGTTAACTGGAGCTAAGAGTCTCATAGGCGTTCCTTGCAGCCTGGTATTAAACCATGGTCCTCAGATCTCACCTTCTGCACAGCTGGGATTACAGGGTGTGAACTGTCACCAGCCCCTCCTGGTGGTTTTGAAGTTCCCTGCTGGCCAAGAACACTAAGCGTTTCTCCATACACTGAGTCTGTTGTCCTTCATCTGTCCGTTGAGTTCCTCCAGGTTCTGGAAGTTACTCTTTACCAGAAGGCAGAGGCGGCTGTTCTCCAGCCAGCCTCTTCACTCACACTGCTTGCTCCGCAGCTCTCACATCTTAGTTTGATGCCACACCATTTCTCTTAGGATTCCCTTGTGTCTTGTGCTTTGAATCATACCCAAAGCCACTACCTGAACTAACATCTGGAAGTGTTTCCTGTTTCTTGCCCTTTGAGTGGACTTTTGTGCAGAGTAGAGGCGGGTGTCGGTTCCAGGCTCCTGCAAGTGACTCCAGAGTCCCCGCACATGTTTGGGGCAGATGCGTTGGGAACTGGATGGCTTTTGATGTGTGTGTTTACTTCTTGGATCTCTGCTCTGTAACACTGGCCTGTGTGTCTGTTTTTATGCCAAGGCCAGTGTGTTGGGTCGTATGACTGTAGGTCTTGGAGTCGAGTGGGGTTGAGGTCGCCAGCTGTGTTCCTAAAGCTCAGGATTGTTTGGCTCTGCTGAGTCTTTTAGGTTTGTTTTTCTTAGTTCTGTGAGAAGGTCATGGGTACAGCATGTCGGTGACATGGCTGTTTGGAGGTGGTTGTTTCTAGACAGGGTCTCTCTATATAGCCCAGGCTAGCCTGAAGCACGTTCTGCAGCTGAGTGTGACCTCTCACTCCCCGTTCTCTTGCTTCTGTCTGCTGTGTGCGGGGATTATCAGTGAGTACCACCTCATTTGGCTAGTATGGATTTTTACCAATATTAGTCTTCAGGTTCTTGAATGTAAGTCGCTTTTCTGTTTCTTTATGTGGCGATTGTTTCTTTCACCAGGGTTTTGCACTTTTCATTACAAAGGTCTTTTCACTTTGGTTATATTTATTTCTAGATGTTTAATGGTTGTCATGATTTGTTTCTCAGAAAATTAGTTGTTGGTGTTTAAATTCTTCTATGTTGGCTTTTATTTTATTTTTTGTGATTCGTTACCATTTCTTTTATTGTAATTAATAGAAGGGTTATATGATATTTGCCAGATAGATGGTGCATTAATTCCTATACATTGATACCCTTTCACATGTCTTGGTCCCCATTTCCCTCCCCCCACCCCACCCCTCATCATGTTGCCTTTTATATCCTGCAACTTTACCAGGTTTTTCAGTATTAAGAGTCTTTAGCTTTTCCTTCGATATAGAAACATGTTGTCCGTCCTGGATAATTTGGTTTCCCCTTCTTCTTTGTATGTTTAATGGCAATACTCTACTGAAAAGGAATAGTGAGAGGGCTCTTTTGTTTTCCAGATCTTGATAGAAGTGCCCTCAGCTTTTGTGCTGTTCACTCTGTGTAACCTTTACTATGTTGGTGTGTGATTCTTCCATACCTAATTTCTTAAGGTTTTTTTTTTTTTTTTTTTTTTTGAAGGGATGTTGACCTTTGTTAAATGCTTCTTTTGTTGTTGTGGTGGTCCTGTGGCTTGAACTCAGGACCTGGGCGCTGTCCTGCGCTTTTCTGCTCAAGGCTAGTGCTCTGCCACTTTGAGCCACAGCTCCACTCCCGATTTTCTGTTGGTTCATTGGGCTGGCTTCAAACTACGATCCTCAGACCTCAGCCTCCTGAGTGGCTAGGATTACAGGGGTGAGCCACCAGTGCCCCGCTTCAATGTTTTCCCTGTGTCTGTTGAGATGAACATGTGATTTTCCTCCTCTGTGCTGTTGATGGGACATGTTAATGTCATTGATTTGCATACCTTGAACTACCCTTTCTTTTTCTTTATAAGCCCAACTTGGCCATGTTGAAATGATATTTTTGATGTGTTGTTGATAGTCAAAATAATTTTTTTCAAGCATTTTGTGATCCTGGTAGTTCTGCTATCTCCATCAAAGCATATTTATGTTCTCTTTGCATTTGGTCTTGGCTTATTATTTATTATTTTGTACCATCGTATGTGTGCAGTGGGTGTCTGTCTACAGTAGGTGTTGATAAATTAATGCTCCCAAAGAAATTGTTGTTCTCCCTTGTATGTTTTACTCCACATCTGTGTTTTCAAACAAGCCTTCCTACTTACTCCTCCTTATTTTTAAGATATGAAATGTCACCACAGAGGAGTAAATTTTAGGCCTAGGTTTTCCAGCTAAGTTTGGGGTGGACTTCGTTTACATCTTCTGGTCATTTACAGCTCCTGCGTGAGCAGTGGGGTCAAAACACTTGAAGCGCTGAGATTAAGCCTTTCTCTGCAGGGATCAAAGACTTCATGTGTGAGCTGTGTGGGAAGACGTTCAGCGAGCGCAACACGATGGAGACCCACAAGCTCATCCACACAGGTGGGCAAGTCACGTGCAGAGGGAAGAGCCACTGCGCCCAATGCAGCGCCGCCTTGGCTTCATGTGGTCACACCCACCACCACTTTTGGGTGTCCATTCATTTGGATGTTTTTGTGGGTCCTGGGGCTTGAACTCTGGGCCAGGGCGCTGTCCCTGAGCTCTTCAGCTCAAGGCTACCACCCTACCCCTGGAGCCACAGCACCACTTCCCGTTTTCTAGTGATTAATTGGAGATAAGAGTCTCACGGTCTTTTGTGCCTGGGCTGGCTTTGAGCTGTGATCCTCAGATCTCAGCCTCCCGAGTAGCTGGGATTGCAGGTGTGTCCACCGCGCCCGGCTTGGGTGTCCATATTGGCCTGGTGATAAGACTCTGCAAGGCAGGCAGGCCCTTGCTCGGGTAGTTGCTGGCGGTCGGGGGCTCTCCCAGGAGGGGCAGAAGCTGAGACGGCGGCCTGTGGGGGGGCTGGGGACCAAGGTGGTCCCGGTGACTCCTGCTTCTCCCCCCCACCCCGCATGCATGTGTGCGCAGTGGGCAAGCAGTGGACGTGCTCCGTGTGCGACAAGAAGTACGTCACCGAGTACATGCTGCAGAAGCACATGCAGCTCACCCACGACAAGGTGGAGGCGCAGAGCTGCCAGCTGTGTGGTACCAAGGTGTCCACCCGGGCCTCCATGAGCAGACACATGCGGCGCAAGCACCCTGAGGCAAGCTGCCCGCCCCCCTGCCTGCTGCACACTCTCCCCCACCCCCTCTACCTGCCCCCACCCCGAGGCCAGCCTGCCCTCCTGCCTGCTGCGCCCTCTCTCCCGCCCCCTCTACCTGCCCCCACCCCGAGGCCAGCCTACCCTCCTGCCTGCTGCGCCCTCTCCCCCCCCCTCCACCTGCCCCCACCCCGAGGCCAGCCTGCCCTCCTGCCTGCTGCGCCCTCCCCCTCCACCCGCCCCCCACCCCTGCTGCCGCTGTGCCCACCCTACCCTGGGGTCCTGGGGTGCCTGTCTTGCTCGAGGTGCGCTGGCGAGTTCCCTGAGGCAGGACTCCTCCCATCCCTCTGGTTGTTCTCAGCCACAAAGAGACACTCGGTGTGGACGGGAGAGTATAAAGAACGGCCGTGAGTTGTAGTCTCCCTGCAGCGCCCACTGAGTGCCAACACAGCCTTGCCCCATTCCCCACAAAGTGACTAATACACAAAGCAGAGTCCCCACGGGGCACTGGGGGACCCCACTGGGACCCAGAGGAGGAGCGGATACAGGCTGGGAGCATGGTTGTCCCGAAAGCACCCTCTAAAAGAAAGACACAGCGTGGTGTGTGCCAAGGAAGAAATGCAGTAAATACTCCCAGGTCCCTGAAGCAGAGGCTTTGTCATTTTGGTTTCTTGTAAGGAATCCTGGGCAAATCACTGTATGTGACCCAATGCGTTAGGCTGGAAAAAATAGCAAAGTCTGGCCGAAGACAGCCTTCGCCGTCGTTAGCTGAAGTCACATGCGCACGCTGTGGAGAGTTCACAGAGCAAACAGGCACGAGGGAGGACGGGGAGGGCTCACAGGGCCCCACACAAGCCGTGGTGTGGCAGAGCCCCTGGCTTCCTGCTGCCTCACCTGGCTTCAAAGCCTTTCAGGCGGGCCTTTAATGCCAGCTTTGTCTCTGACATCCACTGCACTCAAGATGAGCGTGTGCCTGTACTGGTACTGGGCTTGAACTTGGGTGCTGTCCGAGATATTTTACTCAAGGTTGGCAGTCAACCACTTGAACTGCAGCTCCACTCCAGTGTCTTGGTGGTTAACTGGAGATGAAAGTGTCAAGGGAGCCGGGCGCGGTGGCTCACACCTGTAATCTAGCTACTCAGGAGGCTGAGATCTAAGGATCAAGCTTCAAAGCTGTCTAGGCATGAAAGTCCAGGAGACTCTTATCTCCAATTAACTATTAGAAGTGGGACTGGGGCTCAGAGGTAGGGCCTGGGACAGCACCCAGGCCTAGATTTCAAGCCCCATGGACTGGCTGGGACTGCGGCATGAGTGCCAGCGCCTGGGTGCAGTGTTGGCTTTCCACCGCTGGCTCCCCTTCCTGCCACTTCTCCCCCAGACTTGCACTCTGTTGTCTTACCTATGACAACAAGTTGTCAGAGTAATAAGGGATGAGCAAAATCAGGCTGGGGGGGGATTGTGGGTCACCCTGTAACACGAGCTGGAATGAGACCCACCCGGCCAGTCCCAGCATCTGCCACGCTGTGCCGGTGAGGAGGGCAGTGCCCGGTGGCCCGGGCAGTGCATTGGGTCCCTACGTGTGCGGCAAGCGGCCACCGGGGGGCGCAGCGTCCCCACTTGCTGCCCTGCGCCCTGTGCAGGTCCTGGCTGTGCGGATTGACGACCTGGAACACCTGCCAGAGACCTCCACCATTGACGCCTCCTCCATCGGCATCGTCCAGGTGAGTGAGCGAGCGGGGGACTGACCGCAGGCCTGCGGGGCGGGCCCTCAGCACGCAGGCGGCCCCAAGGCTTGTCTAGTCCTTTGCCTTCTAGGACCTTTCTGCCCAGGGTCTGTGTTCAGGTGCTTGTGCTAATACAACTTTCTTTGTGGAATGTGGTGCTTTGAGAAAGCAGTGTCTGTTGAACTAAGGAAGTACCAGATAACCTAAAGTTTGAAAGGAAGTTTCAGTCAATTCCTTTTAATGATTTTGTTGGGTCACAAGGCAGTATGTCATGTTGTGGAGTCCTCAGAAGCAGTCCCACTGTTGGGAAGTGGTGCTTGCAGGCCAGCATGGCATAAGGTGTTAGGTTGTGCAGAAGGACCAGGTAGAAGGCCTACTCCCTCCCAGACTCCCATGAACCATCTGTGCCCCGACGTGTCACAGCGTGGTGCAGTGGTGGGGAGGGGGGCTTGCCATGACAGAATCCCACCAGATGCTGGTGGGCCCCTGCCCCAGGTGGGTCCGGCACCGTGCCTGCTGCCTCTGAAGACCTGATCCCAGCTCACCTTGCCCTGGGTCCTGAGGCACACGTGGGCTGCCATGGCCTTGCTTCACTGTCCCTCCACCCAGAGTGTCACTGTTTGTGTGGCTGTGTGATTAAACCTGTCTGAATACAAGATGGTTTGCATTGGCTCCGCCTGGCGGAGCAGAGCTGAACTGGAGAGCAGGATCTTGCCTTGAGGCTAGCAGGCAGTGGCTTTCCAACTTAGCTCTGAAAGATACTTGCAGCTGAGCCCAGGTGTAGCCACCAGCTTCCTGTGGCAGCCCCCGCCCCTCGCTGTATGTCCGAGGGAGTGAGGAGCAACCCCTCCCCACCCAGACGGTCAGTAGCTGAACCCGATCCCCCCACAGCCTGAGCTGGGCCTGGAGCAGGAGGAGCTGGCGGAAGGGAAGCATGGAAAGACGGCCAAGCGCAGCCACAAGCGGAAGCGGAAGCCAGAGGAGGAGGTGGGGACCCCGGTGCCCGAGGAGGCCGCCTTCGGGGAGTACACGGAGAAGGAACCTGAGTTCACGAGTGGCGTGGGTGACGAGACCAGCTCGGCTGTGCAGAGCATTCAGCAGGTGAGGTGGTTTCTCCACTGCGGTGCCGGCGCGGAGTGCGTGCGGCCTTCCCCGCCACTGTCCCCACCAGCGTCCACACGGCCTCCTCTTCCTATGCCCGGTGCTTCCACGCACTGCCCACTGGCCAGACGGCTCATGTCATGGTTAGTAGTGTGTGAACGGGAGCTCTTGGTGGGCAGCTCAGGGCTTGGGAGATTGGCTGGCCAGAGAGCGTTCAGTGCAGGACCACAGCCCTAGGCCACCGCTGCCAGTGAGCGGACCTGCCCGCCGAGACCCCTCACGGAGGCGGAGGGCAGGGGCGGAGGCAGCCGCCCGCTTGCTCCAGCCTGCTCCTCTGCCTTGCTTTCCTCTTCAAGGCTCCCAATCTGCGTGGAGCTGGAACCCAGTTGCAGACATGCCTGCTCTGCTCATTTAGCACAGCGTATGCTGCTCCCCCTCCCCTAACGGCCCTCATCCCCAACCTCACGGAGCCTGGCACGGAGCCTGGCACAGACTAGGGTTCCCAACGGGCAGTGGCCGCCGTTCCCAGCCACACAGTTGGGGTCAGATTTCCACTTTCCCCTGGCAAGGCGTGGTGGAGGAGGAGCGGAGGAGAGGCCGCTCCTGCTTTCCGTGGCTGGCGCCTGCCTTGTCCAGCCTAGGAGCTTCCGGTGCTGGTGGCTCTGCTGGGCCAGCTCACCAGGCCACCGGCAGTGTGTATCAAGCCAGTGCTGGGGCTTGAACTCGGGGCCAGGCACTGGATCCAAGCTTTTTCACTCAAGACTGCACTCTAGCACTTGCGCTCCACTTGTGGCTTTTTGGTGGTTAAGTGGAGATAAGAGCTTCGCAGACTTTGCTGCCCGGGCTGGCTTTGAACCGCGATCCTCCGCGGTTAGGATTACAGGGGTGAGCCTCTGGCGCCCCACTACATTTCCCCTTGTCCCCAGGCGCCTGCACCCCCGGCCCCCGGCCCCGGGAAGCCCCTGCTCTTTCCCGTGTGCAGAACCAGTTCACATCTCACACTGCCTGTGGCTCTTGCAGGTGGTGGTGACCCTGGGGGACCCCAACGTGACTGCCCCGCCCAGCTCTGTCGGCCTGACTAACATCACTGTCACACCTGTCACCGCTGCGCCTGGGACTCAGTTTACCAGCCTTCAGCCAGTGGCTGTGGGGCCCCTCACCAACCCCGAGCGCCAGCTCCAGCTGGACAACTCCATCCTGACCGTGACCTTCGACACGGTCAGCGGCTCTGCCATGCTGCACAACCGGGGGAGCGACGTGCAGCTCCACCCGCAGCCCGAGGCCCCCGGCGGGCAGCCGGTGGCCCACTTCATCAACCTCACCACCCTGGTGAACTCCATCACGCCGCTGGGGAGCCAGCTCAGCGAGCAGCCCCCGCTCACCTGGCGGGCGGTGCCCCAGGCCGAGGCCCTGCAGCCCCCGCGGCCCCCCGCCGCCCCGCAGCAGGCCTCGCAGCCCCAGGTGCAGCCCGAGCAGGCGCAGATGTTCAGCTACTGAGTCCTTGAGCCCGAGGACCGCGAGGATTTGTGTGCTGGGGGCCAGACAGGAGGAGGGCGCCGTGCCGGGCCAGTGGGCTGGCCAGGCTCTGCAGGCGGCCCTGCCGGCGCCGGCCCCGTGCTGCTGGAGAGGCCGGGCTGCCGGGTGTTTGCTGGGAGCCGGGTGGGGCTCCACGCACCACGAGCCTTAGCCAGGTAGTGCAACCCCGCTCCGCACTCAGGTCTCACTGCCACGGGGCTTGGGGAGAAGGAGGACCCTAGAGCCCAGGGGTTCGTTGGTTTTCTTTTCAGCTCAGTTGCTCTAAAACCCAGGCCTTGGGTGTGGTCACAGTGAACCACAGTGCTCCCCGCGCCTGGCGTTTCCACCAAGCACGCCGCTAGAACTTAGTTTGCAGTCCCTTTAAAGTCCGAGTTCATGGAGCCAGGTGTCAGAGCTGGGGACAGAGGCCCCATGTGGAATGTGCCATCCCTGGGCCTCAAGGTCACTGCGAGCAGGTGGGGTGACGCCAGCTCGGCCACCACGGCATCTCGGTGTAGCCATCAGCCAGCTCACAGTACAGGGTGGTTTTTTTATGTTGCTTTTTATTTTATTCCGGCAGATCGTATGTATTTCAGACCCTCTTGTGGCCGATATTGTTGTGCTTTATTTTATGTTAACATGGAGTCGTTTACACTGTAGACCCCTCAGTCAGCTTGGCACCCACTGGGGGTGCAGAGGCGTGCAGTGGGTGAGGTGCTGGCGAGGGCGGGGCGGGGGGGGCCTCTGCAGGGCCGTCTCAGGATTCTGCCATCCAGTGTGTTTATTGTGGCGGAAGTTCAGCCCAGCCCTCCCCCCTCCCCTCCCCTGCACCCCTCCCCAGCAGTGGAAGAGCAGGGAAGGGAGATGCGCTTTTCTTCTGTGTACACCCCGGGGGTGTGTGTGTGTGCATGCATGTGTGCGTGCATGCACTTCCTGACAGCTGGAAGGGACCTGCGGCCATCCACCAGAGGCCCGGCTGTCCCATGCAGTGTCACCTTGAGTTGGTAAAGAGACACGGGGAAAGATGTGGTTTGCTTTTCCTCCCCTGTGTAATGCTACCCGGCATGAACACACTTTCCCTCGGCTTTAGTTACTCTTCTCCCCAGAGGTGATGCTGACGGGGGGGGGGGGGGGGGGGGGGGGGAGCCGCCCTGCAGAGACACTGGGTAAAGTCCTGTGAGCCTGGGATGGCCAGCGGCCGAGAATGGCTGGCTTCATTCCAAATAGCAGGCTCGTGAGGCCGGCGAGAGCTGATGAGCAGGGCCCACCCTGTGCAAACAGGGCGGTCCTGGTCCTGCTCTGCAGCCACAGGACCCAGAGCTCAGTCTGCCCCTCTGTGTCTGCAGGCCAGTTCCACCTCTCGGTGGGATGCAGAGTGCGAGATCAGTTGACTTTAATTTATGATGATTATTTTATGTTATTTATGTATATAATTAACTGCTTTATAAGCAGTATCTTCATCAAGTGAACTTGGGCTAGAGGTGAATTCTTTTCTAAAGTGCTGTCTTCGTTCCCCAAATACCAGGAATCCAGCAGAGAGATCCAAGCCCCTAAGTGTTTTCTAAAACCAGTGACCGTGTCTGCACATTTGCAGAATCTCGAGGCCACGTGACCTAGCAGAGAATCCCCCGGGCCTCGACCCCATGGTTACACGTCCGACAGCCTCTGTCTTTTATTCCTCTTCCTTATGCAATAAAGGCTTTCAAATGTTACATTTTTATTTTTTAAAAGATCTGTTTTGTGCCTCCACTCCATAAGACAGCATTTATGTATTTAAAGGAGTTCTTTTAGGTGGCACGGCCCCACGTATGGCCATTATTTGTTGAAATACACAGAGGTGTCCACTTCTTGGCGTAATAAGTGAAAACGCAAATAAAAGCCAACTTTTCCCAAGGTTTCTGTAGACGTGGTTTTCCTACGGCCATTGAGGCGGGGCAGGACTATGCTTTGCATATGGAAACACCGCCAGGAGCCTGGCAGTGCATGTTCTGCAGAGATCCATTGTTATGGTGGAATAAAGTCTTGTAAGTCTTTAGCTTATCCGAGATGCGCATCCAGGAAGGTAGAGTGAGTGGGCGCCAGTAGCTCGCGCCTGCTGACCTCGCTGTGCTGGAGGCTGAGTTCTGAGGCGCCTGGCTTGAAGCCAGCCCAGGCAGGAAAGCCTGTGAGACTCTGATCTCCAATCAACTACTCGGAAAAAGCCAGAAGTGATGTGGCTCAAGTGGTAGAGCACTAGCCTTAAGCAAAAGCAGCTTGAGGACAACACCCAGACCCTAACTTCAAGACCCAGACAAACAAAAAAGAAGGTAGACTGAGGCATGTGACCACTAAGCCAGGTGACTCCATCTTGGTTATAAACTAAGAAGGCATAAGAATGTATTTTTGACCTGTGAACGGTGGCAACACGACGTCACACACACGTGACACTTGGCACAGGCATGGCTACGGGTGGTAACTGGGCTCCAGCTTGAGGAGTCCTCTGCCCCTGCCTCTGGGACAGTGCCAGAGTGGGGTGTGTGCTCTCTGGAAAGCGTTTTGTGCCAAGCGCCTCCTCTCTGTGTCTAGCATGAAGCCACCCTGGAGGATTCCACACGAGAGGCCGGGCCGACTTCCTTCCCTGTTTTCCCATTGGGTGTCCAAAGGTAGGGGCTCCGGTGTCACTGCTGATGGTGGCATCCGGGGCTCCCAAGGGATCTCAGGAGAGTTGAAACTGTCCTGTGACACGGAGGGTGTTCCTGTTACGTTGCCTTGGGTATGGGTGCAGTAAAGGTGCTGTGACCTGCGTGCAGCTGCTGGCCCTCAGCTCCCCTGCCTGTGATGAAAAGCTGCTCCATTTTGACTTTGAGAGTGGTTCCGTCCTTGTGCTGGGACATCTTGATTTCCCCCAGTTCTGCTCCGTGTTTGATCATTGTAAACACTGACCGAGACACTCAAACACCAGAGAAGAGACGGACGCAGTGACTCATGGCTGTAACTCTAGCTACTTGGACAGCAGAAATCACAAGTCTCGTGGCCAGGATCCTTACAGCAGCCTGGGTGTAAACGTGAGCTATTCAAAAACGCCTGGAACAGAGTGCAGGGGCCATGCTCAAGAGGTGAGTACCTACACGGCTAGTAAGCACGTGACCCTGAGTGCAAAACCCAGTAACCATAAAAAAGAAAGGAAAACTGAGGCACCAGGAATTTTTATTAGGAGTTAGAAAAGTAAAAGACAACAAAGAAAAAGGCACGAGGTCTCGCTGAAGCTGAGATGAGGGAGCAGCCAGCAGGTCTGAAGGAAATACTAGATCCTCCTGCTCCTCCTGTTCCTGCTCTGGAGTGGTCCCTGGCTTTTAGTGACTGTGAATTGCCCCTGCTCCTCTGTTAGGGGCTATGCTTTTCAGGCGGTAAACGCCTTAAATGTTCACTCTTTTTTTTTTTTTTTTTTTTGCCAGTCCTGGGCTTGAGCTCAGGGCCTGAGCACTGTCCTTGGGTTTTTTTGTTTTGTTTTTTTCTCAAGGCTAGACCCCCTACCACTTGAGCCACAGCACCACTTCCAGCTTTTTCTACGTATGTGATACTGAGGAACCAAACCCAAGCACTCTACCACTAGGCCAAACTCTCAGCCCTCCACTCCTCTCTAAATATTTGAACTAGGACAATACATCTTAGGTAGTTTGTTTTGCCAGTGCTGGAGCTTGAACTCAGGGCTGTGTGCTGTCCCTTAGCATTTTTATTCTATTGACACCCTACCACTTGAGCCACAGCTCCAATTCCAGCTTTCTGCTGGTTAATTGGAGATAAGAATCTCGTGGCCTTTCCTGTCCAGGCTGGCCTCAAACTGTGACTCTCAGATCTCAGCCTCCTGAATAGCCAGGAGGACGGCGTGAGCCAGCAGGGACCAGCAGTAAGTGTTGAGAAAGCATCTGGTAGCTACCTGCTCTTCTGTAAGCAAGCAGGTCATTCCGCGGGCAGTTCTGGCAAGGAGCACTGCTTTATGCGTCAAGACTGCGACGCCCCTGCACTGGGAGGGCCTTGCTTAGTTCTGTAGTAGGAGAGCACAAGCGTGTTGCTAATACCTGCTTCCGCAGCAAACAGGGCCACTGCTTCAGCCTGGCCTGGAGGCAGTAGGCATCCAGGGCATCCACGTTTTGTGGCACTTAGGACAGAGTCACGTCCTAACACCACGTGTGGTGCGGTGGTCCTGAGCCAGATGGCCCAGCCGTGTCACAGCCGCCGGGGTTCGGGTGAATGTACTCTGATGTTGACAGAATGCCAGTCATGCACATCCAAACGCACCCTTGTCTCTGAGCACTGTTCAGCTGGGTATGTGGGTAGAAAGTCACAACGACAGCAGCCCTAAGGCCAGGAGAGGGAGTGGAGGAGAGCGTCTGCTGCATGTGGAGAGAAGATCACCAGAAGGCTGATGGGAATAAGTTAGTGCATAGCTAAAATCAGAGACCAAGGAGGCGATGCCGTGGAATCGGAAGAAATGCTTGCTTAATGAGGAAGCTGAAAGAGGAAGAAGGAACTGGGGGGCAGAGCAGGTCCGTGGGGGATTTGTAACCAGCTACATCAGGAGGAGCACTAAGCAAAGTGGTAGCACAGCCTGTGTTGTGCAGCGCTAGCACTGTAACAAGTTCCTGAGAGGGACGACTTAGAAACTGGCTCACACCCCTGAGGTTCCAGTCTGCAGTGCAGTCCAGTGGGCCTCTGGCTTTTAGGCCTGTGGTCGGGGGCACATCCTGGTCCTGTGCACCAGAGGACACCACTCAACTCAGGGCTGGCAACTTCAGAAAGCTGGCTATGGCATTATGGCTTAAAATGGTAGAGCGCTACTAGCCTTGGGTAAAAACAACTCAGGGACAGTACCCGGGCTTCAAGATCCAGCCCACAACTGGCACACAAAAGAACATAATTGAAAATGTTTCTGCTTGTGTTTAGGTCATTGCATTTTGGAGAGACTGTGTGTGTGTGTGTGTGTGTGTGTTTATGCACGCATCTCTGCCTGTGTGCGTCAGTACTGGGGATTGAACTTAGGGCCTGGGCGGTCTGGCTTTTTACTGGGTAATTGGAGATAAGAGTCTCATGGACTTTCATGTCCAGGCTGTCTTTGAAGCAGACCCTCAGCTAGCAGCTTCTTGAGTAGCTGGGATTACAGGCATGAGCCACTGGACACTGATGGACTGCCCAGACCTGCTCCAGCTAAACAGGCCCCGGAGGGAGTGATGGCACAGTGGGAGAGCTTCCAAACATCCTGTGACCCGTCCCACCAGGATGCACCAGAAGGTTCCAGAAATTGTGCTGGGGCACAAGTGGAGCATAGACTTCAAAAGATCCAAACAGAAACAGGAAAGCAGCCAGACGAGGGCGGCTCAAGACTGTCGTCCTAGCTGCTCTGGAAACTCAGATCTGAGGATCCTGAGGACCTGAGGACCCAGGCAGGAAAGTCCATGAGACTCATCTCCAATTCACCAGCAAAAGGCTGGACGTGGAGCTGTGGTTCAAGTAGAGGGCTAGCCTTGAGAAAAAAGGCTCAGGGGTGGCATCTAGGCCTTGAGTTTAAGCCTCAGGACAGACACACACACACACACACACACACACACACACACACACACACACACACACACACACACGCGCGCGCGGCAGCACTGCTGGTTTTGTCCCTGACAGCCTGAGGTCCTGCCGCCCCCCAACCCCCACCCCTGCCATAGGGTGGAGTCAAAGCTGAACTTTTTCAGAAGATTATTCACCCACCGAAGTCAGACTTGTGACTCCCTGGGCTTCGAGTGCTGTGGGAATTGCTGCGGTGGACGCCGTCAGGGCCCAGTGACTCACAGCCCAGCCGGCAGCGTCTTGGTCTTCGGCTCAGAGCTGAATCAAGTTTTATAGCCCTCGGCTGCAAGTTGAGGGCCATTATCTCAAGCCAAGAACAGGAACAGGGCTGAACTCCCCAGACATGATTTATTATTGTATTAGAAAGGAGGGCCGGGGAGATTTCACAACTGTACACAGCACAGGGGCCGGTAACTGAGGACCTGTTTTCCTTCTGTTCCCATCTAAGGTCAGGTCAAGGGGACTGATGCAGCCTCTGCCTCACCCTTTCCCTCCCTGTGCCTGTGAACTAACTGCTTAGCAGATCTGATCTTCCAGAGTTGTTTCCAGATACTTTCTCCTCTTTGCTTTCCCAGGAAGTTTCACGGATTTCAAATGGTGGTTTAAAGTCTCCCAGTGCTATTTTGCATGTTCTCACAGAAAAAAATCTATTGGAACAGGAGCTATGGAGGTTCAAGAAGCACAAGGCATGCACAGAACCCCTGCATTTTCCTTTGAATCTGAAGTGGGGATGTGATGATGTGAATAAAAGGACAGATAACTATCAGGACAGATGGATGGAGGTGACTACTTATTGCAGTTCCTAGGGTCTGGGACTTGAACTGAGGGCCAGGGTGCTGTCCCTTGGTTTTCTTGTTCAAGGTTGGTGCTTTACTACTTGAGCCACAACTGCACTTATTACTTTTTGCTGGTTCATTGGAGACAAGAGTCTTACGGACTTCTCTGCTCAGCTGGCTTTGAACCTCACAGATCTCAGTTTTCAGATTAGCTAGGATCAGAAGCTTAAACCAATATTCCCAGCTTTTCCCCCCTCCTACTGGGAAATGAACTTGGGGCCATGCACTTATTAGGCAAAACATTCTACTATTTGAGCCACACCTCCAGTCCACTTGCCTTTGGTTGGTTGTTCAGATAGAATCTCACACTAGCGTTGCCAAGGCTGGCCTTGGGCCATAGATTTTCTGCCTCTGTCCTCTGAATAGCTGGGGTGATACAGTGTCTGGCACACTATACTTATGTATCATTAAGACAGGAATAAAAATATAGAGGTTTGAAAATCAGAAGTTTTAAACATGACTTGATTTTTTTCAAGAGAGGGCCATATTTTTCCATAAAAAAGGTACATCTTTTTAGACATCTTGAGCCGTGAGAAGCGTTCCTTTTGGATCTATAGCCAATGAAAGGCCCTGTGGTCACCCAAAACTCCTAAACTTACTTCTTTTTGTTGTTGAAGAGCTTTATCTGGATATTAGGCTACGAAAAGATAGGTTACAGAAAACATAGGGTTCTTTAAAGATGTTTATTTTCATATCTTAATATACCTTTGTGTCACTAGTGGACACACAAAATTTATCTGGGGTGACAAATTTAGGGCAAATCCAGATTCTGCAATCATAGGAACTGTCTGGATTCTCTAGGATATGGGTATTCAGAGACTTCACCTTAAAACATCAAAGCCTGTGGCTCCCAGATAGTTCTACAGAATGAGAATGGACCAGCCTGGCCTTGGTTTCTTTTTCTGAGTGTGATGACAGACATGTGACACACCAGGAGGACAGGCTTTGTGTGAAGGTTCCCTGCCCAGAGTGCGCCTGTTCTTGGCTCACTCAGGTTCCTCAGATCTATAGCCCCATGTCAGAAAATCATTTTCATCTGGGCACCAGTGGCTCACACCTGTAAACCCAGCTACTCCAGAGACTGAGATCCAAGGATCGTGGTTCACAGCCAGCCCAGGCAGAAAAGTCCATGAGATTCTTATCTCCGATAAACTACTCAGAAAACACCAGAAGTGGTGCTGTGGCTCTAATGGTAGAACACTGGCTTTGGGCACAAAGAAGCTCAGGGACAGCACCCAGGCCCTGAGTTCAAGACCCAAGACCAGCAAGAAAAGAAAGAGAAGGAAGGAAGGAAGGAAGGAAGTTCTTATATGAATTGGTGGTAGAAGTAAGAAATTCTGTGAAATCACTGACAGACAGACAGAGAGAAGGTGAGGGAAAGGGAGAGAGAATCCTCAAATTTAGATAGCTCAACTTCAGGATCTCCAGCTAATGTTTCAGAAGAGATTGTTATCGTTGAAACTCGTTTTATTTGTCTTTGGGATAAATACTGTCGGTAAACTGGAGTAGAGGTTGAAGCCTGGTCACAGCATTTGCTGACTCATTCTTGCAATTTTAACCATGTATTTTCTACCTTTACCTCTTTCTCTTTATGTGACTTGGTTATTTACTTCATAGATTTATGTTTGAGGGGAAAGTAATATATGTATATATTTATGTATATATATATATATATATATTTGTGTGTGTGTGTGTGTGTGTGTGTGTGTACATGTACCTGTCCTGGTGCTTGAACTTAGGACCTGAGGACTGTCTTAGTTTTTCTGCACCAAGCTGGAGCTCTCTTGAGCCACAGCTCTACTTTTAGCCTTTTGGTAGTTAATTGGAGGTTAAGAGTCTTATGGCTGTTTCTGCCCAAGCTAACCTTGAACCACAATCTTCAGATCTCAGCTACCTGAATAGCTAGGATTACAGACTTGAGCCATAAATGCCCAGCCAAATGATAATTTAAAAAATTAAAGAGAAAGAAAATGCTTAGACTGTGCTTCCTTTGTAGTTACCCACAGCAGCTGTCCCCAGTCAGCGCAGTTTGTACAAAGGTCTCATCTCTGCACCAAGTGACTCTCCCTGAGGATTTCTGTGATACCAGAAAGCAGACGGACAGATGTCACTAAGGTTGGTTGGCATCAGGAAGCATTTATCGTTACCACTTGGCAGTAAGCCTTAGAAACATACATGCAGCAGCTGTCATAGACAACGTGAATCTCCTGGCTCTCGGAGAAAAATGGGCAGTTTTTTATTTTGTTTTTTGTTTTTAATGGACTAGACTAGAGGACACCTTCCGCCAGACACGGGATCCCCTAGCAGACACATCCAGCCCCACCCTGCACTGGGAGGTCGCAGAGGGCACCTTCTCTCCCAGGAGCCAGACCCAACCAGCGCCAGGCTGTCAATCCACGTTTATGCAGCCGGTGCCTGCTTGCGCATGCCTGCGGGGCAGCCTGGCCTGGTACCTGGACCCTGCCTGCCTTCTTGCTGGCAAACAAATATTTCCCAAGAAAGTATGTCTTCAACAGAGCTCTAAAAACATGAAGAAAATGAAAAAACATTATAAATGCTTGGTTACAGCTCAGCACACTGGGGCATCCACCTGTCGTCCTAGCTCCTCTGGAAGCTGAAATCTAAGAATCACTGTTGGAAAGCAGCTCAGACAGGAAAAGTCTGTGAGACTCTAATCTCTAATTAACCACTAAAAAGCCAGAATTAGAGCAGTGGCTCGGGTGGTAGAGTGCTAGCCTTGAGCAGTGTCTAGGCCCTGAGTTCAAGCTCCAGTACTGACACAAAATGTAACAAGTAAATAACTGTTTGGTCAATCTAAGCATGACTGTCAGTTTGATTGACATGTCAGTTTGAAATGTTGGTTAGTAAGAGTTTGGGGTTATCCTGGTAACAAATGGGCCATAATAGCACAGCTGTGTCAGGGCAGGTGACCTGTCCGGGATGGAGAGAGGAGGGCTGAGTGCCTCAAAGAGTCCCGGGCCTGACCAGAGCGCCAAGGCTGCCTGCCTGTGGGACACCTTTCTCCTTCCTCTGACCACGACTGCCCTCTTCCTGTGGGATTCCTGAGGGTGCCCTCCGAACCTCCTCTGTTGACCCACTTTCCTTTTGTCCTGATCTCAGAACTCCCTGCCTTCTGCGGAAGCTTCTGGAAGATGTCTTCGGCTCTTTTCATTTCTATGAGTTCTTTGGGGCTCTGGTGCCCTCTTCCTCATCCTGCCGGCTGATGGATGGGTTTCTCTTAATCCACAGGTGAATACAAGCTCTCATTTTGCTGAGGGCATCTGTTCAGGACTCCCCTGTCTCTGAGCTGTCTCTCTGTTATCCGCAGTCCTGAAGGCCCTCAAGTATAGGCAGAGCCAGGGTCCTCTAGGGACCCCAGAACTGGCATGCACAGCGGATGGGTCTTCCCGGCTGGTGGTGAGTGTTGGGTGAAGCTGGTGGACAGTGCTGAGAGACGGGAGCCATGCTGGAATGTTCTCTAGGCCCTGGTATGGGAATCAGTGTGTTCACAAACACAAAGCACAAACCAGACGTACAATCCTAGCACTCAAGGCAGAGGCAGGACCAGCAGGAAGACGGAGGTTCTAAGCCAGCCTGACCTCCCTGCCTCAGAACTCCCCCACCCCTCCTCACAACGCCCCTGTGTTCTGCACTGGAGTCGCAGATCCCCTGCACCAGACAGGGCTTCTGCCTGAGCTCTGCGCAGTGATAAATAGTGACTTTGCTTTCAACACATTAATCACTCACATAATGAAACTTTACGTTTCAGTCACAAAGCGGAGGGGTGCTCAAACATAATTTAAGGATTAGGTGAATCAAGATCCCTTTCACGTGGGGCTTCGGAGGTCATCCACGCACCTGGGGACATGTGGCCGGTCCCCAAGGACAGGCTGGGGTGGGGGGACCTCCCCAGCTCCAGCTCTCAGGCAGAGGCTGCACCAAAGGCTGATTTCTGAAGAACTTACTTCCTGAGTTACACACACAGCTTGGCCTTGATGCTGTTTTATAACTTCTGTCTTTATATTTTTTCCTCCTAAATATATTTTTAAAACGATTTGCGTGATTATTTCTAGTCAGCAAAATGTTTTTATTTTAGAAAAACAAAAGCATCATGTGCTTAAGGTGTACAGTAGAGGCTCCTGATACTTGTTCTTGGTGAATTAATCACAACGGATAAATCAGTCTCTCCAGTCAACCTGCAAATGTGTAGTGTGTGCATGCGTGCGTGCGTGCGTGTGTGTGTGCGTGTGTGTGCATTGTGTCACTGTGTGTATGGTATCCTTCTGTGTGTGTGTTAGGTGTATTATGTCATAGTTTTGTTTTGTTTGGGGTTGGTGGTAGGGCTTAAACTCAGGGCCTGGGTGCACTTATTCCAGAGCTTTTTCATTCAAGACTAGCACTGTACTACATTGAGCTATAACTCCACTTCCAGTGTTCTGGTGGTTCACTGAAGAGTCTCATGGACTTAGCTCAGCCTCCTGAGTAGCTAGGATTACAGGTGTGAGCCATCAGCGCCCAGACGTCGTTCTGTGGGTGGGGTGTGTACACGGTGTGTGCATGTGTACTGTGCGTGGATATTTTGTGTACTGTGTCCTTCTGTGTACGATGTGTGTATTGTGTCATTGTGTGTGCACGGGTACTCTGCATGCACGTTTTATGTACTGTGTCCTTGGCGGGGTGTGGTGAGAGCTCCCCCGTCTTCTCTCTGGACACATTCCAGCAGTAGATGCAGCAGTCATAACCATAACCATAACCCTCGTGAGGGAATTTCTCCAGTTATTCATGCTGTGTGTGGGGCTGTCGTTGTGTGTCCTTCTAAAATGGCACCTGGAACCTGACCAAAATTAACAGCAATGAATTTAAAAAACAGATAATCTTACCATTGCTTATGGATAGAAGTAACTCCTCAGTATAAAGGAGAGAATGCTCGTTTACGTAAGTTGTAAATAAACTTTATTCTTCGCAGTGCTGGGGATTAAACCCAGGACTTTGCACTTCCTCGGGAAGTTTTCTACCATGACACATACTTCCTGGCTGCTAAGAAAACTTTTAAAAATAACTATTCACGGGACATTAGTGGCTCATTCCTGTAATCCTAGCTATACTGGAGACTGAGATCTGAGAATGCAGTTCAAAACCAACCTGTACACGAAACAGGCATGCACACATCCTATACACATACCACCAAAAAGCCAGGAATGGCGCTGGGGTTCAAAGTGGTAGAAAGCTCAAGGACAGTGCCTAAGTCCTGAGTTCAAGCCCCAGGACCAGCACACCCACATAACACACACACACACACACACACACACACACACACACACACACACAGAGAGAGAAAGCCATCAGTCATCTCCTTGCTTCCTAATGAAACTGCTCACAGTGGTAGAAATGTCTTCCTTTTAGCTGTTGTATGAAAAGGTCGGCATAAAGGATAGAAAAGGAAGGTGGAGATCCTCAAATCCTCATGTGGATTTGTGCTATGATGCCTCACAGCATGTAAGCATGGGCAGTTTACTGGGGGGGGGGTGCGCGCACGCGTGCGCGCGTGCACACACACACACACACACACACAGAACGGGAGGAACAGCAGGATTCCCCTCCCCTCTCCCTCCTCCTCACCCCATCAAGAGTCCATAGAAAAGATACAGGACCCAACTAAGTAATATTTGCCAGGCCTGGCAGGCATGAAGGGGAGAAGGAGACAGCCCCAAGGAGAAAGCCAATGAGCTGAAACCCACAGAGCTCTCCGGGTTCCCAGAGCAAGGTGTAAGGGAGGGAACTGGATCTGGTATGCCTGAGAAGTGGAACAGACATGCTTTGTTTTACAGACCTAAACTGAGACACAGAGATAAGAGCATCTGAGATGGGAATGTAGCCTGGAAGAATGGCAGCAGAGACACCTCTGGGCATCACAGGGAGCCCCAAAGCAGCCCAGGAAAGAGGGTTGGCTGCTGCCAAGATGCCGCACAAGCTCCCCACTTTACCTTTAAAGCTCTGCAGAGCCCAGACTCCTAGGGGGAAACAGATAGACAACATAGCCCTCCCCGCTCCTGAGTGCGTACTCAGGGACTGCACCCAGCCAGATCCCTGTGTCTGGGCAGCACCCAGTAGCAGATACCAGGCCACTGTCCTCTGTCGTGGATGCAGAAGGGCCCAGCCCAGCACAGGAGTAGCTGTGGGGTGAGGGAGCCCCTGTGAGACTGGCTCCTCCAACCACAGGCCCTGAAATGCTGGGTAGCCGGAGCTGCTGTTCTCAGTCTGGCCTGCAGGGGGCACCGCATGGAAGCGCTTGGGTGTCTGGCAGTGCAGTGCGGGGCCTCCGTGAGAAACAACCCAGACAGACCCCTTCACCACGCGCTCTGGCTGCAGAAGTCTGATCTCCAGTGCAGATAGGAGACCCTGCAGGCAGAGCCGGGGCCCGCGGGGCTCAGCCTGGTGACTCACGGCCGGGCAGGTGGAGGCAGCCTCCCAGCTCCCCTCTCCAGTCCCCGCTGCCCGCACCTGGCACTGCTGTGCCGCAGAGGGCTGGCCTTGAGAGGAGGTGCCCGCACTCCTGCCCGCTGCCTCTGGTCAGAGGACCGGTCCAGACAGGCAGGGCTGTTTCCCCTCTCCTCTGTTCACTTGGCTGCCCTTGAACAGCAGCGCCAGTCTTGTGACTGGGGCTTAGCCACGGTTTTATGGCAGTACTGGGGTTTGAACTCAGAGCCCGTGTTTGCCAGGCAGGCACTCTACCTCTTGAGCCACTTCCCAGATCCTTTGGCTTTAGTTATTTTTCCAACAGCAATTTGTGTTTTCCCCCGGTCTGTGTTTTTACCCTAGTTAGACTTCCAGAGTAGCTAGATGACAGGCACGTACCACCCCACCCAGCCTTTTATGCCTTAAATCGGGTCTCATGAACTCCCCCCTCCCCAGCCTAGAGTCTTGCTCCTCGTGAGGGCTGTCTCCTGGGTAGCTGGCTGGGATTTCGGGCGTGAGCCATCACGTCCAGCTGACCCTTGGACAGAGAATGTGATACAAAGATGGACACAGCACGTTTGGGGATCTCTGGAGTCTGGCGTAGCTGCAGTGCCTCCTGCACACCGTCGGGGGCACTCTGGAGGTGACTAGAGCCAGACTTACCTCGGAGAGCCAGTCATGAGGTAGGTGCAGCTGAGAGACACCAGTGCACCCCCTCCCAACTCGGATTGGATGGCATCTGACTGGGGGCAATAGAGGCGGTGAAGGGGGAGGCAGTGGGGAGGGGAGAGGAGGTCGGAGGACCTCAGAAAGGGAGGGGAGTGAGGGAGCCGGTGTCTGTGTTAGTGGCTGGATGGGGGATGGGGAGAGGAGGAGTGGGACCAGCTAAGCATACCACTATGAGAGGGGCAGAGCCCCCCCTTCTTCCTCCCCCCACCTACACTGGATCCTACCGTGGAGGAGTCACGGATCAATCCATCAGACTCCATGTACGCACAGTGACACACCAGGCCATAGAACAGTGCTCGTGGCTGAAGAATGTCATGGCATTTCACGCTCAGGGGAGACACCAGATACCAGCTGGCCGTGAGGAGAGGGGGAGCTCTTAGTAGGCCAGCTTTCCAGGGCTAGAGAGGAGCCTGGCAGGTGAAGGTCAGGGAAGATGAGGCAACAGAGTCTATTGGCTGAAGCCAGAGGCAGGTCCATGCCCACGAGAAGAGAGAAGAGAAGAACAGAGAAGAGAAGAGAAAGCAGGTCCATGCCCACCTGAAGAGAAGGCGGGTCTATCCTCAGGACTCCTGCTGTCCGGGGAGGGATGGAAAGGACAGAGGCTGAGAGGCAATTCTGGGCAGAGAGAAAGGATATGACAGTGGCCCTGGCACAAGCCACTGCGTCAAGTGAGTTCAGGTCTGGCGCTATGGCTCACACCCATAATCCTAGTTGCTTAGGAGGCAGAGAGCTAAGGATAACGGCTCAAAGCCATCGGGGCAGAAAAGTCCCTGAGATGCTAATCCCCACTTAACCAGCAGAAAGCCACAGGAGAAGCTGTGGCTCAAATGGTCAAGTACCAGACCTGGAAAAAACAAGGAACGGAGCCCAGGCCTTGAGTGTGAATGGCAGTACCAAAACATGCGTTTAACAAACCAAGAGGTGTCCCCGTCACTGCTGGCCCTGGGCAGGTGCAGAAAGGGACAGCTGGGGAGGTTAGCTTGTGCAAGGTTCCTTCTGTCCAGGTTCAGACACCCTGCAGGGCTGTGTCTCCTGTGCAGGAGCCCTGCAAGAGGGGCGGGGAGGAGCTACTGCACCCCACCTTCACACCATGGAGACTCTTTCCCGAGTCAGGAAACACAGGCCACCACAGACTTGCCGAGGTGACTTAGACCCCTGTGCAGACACCATGTCAGCATTTGGGGGTGGATGGGAGCTGAGGCGGGAGGGATGAGGGGGACCCCACAGATAGACTGTACGGGAAGGGAGTGAGGTGTGGAGAGCCTGGTGGTTCGCCCTGCAGGATCCCTTTTGCAGGCAGCTGCCTTCTCTGTGTCCCCAGGGCACGAGATGAATGAAGAGCCTCCTGGAAGACCGTGGGAAAGGCAGATCCAGAACTCCAGCCTAAGAGGTGGTGTCTCCCGTCTTACACAAGCGAGAGTTTGTGTAAATAAAGAGTATTTGCATGAGAAAAGTGGGGCCTGGGAGGGGCCGTTTTCCCACCACTCACCACTCCCAAAACTCTTCTTTGGACTTCGGAATGTCAGAATCCCGGAGGTGAGCAACTTCTCTTCTCCTAGAACTAACACTCAAAACACACCGGGAATTTGCAGAGATGGCATGCAAGTTATGGCAGGAGTTGTTGCACAAGGGCATGGTGGCAGGAGATGGAGACAGCCCCCTCAGTCGAGATGAACTGAGCCTGCTGTCTAGGGTTAGGGTCACTCCACAGACCCGGAAGAGGACAGGGGGACAATGCCTCCGTGTATAGCCCCTTGGTGGAGAGTAGTAAAGGCCCCCCCTACCTGACACATCATCATTGTGGCATGCACATTGTCTCCTCACAGCACCGTGTGGGGACGTGGAGAAGCAGGTACATCCTGAGACCCTGGCCCTGGGACCCCCCACTCCAGACGGCTGGCTCTCCAGGAGCTCTGCACCCCCTCCTCTGTCTGGAAGGCACATCTGCTCCCCACGGTTGGACCTCAGAGCCAGTCCCCGGCCCTTCCTTTGCTGGCCTGGTGGAGTCTGCCGGTGGCACCTGTGGCCTTGGTACAGATGAGCTACTGAGGACGTGGGGGAGAGTGGGGTTGAAGTGGGCTCAGAGGTGAGGGCAGGATGGGGCCTGCTGGGGCGGCTGGCAGCCCCCCTCTGTCCCCAGCCAGCCTCTGGCTTCCTGACTTCCGGCAGCCCACAGGGAGAAGCTGACCGCGCAGCTCCTCCTCAGGTCCGTTCGTGCTGTGGGCAGCCGCCCTCCACATCCAAGCTGGAAAGCGTGCGTTGTTGTTTACTTCCTGCTTCCCTCAAGTCACTCCGTCCTTCTTTGACCTGCTGGGGATCTGAAGCAGAACTGTCACTTTTATGCTTGGAAACATTAAGGACACGTGCCAGTGACTGCAGACCATGAACAAAATAATAGCAATGTCCCTTGCCTCGCCACGGTGGCTAGAGGAGCCTTCCCAGCCCTCTTCACTGATTAGCAAGTGCCTGTCCCTCGCCAGGCCCACACTTGGTCCCTAAAGCCTAGGGACGGACTGCTTTTGCCCCTTGGGCTCTGGGGCCTGGACGCAGAAACCCCATCCTGAGCCTGCAGCAGACACTCCATAAATATTTGCTGAGTGAAGCACAGATGATTAAATAAACGAAATTGGAGTGTTTTATTGCTCGACTCCTGGGTTAGTCACGGGCTGCAGAGCCCTGTGCGGGCCAGCCCAGAAGCCTTGGGGAGAAAGGCACCAGGAGCTGAACCCCGGAAATGGGCATGACTCACTTTCTAGTCGATCCATCTTCCCTCCACCAAAATTCTGTGCTGTTTACTTCAAGTTACCTTCCCATATCCAGACCTCAGTTGTTCTTAACGTGATCGTGGTAGACGTGGATTTGAAAACAACCGTTTGCTCCCCTGGCCAGCGTTAGCTGAACACTGAGTCTTCTGGGTGGACAGAAAGCGGGAGCTGCCCTGTCGGGCCAGGCCAGAGCCGGTGGCAGGCGAGGCGGCAGTGGGAGGAGGGACTCAGGCGCTGGCTGTGACACGAGGGGCTTCCCCACTGCCGAGCCGGGAAGTGCTCCCTCTCAGGGCAAGCTCCGTCCTCATTCAGCCCTCTGAGGGGACACGAGCGCACAAATGAGTCGTCCGTGGGGGGTGGCGGACACCTTCCCCTGACCCACATATGCTGCCAAGGCTGGGACAATTCCCTCCTGAAGGTGGAAGAGACACCTTTCCCGCCTCCCTCCCTCCCGTGGGCCCCGAGCCTTGTCCTCGGGGTGCCTCCCCTCCAGGCTGCCGCTCTATCCCCGGATCCACACCCCCGTCTTCCTCCCGTTTTCTCTCGGGGAGGTCAGAGCCCCTGGACAGACAGACACTGGGATCGATCTGCCGGGGGCGGGGCCTGCGGGGCAGGGGCGGGGCCCGAGGGGCGGGGCCTGCCGACAGGGGCGGAGCCCACCGGCCCGCGGCGGACGTGACGTCATGGGGCGGGCGCGCACCTGGGCACCTGGGCGGCCGCGGCGGCGCCGGGCGGCGGCTGGACGCGCGCGATGGAGGGCGACGGTCGGGGCCCGTGGGCTCTGGGGCTGCTGCGCACCTTCGAGGCGGGCGAGTTCGCGGGCTGGGAGAAGGTCGGCTCCGGGGGCTTCGGGCAGGTGTACAAGGTGCGCCACGTCCACTGGAAGACGTGGTTGGCCATCAAGTGCTCCCCGAGCCTGCACGTCGACGACAGGTCAGCGCCCGGGCGGGGCGGGCGGGGAGCCGCGGGGGGCCGCGGGGTCCGCGGGCGGGCGGGCGGAGCGCGGGCTCGGGAGCCCCGGGGGGCCGCGGAGCGCGGGCGGGCGGGCGGAGCGCGGGCGGGCGGGCGGAGCGCGGGCGGGCGGGCGGGCGGGCGGCGACCCAGCCCCGGGCGCCCGCTGGCCGGGGCCGGCCGCGCGGGGAGCCCCGGCGGGCTCGGCTCCGCTTCCCCGGGCGCCCCCTCGGGCGGGGCGGCGCGGGGCGGGGTCCGGCCGGCTGTGGGTCCCGCCGGGCGCTGCTGCGGTCGGCGCCGGCTTAGCGCAATTGGCGTGTGGGCGCCGGGGCTTTGTGAGTCGCTCCCTGCGTGGGGCTCGCTCGGTAATTTACGGCGGAGCACAAATTGGTGAAAGCCCGTAATTATTCCGGCCGGCGGCGGCCGTCTGGGGAGCTCCGCGTCGCGCTCGCGGGGCCCCGGGAAGCCGTGCGCGGCCCGCGTCCTGGCCGCCGCCGCGCCTCGCTGCGCCCCGGCCCACGGCGGAAGGCGACTGATGGGAAAGGCGGGGCGGGGGGGGGCGTGGGGACCAGGACGGGGAGCGCTACTGAAAAGCGGCTTCATCCCTCCTGGATTTCACGTCGGCCCTTCACCCCTGGGCACCACTGAGACACCTCGTCCTGCCGTGAAGTTCACTTCTGCGTGGAAGTCAGAGCTGCACTGGACAGGAACACCATCCTTTAACCCCTACGTCCCCACCGTTGGACCCGGATGTGCTGGCTAGGATCTTGCCGGGCTCAAGCCACAGTTTTGTGCTGGTTGGCAGAGGGTGATGGTGGTCAATGTGCTCTGAGGAGGAGAGCCCCAGCCCGCTGCCTCCTCGTGTCACCCGCAGACCCATCACAGAGCCATTGGTGGCTTCCTCCCGTCACCCACAAGCCCTGTGTTCCTGGGAAGGTTCCCTTTCAGGTGTCACCGCCAGCTTGAAGTTCAGCAGGCTGTGTGGTTAAAAACCCTTCTCCCCTCTCTGGCGCTGCGGTTACTTTGATGAAATCTAAACCATCTTGAGTATCCGCAGCCAACAGGTAGATTCTTTAAGGTAAGACTTCACGGACCCAGGCATTTTTATGCCTTTGGGATGTGGACGTGTTGGGATGTGGACGTGCTACGGTTTTCTAGGCCCAGCAAGCTTTGTTCACTAGCGAATATTTTCTTGTATTGGAAAGTATGTAAACAAGCACCACCCGGAGTGGGCTGGGTCCTGGCCCATATTTCCTGGGCCACCTAGTCACAGGCTTCTCCACCTCAGGCAATCCTTAGGATGTTGCGTGTCTTGATTGAAAAGTGTTTGTCCTTTAACTGGAAGTCTTTCCTGTTCTGCCCAACCAGGCAAGTGGTAGCATGTCTGTGGCTAAGTCAAGGTCAGAAGAATTTTGTTTCCTGCACTTGGCCTTGGGGTTGTACGGGCTGGACTGGTGGCTTTGCAGCTGGGTTGCCCTCAGTAGCTGAGCCGTTGAGGTCCCTGCTGTGTAGGTAGGTTAGTGGTTCACTGCTCAGCTGGCATGAAACTGGGCTTAAGAATATACCTCTGGAGCCGGGAGTTTTGCCTAGTGGTTAAAGTGCTTGCCTAGCATGCATGAAGACCCGGGTTCGATTCCTCGGTACCACATATAGAAAAAAAGCCAGAAGTGGTGCTGAGGCTCAAGTGGTAGAGCTCTAGCCTTGAGAAAGTCCAAGGACAGTGCTCAGGCCCTGAGCTCAAGCCCAGGACTGGCAAAAAAAAAAAAAAAAAGAATTTACCTCTGTCATCAGCGGGTGGTACCTGAGGGATTGGTTGCTTCTTGGCCTGACCAGCTTGCTTCTAAACCTTGAAGCAGTTGTGGTTTTGCCCCAGTGCTTTTTTGATATGCTGTCCACCCTTCATTACCCCGAGAAAGGAGTGGGATTCCCTTGGGGTCCCTCAGCCCTCCCAGCTAAGTCTTATCTTGAGGCCACTTGGTCTGCCTCCCCCCCCCGCCATAACTGATGTCATCTCTGTCTTTTTCCACCTGTTCCCTTAGGGACCCTTCCTGGGTACAGGCAAGGATGCGGCCCATTTTATTGGCCAGGGCTATTTGCATGGGGTGGGGGCTCTTGGCTCCTGGTGGCTTCCCTAGCCCCAGCTATTATTCACTTTGGGCTTAGCTGATATCAGGCCTTATGAGTATGCAGGAGAAGCTTGTCCCAGGCTCATGGTGACCAAGACCCTCACCCAGGCCTCTTAGGGAAGAAAAGTATGTCTAGGGAGCACTTTGGGGTGGGTCACTGCAAAAGTTTCTCTTATTTCTGGAGCCAGCTGCCTTAGGAGGGTCATGGCCCTGAGATCTAAGGCCTCTCCGACTGTCTCTTATCTAGGTCCCCGGCATGGTCTGGACTGGCACACTTACCAGTCTGGAGAGAACAGAGTGACCCCCAAAGGCTCTGTTCCTCCCCCCACCCCATACTCCTAGCCAAGAGGAAGCACAGAATCAAAGTGCCTGGTGTGCCTGCCGCCAGGAACTGCTAATGCAGAATTGGGCCCTGGCTAGTCGGGGCGAGCCCGAGCAAACCCCGGGTTTGTAGGCACAGTGCTGACAATTGGACAAGCCTGATTCTTGTCAGTTTTAAAAATAGCTGTGTGGGAACCCCTCCGAGGCTCCCTGGGAATGTAATTGGGTTGGTGTGCTGAGGCCTGGCCGGGCCTCATCCTCCCCTGCTTCTCCCAAGGTGCTTTCCAGAGGCCTGTGCCCTGGCCCATCACCTCTCACTCTCCCCATGTGCTTCAGTTCTTCCCCGTCCCAGGACCCCGTTTTCACAGAAACAAGGATGCAGCACAGGGGACCTGGGCTTGTGTGCGGATCCCAAGGTTTCTGGCTCTGGAATCTCTGAGTTAGCTGAATCTTCTCCTCTCCCTCTGCAATTCTGTAGAAAGTTCCTTTTGAAGTGATCAGCACAAACTGTTCTTGATATTTCTTACTTTCGGGTTCTCTTGGAATGGGGGTACACTTTGCTAACTACAAATGAGGATAACAGTGAATCTAGTGAGAAGGGATATCTTTAAAATGTGGAGTCTCAGAAGTGGTGCTGTGGCTCAGGTGGTAGAGCGATCGCTTTGAGCTGAAGAGCTCAGGGAAAGTGCCCAGATTGAGTTCAAGTCCCATGACAGACCCCCCCCCCAAAATGTGTGTGTGTATGTGTATATGTATATATATATATATATATATATAATGGAATCCTCGATTTTCCATTTAGAATCAGAATGGGACTGGGGGCATGAAGAGTACTCTCTCTGTTCTTGCTCTGAAGCCAGGTTCATTCCCCTTCACCTGGGGCCAAGGAGATAAGAACATGGTGCCCACCCTCTGGGATCATGGAAGCTACTTGGGCAGTGGTCAACACAACTGGGGGTGTATTTTACATAGTAATCACCATAGAAACACCCTCTCCCTGGAAGCAGTGATGGCTTCTTTGGGGGCTGGGGACATAGCATGGCACCTCTCAGGCTTATTGAGTTGCAGAAAGCCCTGCAGGCTACAACTTGGGGGGAACGGGTGTAGCCATCTAGTCTCAGCCTGCTGGGTACCCTGGGAACCTCAGGAAAGATTGCAGGGTGAGTTCTTAGGTATTTTGGCTTGGAGGATAGCTGGTGACGTAGGGTATGCAAATTTTCTGTACATGTGTAGACCTTTTACTCTGAATTGAGGCTGGCATCATGCCTTCTTCAGCCAGCCCTGTGTGCCCTGAGGTTTTTCTGATTTTGTCCCTGGGGCAGGTATTTGTGTGGCTGGGACAGGACAGGGACGCAATGGGGTGGGGCGGGGGGGGGAAGGGGGGACGGCAGTCGCCCAAAGCTTCCTCTAAGCAAGCCCTGTGCACTCCCTTAGCTGACTCGAGTGGGGATTGGCTTTGCACTGCAGTCGAGCACAGAAAATCCTTTTAAACGGTGTCTGTGTTCTGGAAAGGCCCTGGGGCTGCGAGAACTTGCTAAACTCAGTGCAGTGGAAAGGGGGGCAGATGTGATGGTTGCCGGCCTCTATTGACCATTACAACCCAAGTCCCTGACTTGTGCAGGTCTAGTCCTTCCAGAGGAACAGCTCAAAGCTTCCTCTAACAAGATGTTCATTATTGAGTTGACTTTGTCTTGAAATACGTACTTGTGATCCGTCAAGCTGAAGGGGGGGTCGCACTGTCAAGAGGTTACTTACCAGTGGCTGGCTTAGAAATAAATACTAGCTGGTCCTTGCCTCCAGCCCCGCTGACTGGAGGGCGTGCCCTGCCACTTGGCTGCTGAGTTATATATATTGTTTGGTCCTGGTGCTTGAAATCAGCTCCGAGGTGCCATCCCTGAACTTCTTCCTCAAAGCTAGCACTCCACCCCCTGGACCTGCAGTTCTGCTTTCCACGTTTGTAGTGTTTAATTGAAGAAAATAATGAGTCTCCCGGGCTTTCCTGTCTGGGCTCACTTTGAACTGCACTCCTCAGGCATCAGCTTCCTGGGGTATGGGTTTGAGCCACAGGTTCCTGGCCCTGCTCAGTCACTTTGAAGATAGGGTCTTAAAATTCTACCAGTGCCACCTAGCAGGATGGGCCACCCGCAGGGCAGAATATAAACATGACTACTTTTTGTGTTGTCAGTCTTGGGACTTGAACCTCAGGGTCCGGGTGCTGTCTCTGAGCATTTTCACTTATGACTACGCCTTACTACTTTGAGACAGACATAGAGCCACTTCCGGAGGTAAGAGTTACATGGACTTCCCTGCCTGCACTGGCTTTCCACGATCCTCACATCTTAGCCTCCTGAGTAGCTGGGATTACAGATGTGAGCTACCAACACCGACTCTGATCAATTTTTTTTGTTGTTGTTGATCATGGGGCTTGAACTCTGAGTTTGGGCACTGTCCCTGAGCTCTTCACCTCAGGGCTAGCACTCTACCAGTTGAGCCACAGTGCCACTTCCGGTTTTCTGGTGGTTAATTGGAGGTAAGAGTCTCATGGGTTTTTCTGCTCAGGCTGACTTTGAACCATGATCGTCAGATCTCAAATTCCTGAGCAGTTAAGATTATAGGCATGAGCCACTGGTGCCCAGCTCTCTGACCAATTTTTAAAAGAAAATAGAAACAGAAAGAAAAAGCCATAACTTTCATTCTGAACATGACAGGCAAGACACGGCAACAAGTTCTATTGTGACACAGTAAGTGGAGTTAGTCATCAGAGATGGTCCTTGGGCCTTGAACTGAGGACATTTTTGCCATCCTAGGGCTTGAACTCTTGGTCTCATGTTGCTATACATGTCCATAGGCCCCCAGGGACTAGTTTAACCAACCAGCCAAGAGGAGAAAGGAACCCAGCCCAAGATGTCCTCCCCTCCACCACCCCCCCCTCAGCTTCCTCTCAGTGATCCTTGACCTTAAACCCTGATCTACCTTTTCCTCGAATGCTTGTGGTTCAAGAGTCGGGTTGGGGTCTGGACTGTGCCGGTCACCAAGCCAGAGGTGGCCCTGGTGGTCTCCAGCTGCAGGGGTGGCTATCCTGGGCCAGGCACCAGACTCTGGAGGGAAGGGAGAGTATGTACTGGAACCTTGCTCAGGGGGCAGCTTTGCCACCCAGCCGGGCACCCCATACACTGGCTCTGCCCCCCTGGGAGCATCCTACCTTTTGGCTGTCGTGTAAGGAAACATGTCATATTGGACCTTGTTTTGTAGTCATTTAGGGGTCCATCCCTGACATCTGTTCCACTCATTCCTGAGGCCAGGAGTCTGTCTGCTCCCTGAGACCTTGGGGGTGTGCCCACAGCCTGAGCTATCCCCCCATCCCACTGCATTATGGGGAGTTCCCTGCAGATGCTCAGCCAGAGACCTCTATGCTGCTGTTGTCTGGTAGCACGGGACCCTAGGGGGCCCTGCCCACTACATTCTTTCAGTGCTGGGGTGGGGGGGCAGGTCTCACGCTCCTGGATTCAGGCCCTCCAGTAGGTCAGGCTGGAAGCAGGTATAGGGCAGAGCCCCAGCAGTGTCTAAAGTTACCATGGGGCTTGTGCTGGGCCCTGCATCCTGTCCGACCCTGCCCTGTTCCCAGCTCCAGTGACTTCCTCTGGGAGCTTGCTGTTACTAGAGAGCTGATTTTCCAGGACTAAGGCCACCTCCTCAGCGCTTCCTGTGTCTGCATTGGAGAAATATGAACCTGGATGGCTGCAGCCTCAGGCATGCAGCCCTTTCCTTTCAGTGAATGCTGACTTTTGACCCCTGCCCTGACCAAAAAAATAACAACCCAGGAATCTCTGTAAAAATACCAGGGAAATGGCCTCAGCCCTGGAGTTACCCAATGTTCTCTCTGCAGTGCTGGAGGGCAAATGTTCAGGCTCTGAAAGCCACAGGCCTGTGTTGCAGCTTCTCACCTCCACAGCCTGTGTGTCGATGCAGGGGGCTACGTCCCTGGTAAGAATTCCTTGACAAAAGCAGGTGACTGTACATGAATGAATACATGAGTAAATGAGTATTCGTGTACTGAAATATTAGCTATACAAATGAACTTCGTGTAAATGCTGGTACATGGTCTTGATCTCAGGGCCTAGACACTGTCCCTTAGCTTTTTTTGCTCAAAAACTGATGTTTGTCACTTGAGCTGCAAATCCACTTCCAGCTTTTATGCTGATTAATTGGAGATAAGAGTCCAGTTGGACTTCCCTTCCTGGGCTGGCTCAGATCTCAGCCTCTCCAAGAGGAAAATGAACTTCCACTATAAACTTCTGTTATAAAATGATACATTGTGTTGTAGAATAACCAGGCACAAAGCAGATACAGTTATGATACACTCATGAGACAAATCAAGACCAAAGGAACAGAAGGCGCATGGTATCCTTAATATGTGGCTATTAGATCCAAACAGTACAAGAGCGAGGACTCAATGCTATGGACATGGTATTGGAAATATAAACACAGCCACATAGACTTAAAAACCTATGACTCTATAGACATAATGTTTTATTTCATAAATTACTATGTATCTATGATATATAAACCCTTATCCTAATTTTGATTATGTTCTAAAAACTAAGTGCCAGTGATTGTTTATAGATTCCCTTCTTGAACTCTTGTTTGTTAAACATGTCATTTGAAATATGATGTAAAAATCAATGTTAATAAATTCTTTAATAAAAAAATGGCAGGCCATCAATGTCTAGGCTCAACTTTGAGCTGAGTGCTTATCAAAACAAGACCACCATATTGTAACTTGTATGAAAGAGAAATAAATGTCTATCTTGATTTAAAAAAAAAAAAAAAAGATTCCACTCATGAGGTGCCTAGATTATAGACAGAAGGAGCAACTGGTTGCCCTGATCTGGAATGAAGGGTGGGGTTGGAGTGTGGGCCTTTGTGTCTTATGGGTTCGTATTTTGTGGGCCAGATGAGTTCTGGGTGTGGGCTACCACACTGTGGACGTATGTACACTGTTGAAATGACACATGCGCATTATTTACGTATTTTTTCTTTGTCTTGCCAGTCCTGGGTCTTGAACTCTGGGCCTGGGTGCTATCCCCTAAGCTCCTTTTGCTCAAGGTAGTGCTCTACCCCTTTAGCTGCAGCACCACTGCCTGCGTTTTTCTGCGATTAATTGGAGATAGGAGTCTGGTGGACTTTCCTGCCCAGCTGGCTGAAACTGTGACCTCAGATCTCAGCCTCCTGAGTAGCTAGGCTCACAGGTGGGAGCCTCCAGTGCCCGGCTTGTTGTTTATGCTTTAGTGTCCCTGCTGCAGGCTAATGCTTTTCTGTTCGTCCCAGTGGGGGTTTAGATCCTGAACTGATTGGGCTCACACAGGGGACCTGAATGGGGTTCCCCCGGTGGGTAATTAGCAGCTGTCCATCAAACCTTCATGGCTCCTCCATCATCCTCAGGGCCCCCAACACACCAGGCTCCGCCTTACAGTGACCCCAGGTAGAGCCGGGTTTGAACAGGTAAGGCTGGAGACCCCGGGAGACTGGGCTTCTGTCTCCAGCTGGCTGAAGCCTGGCCGGTAGCTCTGGGTTCATAGCTCGGGGACTGCCTGCTACCTGCCCCTCACAGCTTTATCTTTCTCAGGGAGCGCATGGAGCTTCTAGAAGAGGCCAAGAAGATGGAGATGGCCAAGTTCCGCTACGTCCTGCCTGTGTACGGCATTTGCCGGGAGCCCGTGGGCCTGGTCATGGAGTACATGGAGACGGGCTCCCTGGAGAAGCTGCTGGCCGCCCAGCCGCTGCCCTGGGACCTGCGCTTTCGCATTGTGCACGAGACAGCCGTGGGGATGAACTTCCTGCACTGCATGTCCCCACCCCTGCTGCACCTGGACCTGAAGCCCGCCAACATCCTGCTGGACGCCCACTACCACGTGAAGGTGAGGGCGGCTCGGGGCGGGGACATCTGGGATTCAGGAGTGGAGCTGGACGTCGGGGCGGGTTGGTCCTTCCTGGGGTGGAAAACTTGAAGCGAGGGGTTGCGGGGGGGCCCAGCCTTCCCCTGCTGCTGTAAGCACCACATGACATGGCACTGGAAGAACACAGCATCCTCTCCCCTGCGCCCTGGCCCTGGCCTCAATTCTGAGCACCTTTGAAGCCGACTATGGACTTGGCGTCAGCTTGACGCTGGGACTCCCGGTGGGCTTAGGGAGCTGCCTGTGGCTCAGGTTTCCAGTGAAGACACCCTTTCCTGGCCGTTCCCGGACCTGGGCTCCTGCTCACCTGTCTTCCCTTCCCCCGCCTGTGATGTGTGCTGTGCAGCTTTGATGTGGGGGCTGCCAGGTGTTTTGCTTTGTTTAATGTCGGGAAGTTTGTGAAACACAGCAGTGAGAAGGCTGTGGTGGCGGAGGTCGGCACTCAGAAGCCGGGCTGTTATTTGCCATCTCTGTCTCAGGTTGTGTTCCTCTGGTCACGGGGGCACCTTCCCCATGGGCGTCTGCCATCCCACTTGACCCCTCTGTGGTGGCACATAGCCCACACCAAGGCAGGTGCAGCCTCTTTCCCCCACAAAACCCAGAGGGCTCTGAGGGGACCCGCCGAGAGCCCAGGCCCGAAGCAGGCTGAGTCCTGGCCGTGTGCCCTGGCGCTCGGCTCTTCCTGGTTGTGCAGCACTCCATGTCCGCCCCTCCTCACGCTGGCCTGGCCTTTAGGGACCTGAACTCAGGACTCCACTTCTCTTTGTCTCTGGCCTGCCCACGGCTGCACCCCATACCCAGGGCTGGCCAGGTGGAGAAGTCAGTTTTCCCCTGGACAGTAGTTCTAAGGAGTCGCCTCTGGAGGCCGTGCTCAGTGGGAGTTTGGACCCGGCTTCCTGCAGAGTGCAGAGGCAGTGGGGTGGAGGAGGCTTGTATCGCATCTGCTCACATTCTTCAGTATCTGCCCACATTGGGCCTCTGACTCTTATTTCCTACTGGCTGGCAGGGCTCAGCTCCAGTTCTCCTGGGCAGGGTAGTCCTGTGGGTCCAGGGGAAAGTACATGTTCCCTTTGAAAACAAGAAAAATACCCGCAGGCCCCAGCCCACTGCTGGCTTCTGCCTGCAGTCCTCCCTTTCCTTTAGGCATGGTGGTCACCTGCCAAGCTGAGCTTTGGTTCAATTCGCACCAGGATCCTGCAGCAGGGGTCAGAACCAAGTGCTTCCCTGCCTGCTTGCGCTTGGAAAGCGGTTGGGGATCCACTGCCTGGCACCTGCAGTTGGTGTGGGGATGGGAGGGCTGCAGACTTCCGTGGTTGTTCCTGGAGCCAGGCCTTCAGACAGGCAGGCTGTGGGGCATGCAGGTGAGGGGGCTTAAGGACGGCAAGGTGGGAGCTGCCAACCCCAGTGCTGTCCTACTCAGTTGCCCCTGTGGCCGGGGTCCCGCGGTGACTACTCCCAGGGTCTTCACAGTATCCCTCAGCATGGTGGGGTGATTGTTCTCCATCCCTGCATGCTACCCAGCCTCTCTCCGCTGCCATGTGGGCATTTGGGGTGAGCAGAGGAGATGCACCCCAGAGGACAGTGATGTCTGCTTTCTGGTGTCATTGGGGAGCCTGGCATGGGGGGCTCGCCAGGCGCCTGCCCTGGGAATGCCACGCAGGCCTCACACTGGCGCTGCGCTCTTGTTACAGGCCCAGGTATTGCTTGCACGCTGAGCACCGGCACACAGCAGGCTCTGGATCCCCACCCAGGGGGGCAGTGAGGGCTGCCCTGGACAGGCACTGGCTGGCCTTTCTGCAGCTCACAGGGCCTTGTCTCCAGGAGCTTGGGTTTGTGTCCCCTCCCTAGACTCATCTGGCTTTGAGGGGTCGGTGGCTGCTCTGGTTGTTAGTGAGGAGTCCTGAGCAGCCAGCGGGAGAGGCTGGGAAGGTGCAAGCAGAGCCCCATTGGAGAGGCCTTTCCCAGGAGGTGACATTGTGCCCAGGCTTTGTATTGATTGGCCCTTAGATTTCTGGGCAGTTTTCAGTGCACTGCTCCTCGGCTTCTGTTCTGGAATCTGGAAGTAGGAGCTCACCTTTCTGCCATTCCACCCCCTCGTGCCCCATGTCATGCTACATGTAGGTGGCCGAGTGGGGCTGAAATTCCACAGCAGTCACCCCTCTGCCAAGTATATCAGATGTACTTCAAGTTTTTACTTCCTAGTATTATTATTATTCCTGTCTGTGTTGGGGCTGGGAACCAGTGAAATACTAGGGTTTGGTTCTCAGGCCACATTCTTCCACCCAGCTGGTCCCCACCGGGCTCTGGGCAAAGCCCAGGAGGGTGTAACCCGCTGAGTCTGCTGTGCCTCTCTCTGTAAGGCTGGCTGCTAGCCTGGTCCCCTCCCTCCAGACATGAAGAGGAGGGATTTTGCTCTTGGGTATTCCTGTGTGCCTTGAGCTCCTGGGGATACTGAGTCATGCCAGCTGGAGAGCGGGTTTGTGAATCATGAGGCGTTTTCTGCCTGTCGCCATGAGCTCAGAGTGAGTGGGGAAGGCCGTCTTCTCCTGCAGTGTGCACGTGACGTCAGATCTCAGAGGATGATGTGACTTTCTCATCACCAAGTGTATTTTGGAGGTCTCTGACAGTGACAGGAAGAACGGAAGCGGGAAGCCCTGAGGTCAAGTTCTCGAGTACCTTCTTTCCTGAGTTTAAAACCTTGCCGGTTGCTGGCACTTCTCTCCAGACCTGTTCTTAGGGGTTCAACGTTCTCCTTGAGGGTCTGCTGAACAGTTTGGTGGCTTTATCCTAGAGACTTGACAGATTTCTTCCCAGAGCTCCTGGGCAGGGGTCTCTCCCCAGGCCTTGTGGAGCCAACAGAACCAAGGGGGCTTGAGATTGGTGTTGGGTCAGGTGAGCCCTGACAGCTCGTCCAGTCCTGAGGGTTGTCCTCCCCCACCCTGTCTTCCCCTGTGCGCAGGGATCACTGGAAGAGCAGCTCACCTACTGGCTTAAGCTCTTCCTGCTGTGAAGCTGTTAGAGACTGAGGCCCATGGGGCCCTGTGGGCACGGCCAGCCTGGCAGTGGTAAAGCCCTGACTCAGCTATTGCCTCTCACTGCTTGGGTGTGTCTGAGGAGGCACCCAGGAGCAAATGAAAAGGCTTAAAAATACATCAGCCTTGAAAGGGGAAAGAAAGGGGCTGTTCCGGGTCTTCAGGAGGTCCACAAGTGCTTTAATCTCAGGGAGCTGCATAAAGGCTGGTCTCTACCGGGGTAAGACGCCCTCCCCGAAGAGGCCTGCCCCCTCTGCCCTGTGGTACCTACTGGAGACAGGGCACCTTCTCCACAGAGGCCTTTTGCCCAGGAGACCTGCCTCCACCACAGACTTAGGGGGCAGGCATAGCTGCCTTTGAGGGCTCTGGGCACGGTGGCAAGGGGCATTGCAGAAAAAGGCTGCCTCTGAGTGTGTGGAGGACTCAGCGAGAGTGTCGTGGTGATCACAGGACGGAGGCCGGGAGCCCAGGAGGAGTGCCAGGTGTGTGCTTGGCTCTTTAAAGCCTTCTGAAGGTGTGTTGCGCTTTAAAGGACGTGCTGCCACTTGTGGCCTCCCGAGCTGGAAGGTTGCATAACCGGATGCCCAGGCTTTGTCACGTGCCCATTTTGCCTGAACACTGAAGGCTGCATTTCTCCCAGGCTACATTTGCATTCCTTCAAGAAGACTGTTCTTCCGTCCCTTAAAATCAATTTCCTCCTTTCAAGCACAGTATTTCCCCCCTCCATCAAGTCCAAGGTCTCAGCTCGTGAAGCCCCCAGCTTTGGCTCTGTGGCAGCTTCGGCCTGGAGGTGGGAGGACGTGGAGAGGCCGGGAGAGCTCTAAGAGCAAGCACGGCCCGACGGGGTGGGAATGCTGGGGCTGGGGCTGGGCCATCTGCCATCACAGAGGGGAGACACCACCAACCCGCCTGAGTTCTCAGAGCCTGGCCTGGCAGGGCTCCGTGGAAGACTAGGTCCCCTCCCCACTGCTGTGTTGCAGATTTCCGACTTTGGACTAGCCAAGGTCAACGGGCTGTCGCACACTCACGACCTCAGCATGGACGGCCTGTTTGGCACCATCGCCTACCTCCCCCCGGAGCGCATCAGGGAGAAGAGCCGGCTCTTCGACACCAAGCACGACGTCTACAGGTATGAGCCTTGTGCTCTGGCGAAGGCCGGCTTGCCTGCGTGTGCCCTGAACAGCAGCTTCCTGAAAGACCCTGGTGCCTCTCAGCCCTGGGCTCAGTCTGCACGCGAGGGAGTGGACGTGCCTGTTTGGCTCATGGTTTTGCCTGCTGAATACAGGCTACCTGGGCACCGTGGGCAGTGCTGGCTGAGGAGGAGGAGGTTCTGGGTAATGCCAGGTGGAGGGGGTAAGCAGCTGCCAGCTCCCCCATGCACACGCTTTGGCGTTTATGTGGGACGTGGGTTTTATGGCTTGTCTGTTGGAAGCGCCTGCTGTTTCCTGTGGCTGTGGACCAGTGTGGAGTGAGCTGCACATCCTGCTAGCTCCCCGTGCCCGGGGACACCAGCCAAGCCCCATCCACGGGACCCAGCCCCCTCTTCCCTGCCCTCCGCATATGGTGCAGCCTCTGGCCCAGGGCCGCCTTCTTGGAGAAGGAAGGGAGGGGGAGAGCAGGTGCTCGCTGAAGCCTGGGCGGCCCCAGCATCCGGCCCCACCCCTCGCCATTGCCACTGTCTCTTCCTGGCAGACTGGTTTGACAAAGCCACATTGTGCCTCCCGCAGTGCATCCCCTGGGAATGGCCCCGTGGGTGCTAGTCACAGCTTGTGTGGAGCGCGCGGCCCAAGGGGTGCTGTGTTGCTCTAGAGTTGGGTTTCAGCTTGGGAGCCTGCAAAAAGCAGTGGATTTTCAATGGAAAGTCAAGTCTTGGGTCTCTGTAAACAGCCACGAACCATGCAGGCCTTGGAGCATGGGACTCAAGGTTTTCATGTTTTTGTCTCTGGTTTTTAAAAGTTTTACCAGCCCATCTTTGGTATATCTAGAGCAATTTATATTTAGTTAGGTTTTTTTTTTTTTTTTTTTGCCAGTCCTGGGGCTTGAACTCAGGGACTGGCTGGGCACTGTCCCTGAGTTTCTTTTTTTGCTCAAGGCTAGCACTCACTTGAGCCACACACCACTTCTGGCCTTTTTTGTGTATGTGATATTGAGGAATCGCACCCAGGGCTTCATGCATGCGAGACAGACACTCTATCACAAAGCCCCCTTCCCAGTCCCCATTTCACATCTCCTGCCTAGGCTGGGAATGCTCTTCCTGAGAGCCCAGAGCCCAGCTACAGAGCGTCCCCGGGAACCCTGCTGCTGTCTGAGGCCATAGCTCCGCTGGCAGAGGCTCAAGTGCCCGGCATCTGAGCTACAAACCACGTGATTCCTCGCGTGTCCCCTTCTGGAAGTGCAGGAGCAGGTCCCCCCTTTCCTTTGTGGTGGTGTACAAGTGCCCCAGGTCTTACTGGAAGCGCCAGCTCGCAGGTGAACTAACATCCTTGTGTCCCTTTCAGCTTTGCCATTGTGATTTGGGGTGTGCTGACACAAAAGAAGCCGTTTTCAGGTGAGTGCCCCTGCCTGAGGTATAGCACCCTATCTTGCCTGAAATGGTGGGGACATACTTCCTGTGCCTTCTCAGCCTGCTGTGGTGGCCCCAGCTCCGGGGCTGTGCCACCTAAGCTGTCCTGAGGGTGGGGCCTGCCCTGTCCTGCTCACAGGGCGTGGAGCCAGCTCATTGCAGGCTCAGAATTCTCCCCGCTGACAGAGCACTTTTACACGCAGGACAAGGAGCGCTTGTTATGTGCTAATCTTCTCCCCCCCCCCCAGGAGTGGTAGTAAAACTCACCTAAAATGTTCTAATTTTTACCATTTAAAATGTACATTTCTGTGACATGCAGTAAGCCAAGCAACACCACTATCTGGTTCTAGAAGATTCTCATCTCTCCGGAAGTCTGTTCTTAATCCTGCTCCTCCCAGCTCCCCACGGTGAAGAGTCTGCTTTCTGTCTCTGTGGATTTGCCTCTACCTGACATTTCCAGATAGTTCCTTTCCCTTCTCCTCTTGGTTACAAACAAACCATTCAGGCATCAGTGGCTCACACCTGTAACACTAGCTATTCAGAGATCCAAAGACCCCAGCTAGAAGGCAGGCCAGGGCCCGGGAGTGTGGCCTAGTGGTGGAGTGCTTACCTAACATACATAAGACCTCGGTTCGGTTCCTCGGTACCACATACATAGAAAAAAGCCAGAAGTGGTGCTGAGGCTCAAGTGGTAGAGCTCTAGCCTTGAGAAAGCCCAAGGACAGTGCTCAAGACTTGAGTTCAAGCCCAGGACTGGCAAAAAAAAAAAAAAAATACACATGAAAGCTGGGTGTGGTGGCTCACGCCTGTCACCCTAGCTACTCAGGAGGCTGAGATCTCAGGATCAAGGTTCAAAGCCTGCCCAGGCACAAAAGGACCTGAGACTCTTATCTCCAATTAACCGCCAGAAAACCAGAAGTGGGGCTGTGGCTCCACATCTGGGATAGGGTAATAGCCTTGAGCTGAAGAGCTCAGGGACAGCACCCAGGCCCAAAGTTCAAGAACCACGACTGACAAAGAAAGAAAGAAAAGCAAAAAGCACAGCAAGGAGCAGTCACGGTAAAGGCACCACGGTGAGCACAGAGAGTGCGTGTGTTCTGGCGAGGGAGCACAGGTCTCCACGCAGACCATGATGCCGTCCAGAGCCTGGCATCTCTCAGGCACCCTTAGAATCTGAGTACCTTGACTTGGGTGACTGTGACCGCTAAGTGGCTTCTAGCTGCACTGGGGAGTGATTCTTCCTTCCCTGGCCTTGTGTTGTGTGGGCAGCCCAAGAACTGGAAATACAGATTTTGCTTACACGCCAAGGCCCAAGGAGGGGAGCCGCACACGGCCGCAGGCCAGGGAGCTGGCTCAAGTACAGTGTAGGGGCCAAGCCAAGACCCTGCGACTGGGACTGGATTTAGCGTCTTGGGGACTCGTTAAAACCCAGACTCAGACACGTCCTTTTCTGAGTGCTTGCATCCGTGCTGTCTCCTTGCCCAGTGCCTGTCACCTTAATGGGGTGCCCTGTGGAACACCATCTCCGGGTTCTTGCCTGCGCTGGCCTGCCAGTTGGGTGTTAAGCTGTCCCATAACAGTGACGTCGGAGCCGGCTCCGTGCTATCAGCGCTGACGACCGAGGCTCTGTTGGTTGCATTGCCTCCTAGACAGCGGGCTCTCGGCCTCCGCGTGCAGGGCACCAGGTGCCCCACAGGCCTGTTCAGCCCACACTTGGCGCAGAAATCTTCCGGGTGCTCCCTTCACTTTCATTAGGTTCATGGGCCTGTCGCGCTTGGGAAAGACTATGAGGGGATGGAAATAACCTGCAGGGACTGAACAGAGCTGTTGCACAAGACTTAACGGGAAAGCAGGATGGAGTCAGTACAGAGCTCGGCCCGCGGCCCGAGATGCTGGCCAGTTTTCCACACCTGCCTCTGCAGAGGGCGTGTTTGGAACTGTAGGGGTGGCGAGGGCTGCGGGAACAGGAGGCTTGGGGAGAGCCAAAGCGGCTCCATGGACCCCATGGTTTATGTAGATCAGGAAACAAATCTGGCTCCCTCAGGGTCGCCTGGGCTCCTTCCCACAGAACCGAGCCAGAGTCGCAACAGTAACGACAGCCGAACCCAGATGATAGCGGTAATGACAGAGCCTGCGTTGCTCTGGTTCCAGAGAGAGGTAGCATTCGTTTCTGTGAGCTGGAACAGGGCTTGAGCTCAGGTCCCGGGCACTGTCCCTTAGCCTTTTCACTCAGAGCTGGCGCTCTGCTACTTGAGCCAGAGCTCCACTTCTGGCTTTTTTTTTTTTTGGGATTAATTGGAGATTAATTTGTTTGTGATTGAGATTAATTGAGAGTCTCACAGAACTTCCTGCCTAGGTTGGCTTCCAGTCACAATCCAGATCTCAGCCTCCGGGGTAGCGAGGTTGAGATAGGCTGTTTTTAAAACCCAGGAGATGGGCCTCGCTGGTCCCACGTGTCTTTCTCTCCTTGCAGATGAGAAAAACATCCTACACATCATGGTCAAGGTGGTGAAGGGCCTCCGCCCCGAGCTCCCGCCCGTCTGCAGGCCCCGGCCCCGGGCCTGCAGCAACCTGATCCACCTCATGCAGAGGTGCTGGCGCGAGGACCCTCGAGAGAGGCCCACCTTCCAAGGTGAGCTGGCCACGTGGCCGGGGTCATGTGAACACTGTGCAGTGCTGGGCTGGGTGGCTGGGAGCCGTGCTCAGCTCCAGTCGTCTCTGCCCTGTCTCCCAGCCTGGACTGCGTTTGCTGCCCAGCGGAGCCCAGGGAGCTCAACACACCCAAGTTCAAGTCCAGTGCAGCGGGGCATCTTTCGGGAGAGGTCTGGCTGGCAGCCTGCAGCCTTCCTGTCATGTCTCCTGGGTCATTTGGAGGGACTGTCCCTGTGGAGATTACATTGTAAACACATGACACGAAGGGGCTGGGTGGCAGTGGATGACTGCGGAAGGTGCCTTCGGAGTCCGAGCACCCCCTGCAGATGGGCGGCCCCTCAGCACGAGGCTGGCGGTGGCTCCCAATCGCAGTCCTGGAGCCTGCCCGGAAGTGGCAGTGCTGCCTGCTGCTTCCAGGTTTTAGGCTCTGGCGTCTTCTGTCACCACAGAATTGTACTGACGTAATTATCAAAGTGACACCTGCTTCTGCTTCTTGTTTCCTCCCCCTGAAGAGATTACCTCTGAGACGGAGGACCTGTGCGAAAAGCCCGACGAGGAGGTGCAGGACGCCACTCCAGAGATGAGCGGGAAAAGCTCCCTGGAGCCCGGGAGTGAGGTAGGGGCTTTTGACAGTAGAACTGTGCCCATCTCCATTACTCATGCAGGTCCCACAAGCCAGGCCCCAGGGACCTCCTGATCCCTCTGCGCCCTGCTGCGAGAAGCTGGTCACTCTTAACTGCTCAGAAAGGGTGTATCCAGCAGGTGTCATGTAGGTCACTTCAGAGGTGATAAGAGGTTCCAAATGCCAGGCTGGCTGAGTGCCATCCAGGCAGGGAGAGGAACAGACGTGCAGCATGCAGCGCGTGAGGTCTGATAAGTCAGCTTTACAGCTCGGCCTTACCCATCATGGGGCAGTTTCTCCAAGGAGATGGGTAAACATTTGAGGCTCAGGCGAGAGTCAGGACAAAGGTGCTGGTAGGTGCTGGTGGAGGTGGAGCTGGCCTCTTGGTCAGGCACACAAAGGCAGCCAGGTGCAGTCAGCCTGCCCAGTCACTGCAGCAGAGGGTGTGTGGATATCGCATTCAGTTGGGTTACATGCACAAGCCAGACCCTCTGGGGCCACCCCTTTAGTGTGATCTTCGGTCCTGATAGTGTGCAGTCCCCATAGCCAGGTACCACCCCACTCTTACCCCTACACAGACCCTAGGCTGTACCTGTGCAGCTCAAAGGAGAGGCCACAGGCAGGGCCGGGAACCCCAGCCCAATGTCCTCCTTCCTCTGATTCCTTTCTAAGCCTGTCCCATGCCACTTGCCTTTGGCCTGGACAGTGAGCGGCCTGGAGGTGGGGACACACAGAGGCTCCATGTTGGGGTTTCTGTGGTGCGGAATCCACTCTTCCCTTGCGCCGTGTTTGTGCCGGGAGCCCTGGAGGAGGCTGAACCTCACCATCTCCCCTCCCTGTCCTCACAGACCGGGTCCTCCCGCCTCCAGCGGGCCTCTGCCCCGCCCTTGGATAATGACTGTAGCCTCTCAGAGCTCCTCTCCCAGCTGGACTCTGGGATTTCCCAGGCCCTCGACGGCCCCGAGGAGCTCAGCCGCCACTCCTCCGAGTGCAAGCGCCCATCCTCCAGCGGCAGCGGCAAAAGGCTCTCCGGGGTGTCCTCGGTGGACTCTGCCTTCTCCTCCAGAGGGTCCCTGTCACTGTCCTTTGATCGAGAGCCTTCCACGGGCGGTGAGTGATGCCTCTGTTTCCCCCGGGCTGTGGGCAACTTGTGGCCGAGCCAGTGAGCAGCAAGAAGCTTGTGGTGTCCAGATTCTTGCCTTAATAACGTCACTTCGGGTTTTTGCTCTCCCTTAGTGATTGAATTCTGTTTGTTGGTGCTGGCAGTAGGGTTTGAACTCTTCGCGTTTCACTGAAGGCTGGCTTTCTACCACTTCGGCTACACCTTCGCTTTCAGCTGTTTGTGGGCCAGCTGGAGATAGGGGCCCCCTGGGCATTCCTGCCTGGGCTGGCTTTGGGCTTGGCTCGCTGCTCACATTCAGCCTCCTGAGGGGCTGAGACTGTAGGTGGGAGCCACTTGCTTGCTGTTACCTTCCCCTTGCCCCCAGGTTTTCAGGATGGTGCATATTTGGCTGCCTGTGGGGGATGAGATTGGTCCTGCCCTGTCTTGGGTGGTGGTGGTGGCGGTGGCGGTGGTGGTGGCGGCTTTACTGGAAAGCATGGCACATCCATCCAGGAGGCAGAGCCTGCAGACAGCTGTGCAAAGGCTTTGATCCTGGAAGGAGGAAGGTGTTGGGGTGGGGGTACCTGCGGGAGAGTGTTTCATGTAGAATACCGAGATCAACCCAGCATCCTCGGTGAAGGCAGCCCCTCCCCCTGGCGCCTGGGGAATGTGCTGCCAGGGAGGAGAGTTTCATTGTGGCGGGACTGTGAGTAGCATAGTTGAGTTTGGCCGTCGAATAGGTGTCATCCTCAAGTTTGCTGGGCCAGCAGTCCTAAGATGAGAGGCCTTGTCCTCCGAGGATTATTCTAGAAAGCAACTCCTGTGTTGTCCCCCAAGACCAGCGGGTGACCATGCTGGGAGCTGGGTGGTCCTACCTGGCTCCAGGACTTAGTGGGCTGTCGGCCCTGGAGAGGCAGGTGGTGGTTGGCCAAGCTTTTAGAGGCCAGGCTCCTGCCAGGGCATCCGGGGCCACTGTTCTCCTTTCCAGTGCAGACACATTATCCGTCCTGCTGCCCCCACGGGCCGAGGATGGTTAGCCACCACCCCTGGAGTGGCTGGGGGGTTTTATCTTCCAACAAGACAAAGGCTCACCTCTGTGGCCTCTCTAGAATAAATAAGGCGATGGGATGTGGGGCTGCCAGGAGCCCCCTGGGGTGGGAGCTGCCTCCCTCCAGCGGCCAGGCCTGCAGGAGCCAAGGCCCTGCCGTGGACAGCCGTGCCCTGACCTGCCCTCTCCTTCCCCAGCAGATGTGGGCACGACGGACATCCAGAAGAAGAAGCTGGTGGACGCCATCGTGTCCGGGGACACGAGCAGGCTGATGAAGATCCTGCAGCCCCAGGACGTGGACCTGGTGTTAGACGGCGGCGGCAGCCTGCTGCACCTGGCCGTGGAGGCCGGGCAGGAGGAGTGCGTCAAGTGGCTGCTCCTCAACAACGCCAACCCCAACCTCACCAACCGGAAGGGCTCCACGCCGCTGCACGTGGCCGTGGAGCGGAGGGCACGGGGGGTCGTGGAGCTCCTGCTGGCCCGGAAGATCGGCGTCAACGCCAAGGATGAGGACCAGTGGACGGCCCTGCACTTTGCGGCCCAGAACGGGGACGAGTCCAGCACACGGCAGCTGCTGGAGAAGAACGCGTCCATCCACGAGGTGGACTTCGAGGGCCGGACGCCCATGCACGTGGCCTGCCAGCACGGGCAGGAGAACATCGTGCGGATTCTGCTGCGCCGGGGCGTGGACGTGGGCCTGCGGGGGAAGGACGCCTGGCTGCCTCTGCACTACGCCGCCTGGCAGGGCCACCTGCCCATCGTCAAGCTGCTGGCCAGGCAGCCCGGCGTGAGCGTGAACGCCCAGACGCTGGACGGGAAGACGCCCCTGCACCTGGCCGCCCAGCGCGGACACTACCGCGTGGCCCGCGTGCTCACAGACCTGTGCTCCGACGTCAACATCTGCAGCCTGCTGGCGCAGACGCCCCTGCACGTGGCCGCGGAGACGGGACACACGAGCACTGCCAGGCTGCTCCTGCACCGCGGCGCGGCCAGAGAGGCCGTGACCACCGAGGGCTGCACTGCCCTGCACCTGGCCGCCCGGAACGGACACCTGGCCACCGTGAAGCTTCTCCTGGAGGAGAAGGCTGACGTGCTGGCCCGGGGACCCCAGAGCCAGACCTCGCTTCACCTGGCCGCCGCCCACGGGCACTCAGAGGTGGTAGAGGAGCTGGTGAGCCCTGACCTCATCGACCTGTCGGACGAGCAGGGCCTCAGTGCGCTGCAGCTGGCCGCGCAGGGCAGGCATGCGCAGACGGTGGAGACGCTGCTCAAGCACGGAGCCCACATCAACCTCCAAAGCCTCAAGTTCCAGGGCGGCCCGGGCGCAGCGGCCACACTCCTCCGACGCAAGAAGACCTAGCGTGTGCTCGAGGGACCCCGGGGACAGAACAGTGGAAGCTGCGTGCATGCTCCACTCACCCTGTCGATGGCCGAGGCCTTGAGTGGAGGCTGGCGACGGGAGACGCAGTTGTCCCCTTCGTGCCTGGCTATCCGGGAGGCTCTTGGCAGCTGCCCCACCTACAGCCAGGGCATCTGGCATCCCAGGGTCAGATAAGGTGGCATCTTGTTGTGTGCCTACGAGGTCGCTCATACAGGTCCCTTGGTGACAAAAGCCCGGGTAAGGATGTCACCTCTATCTGAGAGTGAGCCACCTGGCTCAGCCAGGGGTGTGCAAGGACGTGCATTCCCCTTCACAGTGAGCAGGAAGGGAGCCCATGCCCCACACTGGCTCCTGTGTTAGAAACGCCTTTGGGACAGTCTGGTCTGAGGGTGACTGTTCACGTCACCATTGTCTTGGAAGGGGAAGTCGCAGCAGCATTTGCCCCTGGCTGTGTCCAGTCCCGACAGACATGCCAGGCCCAGCCTGCCCCTCGCTAGGGTTCTTTCCGCTTGGGACTCCAGAGCAACACAGATAGAAGTCATTTACAAAATCCTGACGGCTTCAGCGTGGGGTTGGCAGTGTCCCTGACGTGGAGATCGCACGGGTCGGGTGTCTGGTGTTGGCGAGGTGGTGGCCCATGCCAGGGCACTCGTGGGGTGTCCTAGGGTTTGCCGACCTGCTCCCTCATGACCCCCCTGGGCGTGTGAGCTGCGGAATGGGGTGCAGCCCCAGGGCCCTGGGAAACGTGGGCTGTGCCCCCAGAGTCACATGGCTTTGTGGTCAGAGGTGCCCCCCACTCTTGTATACATTTGTTGTAGAAGACCTCGTGTGTAAAATGTGTGTGTGGACGCATGTGCAAAACAGATTGATTTTAACGTACTATGTACGTTGATGTGGATCTAGGGGCAAGTACTTCTTTTCTATGACAGAAAATACCAAACTGTAGAACTGGCTATGTTTTAATAGGCCTCCATGTGCTTGCTGTGCTGTGCCGTGTTCCTGCTGTAGAAGGCAGGCCACACGGTCCGTGTGTCAATAAAGCAAAGTATGCACCTGCCTTTGCAACTCGGTGAAATGACTTTGTAGTACAAAGCTGGGAAGTTCAGAGGTGTAAGGGAGGAGGGCGTGGTTTGGAGATGCCTCTCTGAAGGTGGTCAAGGCCTGAATGAGTCGAACGTGGATCAGACAGTGCCAGAAACAGAAGGAGGCTGGGGCATCCTTCACCCCAGCCATGCCTTTCCACGCACAGCCCAGTGACCGGAAGCCTGTCTTGTTTCAAGTTCTCAGCTCCAGAGTTTGCTTTGTGTTTAGTGCTTATTGGTCCTTCTGTTGCCTCTTTGTATATTGAAATAGAGCCACTGGCCACCCACCCAGCCACCGTCGCACCTCTCTACCCACCTGGCCACCCAACTGCCCACTTGTCTGCTCCTCTTACTCACGTTCCACACTGCCTCCGCCCACTCTCAGTCCACCCAGGTCATCAGCCAGCAGTGGAGACACGGGAACCCACGGGGAGTCAGCAAGAATAAAGGGGTCGGCCCTTGGGTGCCCCACCTGCGGGGCGCACCTGGTGACGCTGACACTCAGCTCCGGGAGTTGGAGACACAGAGAAATGAGTTTAAGTGGGAAAGGGAAAGAAGTAAGCCATCAATGACAGAGGTCAGCCTGTGCACACCATCTCTGGGCTCAGAGCAGGCCAGGGGGTAGGTATCCTCATCGGTCCTCCCAGGACAGGAAAGGTGGATGGAGGAGCAAGGTCTGGGGAAAGGAGGGAGTTGAACATGGTGAGGGATGGCTGCATCCTGAGGGTGGAACTGGAAGATGCCCACCCTAGTAATGGCACAGAGAAGTTTGCTGGTTTCTGAGCCTCGTGGCTGGCAGAGGTAGCTAATTTGATGGACCCACTGACTCCATTGGCAAGGTGGCTACCTTTGGGAATTTGTCCTGTGGACCAGCCATGGGCCTGGTATGGACCGTGTGGTTAGAGGTGTCACTGGGCTGTCGTCAAGGCTCTGGGAGCTGTCTGTTCCTTGTCCAGAGACAGCGTAAAATGAACATGAGAATGCACATAGAGGAAACAGGCACTGGCCAGGCATGGTGGCCCACACCTGTCATCCCAGCTACTCAGGAGGCTGAGATCTGAGGATCGCAGTTCAGAGCCAGCCCAGGCACTAAAGTCCATGAGACTCTTCTCTCCAATTAATCACTAGAAAACCGGGAGTGGCATTGTGGTTCAAGGAGTAGGGAGGTGGCCTTGAGCTGAAGGACTCAGCAGCAGTGTTCAGGCCCAGAGTTCAAGCCCTGTGACCCACAAAAACAATGGCAGGATAATTATTGCTGATTATGTATGTCTTCAAGGGTGGGGGCACCGGACACGGGTCAGAGCAGAACAGAGCTGCCCAAGAGGCAGAATTGTCCGTCACAACAGCCAGACTCCAGAGCTCCCTCCCAGGCTCACATGTGCCTGGACCTCAGAACCCCAGGCCACCTGGAGAGAGGTTGAGGGAGCTCAATGGCAGAAAGTGGAGTAGAGTAGCTACTGCTAAGGTGCCAACAGCCTGTACCATTTCTGCAGTCACTTCACTTTCTCCCAGCCCCTCCAGGCAGAACATTTACAGTTTATTATTTAAATCCAAGGCACACATCCTGGGCTCTGAAACATCCTTGACTACTCACAGCGGTTGCTTTCAACCTGAAGACACAACCAATCCAGGACTCCTAACCAGGCCAACAGTGGATGTAAGAAACCAGAGACAACCGAAGAAGTTGGGGTGTGTCAAGAGAAAACTGAAAAAGATACAAGTGTCATATCTTCAATGAATGAAAACCAGCAGAGGGGTGTGTGTGTGTGTGTGTGAAAGCACTTAGAGACAAACTTTGAAAGCAACAAAACTCCAAGGAAGAAGATAAGGTCTGAAAGTCAAAGATAAATTTTCACGGGAACCGCAAATGGACAAAACGAGGGAAACATGGAAGAAGGAAGATATAGAAAATTAATCCAAAAGATCCACTAACTCAACACCAAGGAGTTACAGAAAAAGAAGAGCGTAGTACCACTCTTAAGAAAGCAGCTCCTCTGGGCCGTGGGTTTAGCCTAGTGGTAGAGTGCTTGCCTAGCATGCATGAAGACCCAGGTTCAATTCCTCAGTACCACATATATAGAAAAAAAAACAAATGGTGCTGTGGCTCAAGTGGTAGAGCTCTAGCTTTGAGAAAGCCCAAGGATAGTGCCCTGGACTGGGGGGAAAAAAAAGCAAACCCCAACAGTAGCAGCTCCTCTGATCTCCTGGAGTGACTTGGGGACAGCATCCTTTATCCAAAGCCCACCTTGACAGGGACGACAGTGGGATATGGACAGGAGGGGAGGGAATCGGATTCATCAGAATTCTAGACAACAGAATGAAGCAAAAGACAAATAAGTGAGCACCCAGCTGGAACTATTAGTGTTCTCCCAAGCACTCAGCACTTAGGTCTGCTGAGAACATTCCAGAGTGAAGCTGTCACCTGATTATGGCACTACATGAGGGTCTTTGTGTACAGATTCCTCTGATCAAATGGTTTCCTTGAGCATCCTCTAATTTCAGATTGTACATCCATTTCTAGCATTGTACTCACTATCTGTGGGGATCCTGTGAGCCAGACATTTTGTGTTTGCCAGACTCCCCATTGTATTGCTGAACTGTGATCGTTTATATGCTATTTTCACAGCTTTGTGGGTTCCGGACTGTGCAGGTAGTACAAATTCAAATGCCATCTCTAGAGACAGGCACTATAATCTCAGCCGAGGCAGGAAGATCACGAGCTCAGGCCAGCCGAGGCTACAATGAGACCCAATTTCAAAAGCTGAAGAGTGGAGTGACCAATACAATTTCTTGAAGGGATTCCTGCCCCTCCCCTGTCCACACGCTGAGATAGATGAGCTTTTTGCTCAGCTCCCTGTGCTGGTGGGTATTTTCCTGCAGCAGTGGACCTTCAAGGATTTCCCTTGCAATACCCGGCCTGCCTGGACAGCAGGCTTTCCCTTCTGCTTGCTTCCCTTCTACGTGGGCTTCCCAGGAACTGAGCCTAGCACAGTCCTCAGACCACTCTAGGACCAGCCAGTGTCCACCGTGGTAGCCTTTGATTTTCTTTGGTCCCTGGAGGTTTCAATGCTGCTCTGCCCTCTGTGTTGAGTTGGTTCTTTTAGCGGACTCTCAAGCCAGGCACCAGTGACTCACATCTGTACCCATGTGAGTCAAATCTCAGGAGGCTGAGATTTGAGAATCAGGGTTCAAAGCCAGCTTGGACAAGAGAGTCTGTGAGACTGTTATGTTGAATTAACTGCCAAAAAACTACAAGTAGAGTTGTGGCTCGAGTGTTAAGGTACCAGTCTTGAGTAAAAGAAGTTCAGGGACACTGCCCAAGCCTGGCTTCAATCCACTGTACTAGTACAAGCAGACACACACACAGTAATTTTCACATTGTGGCCAACATTCTAGTTTCTTCACTAGGAATATTTTCAATTACTAATAAAGAATACTTGCTCCTTAGACTCAGGCCTGTAGTCCTACTCCAGAGGCCAAGGTCTACAGGGAAGTCCATGAGAACTCTTATCCCCAATTAACCATCATAAAGTCGAAAAAGGAAAGCTGTGGCTCATGTAGAATGTTGGCCTTGAGCTGGAAAGCTCAGGGACAGCACTCAAGCCCTGAGTTCACAGCCCAGAACTGGCACAAAAAGAAAAGAAAAGAAGGGAAAGAAAAGAAAAACAGGAATGTCTTCTCCAAGCTAGTGTTCAACACTCCACCAATCAGCCGGCAAGGAGTGTCTGTAATGACACTGGTCATTATGATATATGAGCAGTGAATCTGGATTTCATTGTCAGCGGTGACACAGCCAGACTGTGAGTGTGAGTGTGGGTGTGGGTGTGGCCTCTGTGAAAGAACTAATGCTTTGCCAGGTACTGGTGGCTCCTGTCTGTAATCCTGTCTACTCAGGAGGATGAGATCTGAGAATCAAGGTTCCAAGCTAGCCATGGCAGGAAAGTCTGTGACATTGTTATTTCCAATTAACCACCAGAAAACCAGGAGTGGAGTTGTGGCACTGTGGCTCAAAGTGGTAGAGCACTAACTAGCCTTGCGTGAGAAAGTTCAGGGCAGTACCCAGGTCCTGAATGCAAGCCCCACACTGACAGAAAGATAGAAAAACAGAGCCGATGGGTCACCTTTCATCCAGCAGAGTGGGTGACCACGTGATGGGCGGACATTAGAGGTAAAGGCCTGGGGTCCTGCAGGTGGGAGCTGGCCAGAATTCCAGCCAGGGACTTGTCTAATTGCTTCCTCCATGAAAGCCCTGCATTTACACTGTGTACTTTTGTTAATCCGGGTGGTGGGGGGTGGGAAAAAGGCAACAACAACAACAACAAACAGATAAACTGTCACAGAAGAAACGAGATGCTGGGGCACTGTGTATAGGCAGGGAGGGTCGGGAGAGTGCCCGGCCCCGCCCCGACACCACACCGCCCCCACATCCACAGTGCAGTCAGCCTTCTTCACTTTAGCTCTGGCTTTTTCGCAGCTAGCTGGAGATCAGAGTCTCACCAACTTTTGTGCCCCGGCTGGCCTCAAACCTCAATCCTCAGCCTCGGAGTAGCCAGGATGGCCACAGGCGCGAGCCACCAGGGCTGCCTCTGCCTCTGCTTTTCCTGCATCTACCTTGTGTCCACATCATTTGCATCACCATCCCCGTCACTTCTTTGGCCCCCCGAGTGCCAGTGCTGGCCGAGTGTGGAGAATCTCACAGCCCCCATGAGGGAAGACAGGAAGGCAAGTCTCCTTAGACTGGAGACAGATACCCAAACTGCTCCACTGACTTGCAGTGGGGGCCAGTTGGCTTTGCTAGGGACCAAATTCTCTCTGCCAAGCCCTCAAAGGCTGCCGTGAGGAGGGGGCCCACTGAGAACTTCTTTCCTTCCCCTGGCACCCCTGGGTAAGCGGGTGAGGCTTCTGTGGCAGCCTGTTTCCCCTGCTCCTCTCCTTCCACCCAGACACTGAGTAGCTCCAAAGGAAGCAAAGACCTGGGCCCTGGGCCTTAGACCGAGGGCAGTTCCAGCCTTGTTCTCCCCCCAGGTCCTAACCAGGCGTCTTCTGACTGCCCTGACTTGGTGCTCTGGACCCTGGGTGGACTCTACCTGGGACAACACTGCCTGTGGCTGGCCAGGACAAGGCCCCCCAGCTGTGGAAGGGAGGAGATGCCACTTTTTCCCTCGCCTTCCATGGACCTTTTTAGCTAGGACAGCCTCTGCACGTTGGTCGTGGGCTGGGCACTGCCCTCCCTGACGTGGCCAGGCTGTGACACTGATTCCTGAGGGGGGTGGAGTAGGCAATGTCTCCTGGACCACATCCTGAGACTGATGGAAAACTGCTGACATAATGAAGAATGACAAGCAATCTCGGTGCCAGGGGCGCACGCCTATAATTCCAGCTGCTCCGGAGGCTGAGATCTGAGGATCAAGGTTCAAAGACAGCCAGACAGAAAAGTCCCTGAACTTCTTAACTCCAGGGAACTACCAAAAAAAGCCAGAAGTACAACAGTGGTTCAAGAAGTAGAACAACAGCCCTGAGAAAAAGAGCTCAGGGACGGCGCCTGAGCCCCGAGCTCCAGCCAGGACTCCTCTTAGCCCGCTGCTGTTTTCCACGGTTTCCCTCGGTGGTCAGTGCTGGGCATGGGTTCTGCCCCCTCCTTCTATTTGGACTTGGACCAGCCTCCTGATCCCCACTCAGTGTGGCGAGGACAAAGGGGACGCTGGGGACCACTGTGGAGGGCTTGGCCGTGCTCAGGAAGGAAGAGGTTTCACCGGGACCCCGCGTCCCCCAAGGCTGTCACGTCCCTGGAAACTGCTGCCACTTGCCTGCACATTTTCCCTTCCTTTCTCAAGGCCGGCGGTGGCCTGTTGGGACCTGTCACCGGAAGTCACCACCTGCCCTTCCTGGCAGTGGGTGCCTCGCCCCCCCTTGTCCTCCGCGAGGACTCCCCCTCCACACAGGGCTCGGGAGAAAGATGTGGGGGGGCCTCCTCCTCAGGACTCAGGAAGGGAGCCAGGAGTGGACGTGCATGGACAGCCTTCCTGCCCAGGACCCAGGACAGCCATGGGAGCCCGGTGTGAGCGGACTCCCTTCTCCCGGCCTCTGCTCAAGACCTGCTGCCCCAACAGGAGCGTGTGCGGAGAGACTTCCTGCAGGCCGGCCGCGTCGGGGGACAGCACACCTCTGGTGCTCAGAGCCCTCTCACCATCCGCGTGAGAGGCCCCAAGCCTGCCTCTGCCGGAGGCACCATCTACCCAACGCCACGCTAGGAACCTGGGTCTCCCTGCCTCTCGCTAGCCTCGTGCAACCAGGCCTCAATGCCCACCAGAATGTGTCCTCCATTTTCTGTCCTTCCTTTCTGCCATCTCAGCCAGCTCTAGCCTCTGTGCCAACACAGTACAGTTAGTTATCTCCCCGCAGTGTCGTGGCTCCCAGCCTCACCCCAGAGGCCTTTTTTTTTCCTTTGCAATATGATTACCTCTGACCATAAAACAAGAGAAAGTGAAAGAGAGGGCAGAGGATGGAGGAGAAGGGAGGGAGAGAGAAGGGAGAAGGAAAGGGGAGTGGGAAGGAGGAAGGAAGGAGAGGAGGGAAGGGGGAGAAAAGGCAAAGGAGGGGAGGAAGGGAGAGGGCAGAAGAAGGGAGAGGGCGGAAGGAGGGAGAGAAAGGAAGGAGGGAGAGGGCGGAAGGAGGGAGAGGTCAGAAGGAGGGAGAGGGAGGAAGGAGGGAGAGGGAGGAAGGAGGGAGAGACTGCCTGAGGGCCTGTGCCAAGTGTTTTGCTGGTCTGACCTCAGTTTGACAGTCACCATTCTTCTTTTCTTGGTGGGACCAAAGTGGGACTGGATGGCCAGGCATAAGTACAATTTCAGAGTCATTTTTAATGAAGCCAGAATGGCATTTCTCACCTGTGTGTGCTGAGGCAACTAGTCATGGAATGCTTTTGCCTGCACAGGCACTGTATAAACAAAATAATTCCTCACATACCTCAAGGTGGTGTGTCCAAGGCTAAGGCTGTGGGACCAGCTACAGAATGTAGCTGGAACCAAATAGATATAGCACGTCAGGCTTTCTTATCAATGAGTCTGTGTGTGTGTGTGTGTGTGTGTGTACGTACGCACAAGAGTCCTGGAACTTGAATTCAGTACCCGAGCACTATCCCTGAACTTTATGGCAGAAAGCTGGCATTCTGCCATTTCTGGCTTTTGTTGCTGGTTAATTGGAGATAAGTCTCACAGACTTTTCTGCCTGTGTTGGCTTTGAATCACGATCTTCAGATCTCAGCCTCCTGAGAAACTAGGATTATAGGTGTGAGCCACCCATTCCTGGCTGGAAAAAAAAAAAAACAAACCAATAACTTTTTGTTGTACTTCTCGTTCAAATTTAGCGCAGCACCTTGTGTGTTGTCTGCGATTCTGTTTTCATGAGATCATCCTGGCTTTGCTTGGTCACTTGGAACCAATAAAATTGGGTTTTTAAATGTCTGAATTGAGGTATGAGTTGGCTGAGGGGTGTCGCTGCATGACACAGATGACAGGCTCTTACTTGCTCCCTGTGGAGCTGGCCCCCAGGCACATCCTGGCCCCACAACCACCGGCCAGGAACCCCAGGCAAGGGGCCAAACCTCTGCAGCCTTCTTGCCCCCACAGCCAGCTCAGGGAGTGCCAACCCCTGAAGGTTGTCCAGGATTGGAGGAGGTTTGGGCCTCTGGTGAGAGGCTATGATCTGGCACGCAGGGTCAGAGCTTCTCCCGGTGGTGTTTTCTGCCTCTTCTGATGAGTCTAGATGAACTGGTGAGATGGGTGTCAGCCGGGGCCCATGGGTGTGGTGGGTATGGGGATTTTCTGTGGGTGGAGGAAGCATGGAGGCAGGGCGGCTCAGAAGGGTGGGCCTCGGGCATGAGGGAAGGAAGCCTGTACCTTCTTGGGTGCCAGGCTTGTGGGCAAGGTGACAATGATGCAAGCAGAGCCCTGATGATATGGGCAGGGGTTGATAGTATGGGCGCGGCGGGGGGGGGGGGGGGGGGGGGGGGCGGGGGCAATGTGGGTGGGGCCTAACAGTGTGGGCGGGGCCCGAATGTAGGGGGGGACCTTGCTGTGTGAGCAGACCTGGTGGCGTGGGCGGGGCCTGATAATGGGACAGGCAGCAGGTAGACCCAGTGTGTGGGCAGCAGGGCCCTCTGCTAAGCCTGATGTTGAAGATCTGCTAGGCAGTCGTATCCCACTCTCGCCCGGGAAGCAATTCCTGGAGGTGGAAGTAAGAGCTTGGGCCAGGAGGCAGCCAGTTCACCATCCTCAGAGCTGGAGGCTGGACAGAAGCCAGCCTCACCCTGGGTGTCAAACCCCGGCATCCGACTATGTTTCAATTGTACAGATCATAGATCGGCTCCCATTTTAAGCTCACTCTATTAGATGGTATTAATGGGGAAAGAGCTGACTGTGTGTCTGCAATCTACTTATCATCCATCCATCATGGATCTATCTAAATCATCTAGATATCATCTGTCTTTGTACCTGTGAATCTGTCTATCTGTCATCTATCAATCACCTATCTAGCATCTATATGTCTGTCTGTCTGTCTGTCTGTCATTATCTCTCATGGATCCGCTGTCTGTCCAGGGGTAAGCCAGACTTTTTGCTTGCTAGACAGTTGCTCTGTTACTTGAGTTCCACCTCCAGCTTTTTTAGCTCTTAGTTACTTTTTCAATAGGGTGCCATGTTTTTCCTAAGTCTGGCCTTCCATACCAGTCCTTCTGTCCGCAGCCTCTGTGAGGAAGAGTGTGGACCACCATGCCCAGCTCGTTTGTTGGCATGAGGGGCTGGGCGTTTTGCCTGCCCTTTGTTCTGCCTGGCCTCGCCAGAGCAAATGCAATCCTTCTGTGTAACTGAGCTGACGGACGGGGTGAGCCTTTTTGCACCAGGCTGTTTTGCTTTTTTCCTTTTTTTAATTTTTAGTCTAGCATGTTGCTAATGGATGCCCCTAGAGTTTGGTTACCCCTTCATGCTGGAGCTAAAGTGTAGAGCCCTGTCTGCCTGTCTGTCCCCCACACCTCGGGGCCCCAGGTACAATGGGAAGAATGAGGAGGACGTCGTCCTTTCCAGACTGAGGCTCTGAGCCCCAGGCTGCCTCCAGCCTGTCTTCCTTCCACCTGTTCAACCAAGTGCCCTCCCACCGCCTCCTCCAAACCCAGCACCCGGCCTGCATTCATTCCCCTAGGTCCCTCTGCCACATTGCTCTCGCCCCCTACTGCAGCAACCTGTGGTCATGGCTTCCCGGGCCCTTGCCCAAGTGACCAAGGTCCCACCGTCAGGCCTGTCACAGACCCCTCCAGTCAGCCGCTGCAGGCCTCCCCCTCAGCCCCAGCTTACAGGGGTCCCTCTCCTTGGGGGCACAGGCCAGCAGCCTCCGGGCCACCCTGGGTGTGACACGTCTGGGGGCTGTGGAGGATGCTCTGGTCACAAGGCTGTGCTTTGCATTGGAGAGCCCAGGGACGTGTCCTCCCAACAGGTCCCCGGTCCCCAGAGAGACTTGCAACACACCCAGCCCTGCTGGCCCCATGGCAGGCCAGGACTGCCTATCTGTGCAATCAGAGAACGGGAGGCACTTGGAGGAAAAGGAGAAGAAGCCGAAAATGGCAAACCAGAACCGCAGCACCCGTGCGCCACCCAGATCTTTCTGCTTCTAGGCGATAGGCTGGGGCAGGTGTGGCGGTGGCTGCTTTCCGTCTTCTGTGTCCCCAGCCCTCCAGCGAGGCCTGGCGGTTGCTGCACAGTTCTGAGGTGTGTGGCATTTTGTGCATGTGCCCTCTCAAGCTGCTCCAGGAAGAGCCATCTACATGCCGTGGAGCAGCCTTTCTCCCTCTCTCTCTCTCTCCCTCTCCCTCCCTCCCTCTCCCTCTCTCTCTCCCTCCCTCCCCCTCTTTCTCTTTCCCTCTCTCTCTTTCCCTCCCTCTCTCCCCTCCTCCCCTCTGTCTCTAGGGCTGTACATTTTGGCCCCAGTTAGTAATCTACAACGTGAGCCATACTTCCAACCCAGCTTTTTGCTGTTTATTTTGGAGATGGAGTCTTGTTAGAATTTTCTGCCTGGGCTGGTCTTGAACTGTGACCCTTGAGATCTCAGCTTCCTGAGTATCCAGGATTTCAGGTGGGAGTCTCTGGCGCTCAGCTTCTGGAGGTTTTTGCAGCAGTGGGGAAAGCCATTGATCTGAAGAAGAGGGCACGGTGCAGAGGTCCGGCCTCAGCGCGGAAGCCTCCGGATGCCCACCACGGGCTGCAGGGACTGTCAGCTCCCAGGAGGACGAGCTCAGCGGGCACACCACTCCATGTGGACAGCATCAACCAGACTGCTGCGTGGGGCAGAGGAGTGGTGGTGGCTTGGGCTATTGTGCTCACGTGGGGCAACAAACACAGCTCTCTCAGCACCTCAGCCCAGAGCCACAACCCCAGTGACCTGCTGTAGAGGAGGCCGTATTTAGGACGTGAGCTCAGCACCCCGCCTGTCCGGGCCAGACTCGCCACCCTCCTTACTGACAGCATACGGCTCACCAGTCTTCCTCACTTGTCCCCAGAGAGCTTCCCGTTAGCATGGTGGCCGGGCTGTCACCCCTTTGCTTGCAACTGTGGCTCAAGGGAAACAGTTCGCAAGGCCCCATCTCAACAGAACGGTGGGGCCTGTCATCCAGGGAGGCACGCAGGCAGATGCAGGTGCCCCTGCACACAGGATGGGGCTTCCCTGCCCCACCCCTTTTTCTCCATCCAATGAGGCAGCAAAGTTTATTTAAAAATGGGGGGACCAGGAGCATGGCCTAGTGGTAGACTGCTCGCCCAGCACCTATGAAGACCTGGGGTCGATTCCTCAGTACCACATACATAGGAAAAAAAAAAAAAGCCAGAAGTGGTGCTGAGGCTCAAATGGTAGAGCTCCAGCCTTGAGAAAGTCCAAGGACAGTGCTCAGGCCCTGAAGCCAAGCCCAGGACCGGCAAATTAATTTAAAAAAAAAAATAAATAAATAAATTTAAAAAGTGGGGGTGAGGTGCCAGGGAGGTATAGATGGCCTCTTGACGACAGGCAGGCTGCTGTATGCCCCATCCAGGACTCCAGGCTGGAAGGGTCACATTATACCCCACAGGTGCTGTCCACACGCTTCCCGGGCAAGGAGAGGAGCTGTCCGGAGGGACCCTGTGTCTCTTCTGTGTCTGCTGTGCACACAGCTGCGCTCGGGTGGCGCTGGTCCCCTCTGGAGGGTGCAGCCTGCTCTTTTGTCTTTTCCAATTCCCAGAGGCTGCAGGAGCTCCACCTTTGACCTCCAAATCTGGTCTCATTGCTCCTCTGTTTCCCTCCCGGGGGTTGCGAGGGGGAAAACCCTAGGTCACTCTAGGCCCCAGATAACCCGGGATAACCTCACCTTTCCAGCCCTTAATGGAGCTGTATTAGCCTTGGCCAGGATTGGGGTGCAGCCTCTTTGGGGAGGCTCTTAGAGGAATGGATTCCTACAGCACGCCTGCCTGCTGCAGGTCTATTCTAGAAACGGAGCTGGGGCTTCAGTCTTGGCACCCGGAGGGTGAGGTTGGGTGAGGCTGGTCGCAGGCGCCCCACCTCTGCCTGGAGACAAGCTGTTCCAGGTTCCCAGGGCTGAGGCGGAGCTGGGGGTGGGGGCAGGACTTGTGGAGACAGGGAAGACGGCCCCAGGCAGGTCCTTTTCCAGCCCTTGGGGCTGAGATTCATAAGGAGACTATTCTTTGAGAAACATAATACTTAGGGCTTGGGGGGGGTGGCTGGAAGGAAGAGGAGTGGGCCCTCCCCACTCCCTTCCCTGGAGACTGAACCCTGGACCCACCTAACATTCCTCTTTCACTGCAGGTGTCTGGTCTCCATAGCAACAGCGAAGCGGCTCACAAATACACGACGGAGGCTCCGTGGGAATGGAGGGGTGAGGAAATCTCAAGAAGCAAAGTTTTCATTGACAATCCCTTGGTATGAAGGTGTCCCGGCAGGTCTCCAAGGAAAAATTCTAGCAGAATGACTAAGTGCAGGGAACAGAAAGTACAAGCCAGCTTCCTGGCCCCAAGCCCGGGGGTAACATGGCTGTCTGATTGCTACATGAGGATGTGTTGGGCCACAAATCACAGAATTTCTAAGTTACAGAGGCGAACGCAATGCCTACATCACAGAGATCAGAGCTTTTTGAGTCGGTGAGCTTTTCTTGGCTTCCCTCAACTGTCAAAATGGCTGCAGATGCTCCTCCAGGCATCACATAACCTCAGTAGAATCTCCAGAGGAGGAAGGGGCTGTGAGCAAAGCGGCTTCTCTCCCTGCACCTCTTTCATCCCTGAATGCTGTGTCTCCAGAGGCTCTGAGTGACTGCATTGCCTTCCCATCAGCTAGACTCGGTGTGTGACCACTCCCAGACAAGGTGCAGTACTGCACTGTGCTGCACTGGATTTGGGGGTGATACGAGGGTTTGAGCTCACGACCTCCTGCTTGCTAAATTGGTGCTCTACCTCCTAAGCCACTCCACCAGCTTTAGCTAAAGTACCCTAGAGAAGCAGGTACCAAGGAGAAGAGGGCAGGCGGCTCCTTGGAAGGTGTAGCTGGTGCAGCTGGCAGTATGTGTCCTCAACCCATATCTACACGCGGGGTCACTGCACAGCGCTGCTTCTCCTCTCCCCAACCCCCGCCCCGTTCCCCCTCTGCTCCTGCACATGAGGTACAGACATTTCCACGTGCACATGCTTTCTATGAACACACACACACACACACACACACACACACACACACACACACACGCTGACCCAAGCAGCTCCTCTTATTCAGGAGAGGCCATGAGCTGAGGCCTGGGGCCAGCAGAGGCTGGTGAGGTGTCCTGGGGGGAGGGCAATCAGGTCCCAGGAGGAGGCAGGCCGGAGCCTGGCCTCTCAGGACAGTCGGGAAGTTGACCACACCGTGCGGAGACCGGGAACCTGGAGAGATCCAGAGATCAACCCAGCAGGGAGAGGGCTGATCTTCAAGAAGTGGAGCCTGATTTGGGGGGGCCAGGAGGGTCTCCCCGTCTTTGAGGCTCTGCAGTCATTTCTGACATGGCAGGGTGTGGGCCTCGACCAATCCAGGCAGCTCTTGAACAAATGGACTTCAAAGAGCATTTCCTCCACAGACCGAGTGTGTGTCACCCAGGAAAGTCACAACAGGAGGTCACCTCTCTGTCGCTGCGCCCCGGTTGCAGGAGGCAAGGTGGGTGCCATGCTGTATGCTGTGCTCCCTAGCCAGTGCTCACGCTGACTGGTTAGACAAGAGGCACAGCACCCCCGCCCCCCCAGCCAGCCAGCAGGTAAGATTTGAACTCTGCTTGCAGGCAGGTGCGGTACCATTTGAACTAAGCCTTAGCTCTGTTTGTTTTGGTTATTCTTCAGCTAGAGTTTTACATTTTTGCCCAGTTCCAGCTCCACACTGTGTTTCTTTCCCTGAGGCTGCGATCACTGCCGTACACCACCATGCCCGGGGATCGATTCAGATGGGGCCTTGCTCACTGAGTCCTGGGGTCACTTGTTCTTCCTAGGTGAGACCACGCTTGCCTCCCCATCACCAGGCAGAACCCTAGCTCTCCAGGGCAAGGCTGGAAGAACCTGCCTGTGCCTCTCTTCCCCGGGCACTACGGCCCAGGCGCAAGGCACACTCCACCTTCCTTTCTCAGCTTTCCAGGTCCCCTCCTTGGCCTCTCTTCTTATCTCTGCCCTTCAGAGAGGCCGGCACCGCCCTCCTTCCCCAGTGTGGGCAGGACAGAACCATTGATCCTCCCTCTCCAGCGCCCACTGCACTTGCAGACAACACTTTCCCAATGCTTTTCCCAGGCTGGGCCCTGGCCCAGAGCTGTGGCCTTACCCGGGAAGGTGATAGCTGCTGGGAGGGGACGCTTACCCCTGGACCCTGGCCCAGGTGACAGAGCCACCCCACTGGACAGATCCGGATCCAGCACCCAGCTCATGAAAATGATTCTGCAGTCTGTTGTCCAGGGACGCTTGGTTTAGCTTTCCAGGACCAAGGGCCGCATCTTTTGTCCTCTCTCCTGGGGTCTGTGCTGGGCCTGCAGAAGGGGTCCCTCTTCTGCCTGCTGGAACTTTTCCCCCTTACGCCTTACTCTCTTTCTGCCTGTGTCTTGGTTTGAGGGCATCCAGGCTGTGACAGCACTTGCTGTCACAAATAATGAGACAACAAACCTTCTCCTTCATGATTTTTGGTGACATTTCTGATTTAGAAAGAACTCTAGAGCAGAGTTGGTCAAAGAGTACGAACACGCGAAAGGTTCTTCAAAGATCGGAGTTGCTTTCTAAGCAGGCTGGATAATGTGGGGGGACACACCCATCCCCTCCCTCCCTCCCTCCCTCCCTCCCTCCCCTGCCAAGTCTCCCGGATGGGGCACCAAGCTGTCGGATGTAGGTCGGTCCTTGGCTCTTTACGTGTGCCCTCACCTCATGTGTGCTCCTTCAGCTCTCCCACAATGGCCATTCCGGTAAGGAGGCATCTCACGGTGGCTTCCTCTCTCTCGCCTGCCTGGTTCCTAGGGAGGTGAGCGTTGGCTGTTGGTCTGTCGCCTCTTTCCCTGTTACCATGGCGAGCTGTTTCTTCCTGTGTGTCCACACATGCTTCGAACTTGGTCCTACCCACCTTCTCTCGCTCTTCTTTCCTTCCACTTGCCCGTATCCACTCATATGTTGACGGACTGATTCTGCACTTGGCTCGTGAGAACACAGACCTGTGTGTGCAGGTGTCTTACAAGTGAGTGACTTTGCTTACTTAGCTATATACCAAAACTGATCTGGTTGGCTCATGGACATTCTAATTCTTGGGAATCTCCATACTGATTTCATAGTGGCTGCACTAATTTATATTCCCACTGTCAGTTTATAGCTTTCCCTTTTCCCTGCACTTATTATTTCCTTCCTCCCGCCCCTCCCTTTCAGCCTTTTTCCCTCCTTCCCTTCCGCCCTCCCTTCCTCCCTGGTACTAGACTTGAACTCACAGCCTTGTACTTGCCAGGCAGTTGGTCTACTACTTGGGTCACACCCCAGCCTTTTCTGTTTTAGTTAGGGTCTGATAGGGTCTCACATTTTTTGCCCGGGGCCAGGCTTAGAGGGAACCATCCTCTTACCTACCCTCCTACCTTCATTTCTGCCAAACTGAGATTACAGGTGTATACAACCTAGCCTAGCCCTGTTGTTTATTTTCTTTTTTGTCAGTCCTCCTGGGCCTTGAACTCTGGGCCTGGGCGCTGTCCCCGAGCTCTTCAGCTCAAGGCTACTGCTCTACCACTTGAGCCACAGCACCACTTCTCATTTTCTGGTGGTTAATTGGAAATAAGAGTCTTTTGGACTTCCATGCCTCAGCCAGCCTTGAATGGAGATCCTCGGATCTCAGCTTCTGGAGTAGCTACAATTACAGACTTGTGCCCCTGGCACTCAGCTTGTTTGTTTTCTTGATGATAGCCATTGTGAGGCATGAGATAGAATCTCAGTTTGCATTTCCCTGATGACTAAGGTACTTGAGCATTTCTTCATTTTTTCCAGTGTTTATTGACCATTTGTACTTCCTCATTTGAATAGAGTCTATTTAGTTCATCCCCCATCCATTACTGATTAGATTATTGGTTATTTTGGTATTTACTTTTTTTTTTTTTTTTTGCCTGGGGTTGAGCTCAGGGCCTGAGCAGTGTCCTTGGACTTTCTCAAGGCTAGAGCTCTACCACTCGAGCCTCAGCCCTACTTCCAGCTTTTTTCTATGTATGTGGTACCAAGGAATTGAACCCGGGTCTTCGTGCATGCTAGGCAAGCACTTTAACCACTAGGCCAAACTCCCAGCCCGATGGCTTATTTTTTAGTTGAGCCATTAGTTTGTATTTCCTATAGATCCTTGAATGTTTTGAATGTTATCCCTTTACCAAATCTAGAGTCTACACACATTTTCTCCCATTTTGTAGATGGTCTCTTCATACTGTTGAGTTTTATCTTTGCTTTATAGAAGCTAGAGATGTAGTAATTACCAAAAAGAGTGTTAGTTTCCTCAAAATATTAAACATAAAATTGCCATGTGATCCAGAAAACTAGCTCTGGGTGTATGCACAAAGGAAACAACAACAAAAAAATTGCAGCGAAGAGACATTTATACTGTTTATTATAGCCAGGAGACCCAATGGTGTATGGTAGATATTCACAGGGGAATACTATTCAGCCACCACAGGGCAGAAATCCTTCATTTGTGGCACCATGGGTGAGCCTGGAGGACAAAGAGGTCACCAGGGGAGGGACTGAGGACTGTCAGTCACAGGGTGAAAGCCCCAGGAATAACCTCAGAGCCCTGCTGCCCCCTGTAGTGGGGACTATTTGAAAATCATTAAATGAGCACGTTCAAGTATTCAATTTACCGAGAACCAGGACGTGGGTTGAAAGGTCTGTAAGCACACAGAGTTATTTTCCTACAGATCTGAAGATCAGGCATGTACAGTGAGTCTTGAAGAAGCCAGATTGAAGGTGTTTGTTGGCTGGCTGCCTCCACTGCAGGGACCTCCGTCCTCACCTTCTCTGGTGCAGATGGTCTCTGGCTGGGCTTCTTTCTTCTCCTTTCCCCATGGACCCTGTGTTTACCCCTGGCCACCTGGATAATCCAGAACTGTCCCATGAAGTCCTCAGCTTCCAGAGACGAGGACAAGGACATCTTGGGGGGGGTCACTGTGTGTGGGTGCCATCATCAGACAGGACAAGAGTTGAAGGTGACACTGAGATACATCTAAAGGAATGGGGAAGAGTGCACATGGCATGCACAGGCACTGCAGGTCTCAGGACAGCTCTCGGGAAGGAAGCAGGATGACAAGGGATCACGTCAGCATGGGCTCGTGGAAGGAGATAGTACCGAAGTCCAGAGGCATGAGCAAGCGTTGCCCGGAGGCCAGCCTGAGCACACACGTGGTGTCCCAGGCGCACAGAGGCCCTGCGCCCCCCGTGTCTTCCATGTGCAAAGGCTGAGGGCCGAGGGAGGGTCCGCCTGCATTCTGGGTCCTGTCATGGGGTACAGGGTTCATGAGGCTTTCTCAGATGGTCACAGGCCCTGCTCTCTATCCACAGTGGGTGGAGGTAGACAACTGTCTCAGGCTGATAAAAAATGTTTGGCTCTTGGGGCCGGGAGTTTGGCCTAGTGGTAGCGTGCTTGCCTAGCATGCATGAAGACCCGGGTTCGATTCCTCGGTACCACATACATAGAAAAAAGCCGGAAGTGGTGCTGAGGCTCAAGTGGTAGAGCTCTAGCCTTGAGAAAGTCCAAGGACAGTGCTCAGGCCCTGAGCTCAAGCCCAGGACTGGCAAAAAAAAAAAAAAAAAAAAAAAAAAATGTTTGGCTCTTTGTGGACAAGGCACTCCACGTTTCACTGGCAGTGGAGGGGATTTACCGATGGCCTGGACATCTTTGTTCATCCCTACTCCCTGGCCTAGAGGACGTGACTCGTTCTTGATTGGGCTGGAGCTCACCTCAGGCTGGAAGTGGAGCAGAGCCCACCCCTACCCGGCCTGGCTTTCCGAGGGCAGGCACAGCCTATAGGACACCAAGAAGGCAGAGCAAAGGAAAGGACGGGGTCATTAGGCTGGGCCCAGTGACCTGAACTCAGAATGACCCAGGTTTAAAATGACCTGGGTGTGGCCACAGATGGCAGCCCGGTGGCTACCAAGTGGCTTTGCCATTAAATCCCAGATAGAGAGCTTTTTAAATAGGAAAAACAAAGATAAGAGAGGGAAGGCTAGAGGTCACACAAAAGTACCAGGTGAGATCCCTGGTGGGGATCCCTGCTTCAGGCTTCTGTCCCTCCCCCCGAGAAGAGCTGACCAGTCCCAGCATGGCGCTTTCATCCCCTCCCAGCTCTTCTGGGGCCTAGCGTGGCTACACGAGGCACATTTTTTTTTTATCATAACATCTAAAAGTGAGCTGAGAGACCAGAGCCAGGAAATCCCCGTTCCTGGAGGGGTCAGGCCAGCTCTCAGTGCTGCCTTTGCCTTGTCACCAGGAATTAGCACAGGCCCGGGGTGTCACACGTTGTTTCTTAGCTGGCCAGCCCCCACTTAAACTTTAGTATTGAACTTCCCTTACATGCTCAGAGAGCCCGTGTGGATCTTGGCACTGTGGCACCGGACTTCCTTGAATCTCATCCACAGTGTCCTTTCACGGGGCTTCACTCTCCCTGTCACTGCTAGGCCACACCACCCCTCCAGCCTATGGCCTGGGTCTGAGTACAGTCAAGACAAGATGAAAAACATTTTGATTTTTAATTCTGAAACCCAAAATAAACAGGGAAAAAAAAAACATACCCTTTTCTCTATAAGCAGAATTGGACTGACTGTCACTCGGTGGTGCCCTGAATTGACTCTGAGAATGTGTTTGATGTTGGTCTCGGATCCAGCCCCAGTACAGATGCTGCTGCTGGTGGGGGAGCTGTGGACCACCCTGGGACATCTGGCAGGACTAGGCCCACCCCTCAGGCATGGAAGGGGCTGGTGGGGCAGGGCAGTGAAAGGCTGGCCTCTGTGATCTCAGCCAAGGCGCCTGCTCAGCTGACTCAAGAGTGAATCTAGCCTGTCCTCTCACAGCCATCTCTGCTGACAGATGTGCAGAGTTAAGGGTAGACCAATGGCACACTCATTCTCTCCTATGCAGAACTTGGTTGGAAAATACACTGGGAAATGATCAGTTATATAGAGTTGTAGGCATTCACCCACACTGAGACCAAAGGAAGACAGTCTTAGAGGAGGAACAGAAAGATGCAGTGCCTGTGTGGGCATGTTATATAAAGTAATATCCAGGAAATGGAGGCAAGAGGTTCTTCATTGTTCACTGATATGTCTTTGAGAGTATAAGGGGTGCACAGAAAAGTAGGGACAAAGGGTAAATAAATGCAGCAGGGATACTCACTAGAGACTAAGACAACTAGGGGTGGGGCCCCAGGAGGGAAAAACTGGGAGAGAGAGGAAGAGGTGACATTGTTCAAAAAGAAATGTACTCTGAGCTGGGCACAGAGGCTCATGCCTGTAATCCTAGATACTCAGGAGGCTGAGATCTGAGGATCATAGTTCAAAGCCAGCCTGGACAGTAAAGACTGTGAAACTCTTATCTCCAATCAACTACTAGAAAATGGGAATTGGGGATGTGGCTCAAGGGTAAGGTGGTATCCTTGAGCTGAAGAGCTCAGGGACAGTGCCCAGGCCCAGAGTTCAACTCCCATGACCCAGGAATAAAAGAAAGAAAGAAAGAAAAATGTACTTATTACCTGACTTATTATGATAAAAAAAAAAGTTTCTACAGATGCTTAAAGTACCACATCTTTAAATTAAAAAAAAAAAATATCCAGGAGTTCGGCCTAGTAGTAGAGTCCTTGCCTAGCATGCATGAAGACCTGGGTTTGATTCCTCAGTACAATGTACACAGGAAAAACTGGAAGTGTGGGCTGGGAGTTTGGCCTAGAGGTAGAGTGCTTGCCTAGCATGCACAAAGACCCGGGTTGGATTCCTCGGTACCACATACATAGAAAAAAGCCGGAAGTGGTGCTGTGGCTCAAGTGGTCAAGCTCTAGCCTTGAGAAAATCCAAGGACAGGGCTCAGTCCCTGAGCTCAAGCTCAGGACTGGCACAAAAACAAAAACTAAAAAAAAAAAAAACAACTGGAAGTGGTGCTATGGCCTCAAGTAGTAGAGTGCTAATGTTGAGAAAGCTCAAGAACAGTGTCCAGGCCCTGAGTTCAAACCCCAGGACTGGCAAAACAAAAACAAAAACAAAAAAAAAAACACCCCGAAAATGCAAAGGAACAAAAAAACCAGGGGCCGGGAGTTTGGCCTAGTGGTAGAGTGCTTGCCTAGCATGCATGAAGACCTGGGTTTAATTCCTTGGTACCATATACATAGAAAAAGCAGAAAATGTGGCTCAAATGGTAGAGCTCTAGCCTTGAGAAAGCCCAAGGACAGTGCTCAGGCCCTGAGTTCAAGCCCAGGACTGACAAACAGAAAAAAAAAGAATTGTTAAAACAAAAACAAAAACAACCAAACAACAACAAAATTGGCCAAACAGAACTCAGCTGGTTGGCCTCATGGTCTTCTGTTTTTCTTGCCACCGATCCATGATGGTTTTCAGGGACCACTTTAGAATGCACTCCACCTGGGCTGGTGCCCCCCGACCCCTGCACTGAAGAAGGGGTTCAGGGGGCTCCAGCTGGCTGGGAGAGGCTTCACGGCATGGTGATCTGGTTCCTGAGGAAGCCACGGGGCTCTCCTGGTTAAGGCCTGGGAGCTGGCACCCAGACAGGGGCGAAGGAAGAGCCCATGCAGAGGCCGGATGAGGGTGGCTGGGGACAGCGGGCCCAGCAGTTGAGACAGAAGACCAAATTGGTCCCTCGGGCTTTGTGATGATGGCCTGTGTCTGGGAGGCCTGGAGCTGCCTCTGGAACACACAGCTGGGACCTGACGAGGACACCAGGCCCCTCGTGGGCCCACTGCGACGAGATGGCTCAGCTTACCACTCCTTACTCACCATGGGGCGAAAGTGGCGCGTGGGCCTTGAACTCCGAATCTCACCCTTTTCCTGGCTCGGCTGTGCTCTGGGCCAGCCCGGGACGTGGGAGATGGGAAACAGGAAGCTGAGGGGAAGCAGCTGGCCCTGCAGGTCTGTGTGGCTGAGCGGAGCAAGGTAGGCTGGGGCGAGGGGTCCCGTGTGTCTTCCACTACTGGTTTTGCACGGGTGCCTTGTGTTCATTGCACACTTGTGCAGGCTCCCCTGGGTCCTCCTGGGCAAACTTGCCCAACCATCAGCAGGAAGTCCAGGTTTTCATCATCCGTCAGGCCCCTTGTCTCAGCTGGGCAGCAGCAGTGAGTGTGAGTGCGTGTGTGTATGTGAGAGAACATGTGCTGTTCGCTCACCCGCCCCGGGTCAGCTGGGCCAGCACCCTCCAGATCAACCTGCCTCTCCACATTCTTTGTCTCAGAGCAGATCTGCTCTGGGTGTTGCTGGGCTGGGCCCTGACAGGTGAAGCCAGTTCCTAACCCCCACCACAAGGGGCTTGCGCTGCAGGGCCGGGGAAAACTGTTTAGAGCCCGACACAGGTGCCAGAGAGGCAGTGTGACCTGCAGGTGACCACCGCCAGCTCCCCGAGGCCCAGTGAGGAGAGGAAACTCAGGATGTATGCCTCTCTCCCACCTCAGTTTCCTTATTTGTCTCTCAGGAGTTAGGTGAACGACAGAGGCCTGTGGGGACATGGGGACACAGGGACTGTGGGGACTGGCCTGGTCCATTGGAGAACTGCCCACCAGCTTTCTTGGCTTTCTTCGCCCTGGGTTTTGTGCACCTGGATCGAACTCTTCCTGTAAGGACTATAATTGGCTCCTCTGTGCCAACACCTTCCCTCATCAGGAAAAGTGGGATCATAAACTGGTCCTTCCCCTCCCACCTCTTCCTCTCTCCTCTCCTTCCACTCTGCTTGGGGAAGGCAGAAAACGTTGTAATGCCCGGAGGTCAGGGGTCGCTGAGGAATCTTCACCTCCTGGGGTTTGGCACCTTCTTCTCTAACCAGAGTGGGTCCTCTTAGTTACATGGCCTCAGGTAGCTTACTAACCTCCCCTGCAAACCGGTGTCTTCTTCATTTATGTCCCCTCTGCTTGCCCTCCGGTCCGCCTGGCGTTCTATTTAATCATCTCTATCTTCCAAAGGGCAGAGTAGCCTGGAGCGCCACCCCGGGCTCTGCTCAGGGCTGGTCCCACTTTGGTGTATCTGGGACGCCACTGCCAGGGGACTCAGACATGGCTGCTACTGACACAAAGTCAAACACCAAAGCTGTGCAGGCCAGCTGGGCAGATTTGGTGTCTGGGAACAGCTTCCAAGAGCCTTCCAGCCATGAGACCTCCCTAGCCCCATCTTGAAGCCCTGCACCTCACACATTTCAACCCAGGAATTGGGGAGGGAAAGGAGTCTCTCTCTCTCTCTCACACACACACACACACACACACACACACACACACACACACACGCACACACAGCAGTGGGTTTTAAGTTTCTTGACATTTGAAACCTTGTTTTCCTTTCTACATCTCCCCCCCCCCACCCCCAGCTCCCATAGCAGGCACTGTGTGAGGCTCTGGGGATTTATCAAGAACTGCCCCCAGGAGACCACAGCCCCCCCTCCCCACTGCACCCCACACTTGTCCTGCAGCAGGCACTCAGCTCAGCCCTGTCCAGCCTGACAGCTGCCTTTGAGTTTGTTTCTGCCCCTGTTGTGGTGGGTGAAGAATCCCGGGAGCTGAGAGGAGACTCAGGAGCAGCCCTGCTTGGCACAACCATTGGCAATACAACTGGGGAGAGGTATGGGGCTTCCCCGGCCGCTGGCTGAGCCAGCTCTCCTAGGCCTTCTCATGGCACATCTAAAGCAAGACAGTAAGCGTCCCGGGTGCTTGTTGGCTTGGGATTTAGGCCCACACGTGTGTCTGTGTGTGTTTGTGGTATGTATATTCATGGCACAGAATGATATTTGTGGTTCACGTGCCCATGCACACATGTGCCTCTGTGTGTGTGTTGGATAAGGGCCCTGTATAGTTCTGAATCTCTCAGGAACAGGATACAATCACCTGGCCACAGCCTCAGTGAGCCTTGAAAGGAAACAGTTATTCCAAGCTCCTGGAGAGAGAAGAGGAGCAGAAGGGAACCAGAGTGTGGGGTGCGGCTGTGTGACTGCCGTGTGGACCGGGCCCAGGGTCAGGAGTGGGACTGGAGGGGGCGGGGGGGGGGCATCACCAGATGGAGCCCCTTGTGAGTGCTAAGCCATGTGACTCGCTCCAGAGCATTCTCCAGGAGCTCTGGTGGGGTTTGCACTGAGATCCATGAGGGGAACGTGCAGGAAGGTCCTGGTACCCCACTTGTGCTGTGCAGGTAGACTCGGGTGGCGGTTGGTGGGGGTGGGGGTCCTCGGCTCTTCAGGAAACAACAGGCTGCACTCTCTGCCCTCCTGTCCTGCCCTCCCCACCCCCCACCCAGCCTGGGCTCTACTCCAGGCACAACCAGATCTGCTGGTTCTGCCAGTCCTGGGCTGGAAGTCTAAATTTGACCTTCAAATCTGCATATCCAGGAGTGTCAAACCTGGGCCCAGCAGTGAGGTCCTAGCATTGGGCTCAGGCTCTGGGTACAGCAGGGCTGTTCCCACCTTAGTTCAGCAACTGAGGCTGAGAGGGACAGAAATGCAGGGCCCTGGCCCAAAGAGCACCCACGTGGTATTTACTGTATGCGTGGGTGTTCAGGTTGTCCAGGTTTTGTTTTGTGTGGAATTGAAGCTTGATCTCAGCCTTGATCAAGTCTCTTAGCTTTTTCACGCAAGGCTAGCACTCTACCACTTGAACCACAGCTCTGCTTTTGGCTTTTTTTTTGGCGGGGGGGGGGGCAGGAATAGTTTGTTGGAGGTAAGAGTCTCATGGACTTTCCTGTCTAGGTTGGTTTTGAACCCCAATCCTCAGGTCTGGCCTCCTGAGTAGCTAAGATTACAGGTGGAGCCACCAGCGCCCAGCTAAGCTCTCATTTTTCCAGAAGTTGAGATCAAGGTGTTGAGGGCAGATATCCAGAAAGCACCAGGGCCAGGCCATTGGCGCCGGACACAAGTGTTCAGAGACACCAGGGTTCCCAAGTGAGGCCCTAGCCAGCCATGTCACCTGTAGCTTGAGGGGCAGATACCTGAGACCGGAGTCTTCAACACGGTGGCAAGACCCTTCGGAGGGGGGGGGGGGGTTCTGATGTAGGCACAGGTGGTTTCATTAGATCACCAGCATCTTTGCTCCACACCTGTGTATGGCATCCATCATTGCATGAAACAGTGCCACACACCGGTGAGTAGAGGGTGACAAGATGCTCCTTAGCCTCCTTAGAATCCTGGGTGAAGCCATGGACTCTGAGCAAACCACCTCTGAGCTGGCTTAAGGTACCCTTTGTCAAATACCAGAAGCGTAGAAGAAACTCTACAAGCCCAGAACCTGCTGACTCTAGGGAGAACTGCAAATAATGAGCAAGCAGAGCCTGTCCTGGAGCCTCAGAGCTGACTGAGCAAAGCCTGTAGTCCCAGCACTCTGGCTGACAGGCTTCTGCTGGGGCCCCGAAGTTTTGAGTCTAGCCTGTGTAGTAGTACAGTGAGACCTTGTCTCAAAACCCAGCCCAACCCAAGATGATCAGAGCTGCAGTGGAAATTCTGCTGACCTTGTATCTTTGCTTTAGCCTTGGACTCTTGGTTGATTTTAGGCACAAAGCTGATGAGTGCCGCTGGCTCATGCCTGTCAATACTGTTCAGAAGGCCGGGGAAGAAAAGCTATAAATACATAAATGAAGGGCTCCAGATGCCTTTCAACAAGGGAAACCAGGCAGGGGTGGGGGCTGGCAGCCCAGCTCTTCCTCCCACTCCTCCCTGCCTTCCTCCCTGGAGAAGGCAAGCAGACTCCTCCGCCTTTCCTCCACCTCCACCCCATTGCTGGTATTCTGCCTTGGGCCAGAGGAACTGCACAGAAGGAGCTGCCCTCCAGTCCACTCAGTCATTCAGGACCCCCTGGGGCAGGCGTTCCCCCACCCAGGTCAGCCCAACCTTCCAACCGCTCCTCCACAGCACTCAGGCCCGGCCTCAGATGCCTGGGTGGGGAGCGCACGGTGGCCCTGGGCTATGGCCGGTGCTGGAAGCCCAGCTCTGCGGCCTGGAAGGTGTTGGGGGCGGGACCCGGGACCCGCCCATCCCTCCTCAGGCCCCGCCCCATGATGTAACCGGCCGCCCATCCCATTGGCTGCTGCCGACCACAGGCCTGGCCTGACTCCAGGGGCGTGGTGTGGGGCTCCACCCCCAGGGGGCGGAGTCAGAGTGCCCGCTGCACTTCATCCCCGGGGCAGAGGGGGAAGCTGAGGCCCAGGGTGCCAGCCAGGGCCGGTCACAGCGGGCGGGAGGAGGGGGAGAAGGGACGGGGCTGTCCTGGAGGCAGCAGGGGAAAGCTGCTGCTGCTCCCAGCCAGAGCTCAGGGCCACTCTGCGGCAGTAGAAGCTGCAGGCCCCCACCCCAGCCCTGCTCCTCCCTCCCTGCCCAGGCCCTGGTGAGGCTTGGCACCGCCCCTGCCCAGGCCCTGGGGAGGCTTGGCAGTGGGGCACACCAAGGAAGTTATGTCCACTCAGGAATGACAGCCCGATCCCCAACTAAGGGCCCGTGATTGTCATATGTATTTTCCTAGGCTGAGTGCCAGTGGTTCACACCTGTGATCCTAGCTATTCAGGAGCCCAAGATCTGAGGACTGTAGCTTGCAGGGCAAGTATGTGTGTAAGGCTCTTATCTTCAACTAATCACATACACAGAGTCAGAAGTGGAACTGTGCCTCGAGTGGTAGAGGGTCACCCTTGAGCAAAAATCCCAGGGATAGTGTGCAGTGAGTTACAGCCCAGGGCTGTGCAGTTCCCCTCCCAGCCCTCCTGAACCGGATGTAGTACCCCAACGTGGGTCATGCTCCTATAGGGGAAGCCTGAGCTGTGAGCAGCTGGGAGGATTTTCACGACTGAAGTTGAACTCGGGGCCTCATGATGCTAGGCTGCTGCTCTCTCCCCACTAGCCTTCAGTCCTGTAATTTTTTTCACTGGCTATTTTTTTTTTTTTTTGGTGGGTTATAGGGGCTTGAACTCCGCCTGGGCGCTGTCCCTGAGCTCTTCAGATCAAGGCTACCACTACCACTTGAGCGACGGTACCACCTCCAGTTCTCTAGTAGTGAATTGGAGATAAAACTCTCATGGACTTTTGTGCCCAGGCCAGACTTGAACCTCAATCCTCAGATCTCAGCCTCCTGAGTAGCTAGGATTACAGGCGTGAGCTACCAGCGTCTGGCTGGTTTGATTTTTGTTGTCGTTGTTGTTGAATATTCTAAGTAGAAATTTCAGTGAAAGATTTCCAATGGTTTGGGTTGAAAAAGAACTGAGAAAAACTACTCCATTCACAGGTTTTCTTTGGACTAGACTATGTATAAACTCAACCAAGGAAGGGAAGGATCTCTACAATGAAAACTTTAAATCCTAGAAGTAGGAAATTGAAGAAGACAGCAGAAGACCTCTCTACCCTTCCCTGGCCACATGCTCATGGACTGGCAGAATCAATGCCATGAAAATGGTCACGGCACCGGGAGTATCCTAGAGACTCAGTGCAGTGCCTGGCAGACTTCTACATCATTCAGAAAAGAAATGGAGAAATCCGTCCCCAGCGTATAGGGAAGTGTTAAAGACCCTAGATAGCAAAAGCAGTTCTGATGATAGAGAGCGAGTGAGTGGAATCACAATGCCAGATCAGAGGACAGAGCCACGGCGACAAGAACAGCGTGACACTGGACCCAAAGACCAACAGGACAGTTCAAAAGACTCATAAAGTTTTTTTGTTTTGTTTGTTGATTGGTTTTAACACAGGAGCCCAAACCATACGCTGGAGAAAATACAGTCTTTTCACCAAATGGTGCTGGGAAAAGTTATGTACATGTAGAAGACTGAAATTCAATTCCTATATTTTATCCTGTACCAAGGTCAGCTCTAATTTTAAGTTTAAGAACTGAGATTGTGAAATTACCAAAGGAAAACATAGGGAAAACTCTAGAAGAGTTGGCATAGGCAATTATTTCTGGAAAAGGATTCCAGTTGCCAAGCAGGACCACCTTTAAATTTTTCTGTACAGAAAAAAAAAAAAACACAACAAAACAATTACAAGAACCATGAGACAACCCCTAGGGTAGGAGAAAATCTTCACCGGTTATTCAACAGATTAAAGATTAACATCCAGAATATACAAAGGCTCAGAAAATTAAGCAGCAAGAGAAGACATAATAATAAATGGGCAAACGACTTGACCAGACCATTCTCGGAAAAGAAACTCAAATGGTTAAGTGAGTAAAGAAATGTTCTCCATCCTTAGCCATGAGCTACAGTTTGACTCCGTTTCATTCTGGTCAGACCATTGTCAAGAAAACAAGCAATAGCAGATGTTGGTGAGGGCGTGGAGAAAAAGAACCCTCAGACACTGTGTGGGAACATACATGAAAGCAGCACCCCTACTAGACTTTCCTTATGTCCCTGCCATGCCACTCTTGGGCATACATACAAAGAAAATGAATATACCAGAGTGACACTAGCAAAACTATGTTTATGGCAGCTCTGTTCACAATAGACTAACTGCAGAATCAGCCAAGGTTTTCCCAGTAAAAGATGAATGGATAAATAATCTGTGAAACCTGTACCAGCCAACTATTGCCTTTTCTCACTCTTTGTGGAATGTGAACCTGAAATGATGGGGATGGTAACAGAGATGGGTCAGTGGAGAAAAGGGACCATTTAGGAAGGGATCTAGAAGGGTAAAGACGGTACATGCTGCCGAGTGGCTTGTGCCTTAATCCTAGCTATTGAGGAAGCTGAGAACTACACTTCCAAACCAGCTCAGACAGGAAAGTCCATGAGAATCTTATCTCCAACTAGCCACGGGAAAACCAGGAGTGCAGCTGTGGCTCAAAGTGGCAGAGCACTAGCCTTAAGAGCAGAGCCCAGGCCTTGAGGTTTTTTAAAAAGAAAAAGAAAGAAAGGAAAGAAAAGAAAAAGAAGGTAAATGCCTAATGAAACCCACTGATTGATGGAGAAAGATAATGGAGAGGAATGGAACAGGATGTGGTAGGGGGTGAATGCATTCACCCATTATACTACAAATATACAGTAATTCAGTAATTAAATAAAAAGTTCCAATTGGGAACAAAATACATCCACAGTTTAAAAGAACTGATCACACCCCCCCCCACACACGCACATATACTCTCTCTCTCTCTCATACACACACACACACACACACACACACACACACACACACACACACACACACATGCATGCACACAATTGGGTAAGCCAAAGAAGCTTTTCCATGATGGCCATCCAATTCTAAGTTCTGGCTGATTCTGGATACAGGCAGGATCCACCTGCCTGATGCAGTGCTTGATCACGATGAGACCTGTCAGCAATGTAATACATAAAAATATATTCATGGGACGGAGAGTCTGGCCTAGTGGTAGAGTGCTTGCCTAGCATGCACGAAGACCTGGTTTGATTCCTCAGTACCACATACATAGAAAAAGCCGGAAGTGGTGCTGTGGCTCAGGTGGTAGAGCTCTAGCCTTGAGAAAGTCCAAGGATAGCACTCAGGCCCTAAGTTCAAACCTCAGGACTGACAAGAAAAAAATATTCATAAGCTCTAATACTTGCCACTTTTATTGCCATTATAGGTGGGTTGTAGTTTAAGATTCATTTGTGAATTATCTGTTTGTATGCTTTCTTTTTGTGCTGGTACTAGGGCTTGAACTCAGGGCCTCAGACTTGCTGAAGGCTGGTGCTCTACTACTTGAGCCAAATCTCCCCTTCCAATGGGTTATTTGATTCCTACAACTTACCCAGCTGTGTTTCTGCCCTATACATTCTTAACTTAATGAAAACATGTTTTTACCCTAATGCTACATGTGTATAATATGCAATGTGTATAATAATATAATATAATAATATATATAATCACCAGAAAATCACCATGACATCAGCAGTGCTGATATTTAAGTGAATTTAGATGAACCAATTGCATATTCCAAAACAACAAATGACAACACACTTCACAGAATTAATGTTCAAAAGATTTGCTTTTGTTGAATGACTTGGTGAAAATGAAGCCATTATTCAAATTAACGTAATTGGCTTTTCTGTTTGAAGCATCTGATAACACACACATTTGGCTGGCACTGAGTACCTAAGGAAACTTTGCTCCCCAAAACAGTGTAGTAACAGCTGCTTTTCCATCTTGTAAGTGCAGGACCAGACCCGAGCTTGCAGAAGAGCCCTGAGATTAAGAAGCAATACTTGATCCATAGGAAGCGCCAGCGTGCGTGGTTTTGCGCTGGCCCGTGCCAGCTAAGCAGTGTGCTGGTCTGGAGGCCTGGCGGTAACTGAGGCTTTGAAGTGGATGCCCAGGGCTCTTTAACAGATCCTTATCTTCTGCCTTCCACGTGGCCAATGACGTCGGGGCTGTCAGCGTGCTGTGGTCTCAGAGGCTTCGTGTCAGAGCAGGTTCCCTGGAACGGCATCGGCGGTGGGGTCTGGGGCCAGGCCACCTCCTTCATGCCCCAGTGATGCCCCTCTGAGGCCTGGCACAGCCCTGTGCTCTCAGCAGGCCTGCCACTGTTTCCCAGACTCACCAGCTGGGTTCCCTGAAAGAAGAGCTCAGCCCCAAGTGCACAGGACAGAGCCCTGCCTTTCACAGCAATGCCTGAGATGCCTCATTCCACCCCCAAGACTGGGCATGGAAAGGGGGGGCCTGCGGGGGTGAAGGGCCCTGGGGAGGATAGCTGGTGGTAGGGGTCACCATGAGCATACCCTCTGGGGGGGGAGCAGGAACACATTATTTAAGATCTCTCTCTCCCCCTCCCTCCCTCCCTCCCTCCTTCCCTCCCTCCCTTCCTCCCTCCCTCCCTCCCGTTCCACTCCTCTCTGTTGTGAGACCAGGATTCAGTACCTGATGCTTTGCTCATTGCCTGGCATTCTACCAGCTGAGCCAAGCCTCCAAACCCTGCCCCTCTCTGTCTCTGTCTCTCTGTCACTCTCTCTTCTCTGTTATCCTAGTATTGAGACTTGAACTCAAGGCCTGGAGGCCTGGGTGCTGTCCTCTCGTTATTTTACTCAAGGTTGCTGCTCTACCACTTGAGCCACTACTGTATTTCCAGGTTTATTCTTGAGATAAAAGGCTCATGTGGGCTGGGAGTTTGGCCTGGTCGTAGAGTGCTTGCCTTGCATGCACGAAGACCCAAGTTCAATTCCTCGGTACCACATACATAGAAAAAAGCCAGAAGTGGTGCTGAGGCTCAAGTGGTAGAGCTCTAGCCTTGAGAAAGTCCAAGGACAGTGCTCAGGCCCTGAGCCTAAGCCCAGGACCGGCAAAAAAAAAAAAAAAGGCTCATGTGCTTTCCTGGCTGGCTCTGAGCCATGACCCTGAGCTCTTAGACCCGAGGAAGAGGGGACGACAAGACGAGTTACTGGGTGCCTGGCTCCTACGGTTCTCTTTGAATGTGGCTACTGAGTTGGGGTTCAGTGATCTGATCATACCTGCACCTCCAAACCTGCTTTCATTTTGCTGCTTTAACCCCTTCATGCCCTGGGCAAGTCTCTAGACCTACCCGTGCCTCAGTTTCCTCAATGCTAATAGCCAATTAATCCTTCCTGGCCTCCTCCCCAAACCTCAGAAGGATTTGGCGTGAGAACTAAGTGTTTCACGGAGCTGGGCACTCTATAAATCTAAGCTGTCATTACAATAAACTTAATTAGAGGCCCATCAGAATGATGAGGGGCCCCCGACAGAAGGGAGGGGGTCTGGGCCGGGAGCGATGGGCACTGCATCTAGATGGTTCTCAAGGCCGGGCCTGGCCTTTGGCCTTGGCCTTCCTGTCACCACACTGGGATAACCCCCCGTTCTGGGCCTCCTTGTCCTCCTTGTTTGGGGTGTGCATGTGTGGCTGACATCTCAAAGTATGACAGTCTCAAGAGGGAGCTGTGCCAGCCTTTGGACTCTCACCATGCCATCTGGTGCTAACATGGGAGCCCCGCACCGTCATGTGACAAGAGCTACCGTCCTTCCACGCTCACCTGGAGCAGCCGCCCTCCTCGCAGACCTGCCTCCGTCTGTGACTGCGGAAGAGGAAAAGGAAGCGATGGGGAGGAAGACAAGGAAGGCCCCTCCACCAGGCCCCGCCCCCCAGCCTGGGCAGGGAGGTGGGCTCTCCACGGCCACACTCACGTGGGGGGGGGTATGTACTTCCTCCCTCCCTCTTCCACCTCTGACGCCCAGCAGGGAGGAGCTGTGGCTTCCACCAGCCCCAGCCGGTCACTCGCTGCCCAGGATTTCCCTGGCAGATTGACCCTGGGCAGAGGCCTGGGCTCTCCCCACCAGACCAGCTGCCTTTAGTTCTACTGCCTGACAGCTCTGCGCCCCAGTCCCATGCCGTGAGACAGCATAGAGAGAACACGTCCAGCCTGGCCCTCCATCCTGGCCGAGCACAGCCCCGTCAGCCCCCACGCAGCTTCCCGGCCTTGGGCTGATCAGATGATCACAGGTGAAGGGCCTCGAGTGGGCTCTGGAGCAGAGGTTCTGGACAGGTGTCCTGCCCACTCCCTCACCAGTCCAGACCAGTCCAGGCAGTGGGGCTCTCCCTGAGGAAGCAGGGAGATCAGCGTCACCTTCCTGCAGGAAATGGGCTTGAAAGCCAGGCACCGTAGCTCGCGTCTGTAATCCAAGCTCCTCAGGAGGCTGAGATGGGAAGATTGAGTTCTCACAAGGAAAGGTCATAGACTCTTACTCTAGAACAAGGCTGGAAGTGGAGCTGTGGGTAAGTGGTAGAGTGACAGAGCTAAGGGCCAGAGCCTAGTCCCGAGTTCAAGTCACAGCACACATGCACGCACACATAAACACTATCAATCTAACTCCAAACAAACAAGTGAGTGGACTCTCTTTGGAGGGTGAGTGGGGTTTTTCTGGAGCGTGGTCGTCTGGGATCTGAGCCTCCAGGCGCCCTCATTCCTGTGTTGAAGCCACCCCGCCCCTGTGCCTCAGGGCTGGCTGTGTTGGAGAGACCCTCCTAGCAGAAGGGGTCAGTAAGGTCACCAACATGAATGGGGCCTTATATGAGAGGAGGTGAGGACAAGAGGGACAAACTGGGGATGACTGGATGCTGACACCCTCTGCAAGACACAGAGAGGCCTCAGGGGAGCTGCCTCTGGCATCTGGGACTCGGAGCCTCCACGCGTGGGCTCTGGCTCAATCTCGTGGTGCACTCTCTGCAGCACAGGCCTGCACAGACCAGCCATGCCGTCTTCTGGAGCTAGGCAGAGTGGTAGCTGAGCCTCAGGGCCCCTGGCTGAGTCCGCTGACAGCTTTTTTTTTTGATTCCGGAACGTAAAGAACATTCTAGATGGAAGCCGGGCATGGTGGCTCACGCCTGTAATCCTAGCTACTCAGGAGGTTGAGATATGAGGATCCCGTTCAAAGCCAGCGCAGGAGCTGGCACTGAAAAGTAAGTCCATGAGATTCTTTTTTTTTTTTCCAGTCCTGGGCTTAAGCTCAGGGCCTGAGCACTGTCCTTGGATTTTTCTCAAGGCTAGAGCTCTACCACTTGAGCCTCAGCACCACTTCCGGCTTTTTCTAAGTATGTGGTACTGAAGAATCGAACCCAAGTCTTCATGCATGCTAGGCAAGCACTCTACCACTAGGCCACACTCCCAGCTCCATCCATGAGATTCTAATGTGCAATTAATCACTAGAAAACTGGAAGTGGAGCTGTAGCTCAAGGGGTAGGGAGGTAGCCTTGAGCTGAAGAGCTCAGCGGCGGCACCCAGGCCCAGAGTTCAATCCCCACGAGAATGACAAATCAAATCCAAACAAAAGAATATTCTAGAAGGGTCTGGAGAAAGCATCTTCTGCAGGTCCCAATGCCAGAACTCAGGTGGCAGAGCAAACCCTCAGGATTGCGGGGAATCATGGGACAGTGTTAGCCCATGACAGGCCAGGGCAGCCCTACCAAGGGCCTGGTCCCCGGGTCCACGGCCACCCAAGCTGCATTAGTAAGTCATGAGTCCCGCGTCTCCTCTGAGGTAAGGGCTGGTATGGTACCTGGCAAGACCAGACAGGTAGTGCTCTGCTGTGCAGACTGCAGGGCTCCAGGCTGCCACTGCAGCCTCAGCTCCTGGCGCTCCCCTCCCGCCAGGCTCTGAGTGGGGGCTCTGCTGGAAGTATTTATTTTTGTGGAAATGTCCCCTGGCTACCCTCCTTGGTTGTCTGGGGAGCCTCACGCAGGAACCCTGGGCACTCACCTGGGGCAGATGTGGCGGGGTGAAACTGTAATTCTGTCCCCAGCTGGTGGTTTGGTGGTGCCTCTGGGTCTTGGGGTATCCCCTGGGGTCCTCCGTGGACCTCTTCCCATTCAGAGCCCTGCCTTCCTGTGTTCTACGAAGGCCCCTCTTCTCTACTGCTCCCCTCCACTCCAGCTGAGATCCAGGGAATGCCCCTCTCCAGACCAGTGGACCCCGCCTCTCCTCTCCATCTTATCTTCATCACCTCTAGGTGCAGTTTAACACAAGTTCCTTCAGTTTGGAGTGAATCCAACCACAGTGGCGCTAGCCCATGACCCTGGCTCAGCGAGTCACACATGCCTCCGCCTGAGGTCGCCAGGTCCCCGTGTTCCTGTGTCCTCTCCATCCATACTCAGCCCCAGGGGAAAGCCTGGATCCCTGCCCCCTGCACTGCGCTCAACACGGAATGTGCTGGTGGGGAAGTGGCATGGCTGCGCCCAGCTTACTTCTTAACCTTCTGCTAACTGTACTTTGGAGCCAAAATTGTTCCCGGGCTCCTTCACCCCGTAATGTTCAATACTGAACCCGGGCCTCGAGGACTCTGCTCCTGACTGAGCCAGCCTGGGACCGCAGCCCTCCGCCCTCCCCCTCCCTTCCCGGCTTCCCTTGGCTCACAGGCCTCCCTGAGGCCCCAGGAGGGGCTGGGGAGGGGCCATTCCACCCTTATCAGATTCTCTTCATGTGTGCCAGGCCTAGGGCTTGAACTCAGGGCCTGGGCACTGTCCCTGAGCTTTTTCTGTTTCAAGGCTGGCTCTCTACCATGTGAGCTACAGTTCCATTTCTGACTTTTTGGTGGTTCATTGAACGTAAGAGTCCCACAGACTTCCCTGCCCGGGCTAGTTTCAAACGGTGATCCTCAGATCCTAGCCTCCTGAGTAGGCAGGATTACAGGCGGGAGCCACGGGCACTCAGGTTGCACCAGATTCTAAAAGGAAGGTTCTATCCAACTTGCTTGCACACAGCCACTGGCCGACTTTGCACATGAGATTTTACCGAAACCAACCCACCACCCCCGGGCCATACCTGCCATTGCTCTCTCACTGCAGTCACAAAGCCAGCGTGACACAGCTACCCACAGCTAGAGCCTGGAAGATGCTCTGCCCTTAGACCCTTTACTGATCCTGAAGGGAAGGGAAGGTGCCACGAGGAGGCCAAGGCTGCAGGTGGGAGGGGCTGGCGCTCCTGGGAGGCCCCCATTCTTTGTCCCGCCTCCAGGATGGGACAAAGGATGCCCCTTCTAGAACCTTCCCCTGGTGTGTAAGGCACCTCTGGCTTGGACTTCAGGGGCAGCATCTCGGGGCTGAGCTGGAGGTACGCTAAGGAGCAAGGTACATTCCAGGCTCTTTTACTTACTCATCTGGCTGAAGAGTCCACAGTCCAGCCAGTGGGCTGTCCATGCCCCTTCCCCTTGCTGGATATACAGAGTCTCCTTCAGAGGACATTAACCCCGGGTGAGGCCATGCAGAGGCTGTCCCTTGTCCCCAAAGACAATAGCATCCTTTGGCCCTTCTGAGTTTGGGAAATATTTTTTTTAATGTCTGTGTGTCAATATTGGGGCTTGAACTGAGGGGCTGGGTATTGTCTATGAGATGTTTTTGCTCCAGATTAATGCTCTATCACTTGGGTCCTAGCTCCGGTTCTGGCTTTTTGCTCCTTACTTGGAGATAAGATTCCCACAATCTTTGCTCCTCAGGCTTGCTTTGAAAGTCAGTCCTGAGATCTCAGCCTCCTGACAGCTACGGTCACAGATGGGAGCCACCAGTGTTTGGCTTGGGAAAGGATTTTGTAGTCAGTCTCACGGTGCACTGAGAAGCATGAGGACCTGGTCTGAAAAGCCCTCTAATATTCACACGGGCCCCATCATCATTGCTCCCACTGAGCAATTGGACTTCGGTAGGCCAGCGGTTGCTGCCTCTTACAGCCCTTCAATGTCATCTACAAGGGCGATGATAAAGAGGCGATTTAATCTGCTAGAGGGAATCTGACCGATTAGGTTTGTAAATGTGACTGATCTTGTCCTTCCAACCGTTTGAATCCATTTGTTCCAACTAATCAAATTAAGACCCTCTGAAAGTGATGCCAAAGATTTCTGGCTTCACAAATAAGATGATTTGATTTGTAGACACAGCTTTGAAGCTTAAGGAGCGTTAGATGGTAAAATGTGAATCTCTTCTTTTTTTTTTTTTTTTTGGTGCAAGTACTGGGGCTTGAACTTGGGGCGGCCTGGGCACTGTCTTTGAGCTCCTTTGCTTAAGGTTAGTATTCTGCCACTTCCTGCTTTTTGTGGCTAATTAGAGATAATTAAAGACTACCCCACCCCAACTGAATCCTAGATCCTCAGAACTCAAACTCCCGAGCAGCTAGGATTACAGGCGTGAGCTGCCACGCCTCATGGATTGGGAATCTTCATACACGGCCTCTCATCTAAAGTGAAGAAACTATAGATTCTCCTCTATGGCACGACAGATCCCTCCAAAATGTTTTTCTGCCCTCCTGCTCACGGGAGCTCACCCAGGATTCCATCCTTGCCCTATCTAACTCCCGGCCCTGCCACCCCCAGAATCAGAGCTGCCCTGTGAGTGAACAGGACTTCACAGCTTCAATGTGAAGTTTGGGGGTGAAATGTTGGGTTGAGTTTCACTCAAGGGCCTCCCTTGGGTGAACGCTAAGGGGCAGTACCCAGACCTTGAGTTCAAGCCCCAGAATCAGTGCAAATGAATAACAGCGCTCCCCCTCCCCCCACACCACCCACTGTCTCCAACTTTGTTTTTCCAAGGACCTGCTGCTCATCACCTGGCCTGTGCGATCCACTCCCTTGCGTGTGCAGGTTTCCCTGGCCTAGTGGCTCCATGGCAGACCCCTCTGCAGGATCTGGAGCATGCACTGGGCCCAGCAGGCGTTCAGGATGGAAGGAAGAAAGGAAGGAGAGCTGGGTGTAGTGGCTCACACCTGTAATCCTAACTGCACAGGAGGCTGAGATCTGAGGGTCGCAGTTCAAAGCCAGCCTGGGCACTAAAGTCTGTGAGACTCTTATCTTCAATTAGCCATTAGAAAATGGGAAGTGGCGCTGTGGCTCCTGGGGGTGGGGCAGTGGCCTTGAGCTGAAGAGCTCAGGGACAGCGCCCAGGCCCAGCGTTCAAGCCCCACGACTGACAAAAGAAAGAAAAAAGAAAGAAAGAAAGAAAGAAAGAAAGAAAGAAAGAAAGAAAGAAAGAAAAGCAAGAAAGAGAAGATGCAGGCCTGGGTGGGAAGACTGGGTTACTTCCCAAGCAGGTTGATACTTCATGGTAAGACCAGCGAATGTGCGGGGGTGGGGATAGACAGAGAATGAGAGCGAGGTTGAGGGGGGAAGAGAGAGGGGTGAGAGGGAAACTGAGTCCAAATCCTTTGAAGGTTTTCCGATGATTGCAGGCCCAATTACTTCTAATAACACCCCGCAGCTCTTCGGTGCCTTTCTCCCGGTGCCCAGAGCTGGCCGACATTCCTTGGAGGGGAAAGGAGGCATGTTATTATGGTCACTGTGTACCAGTGAGGTGGTGAGGCCCAGAGAAGCGCAGAGCCTTGCCTGAGGGACACGGCAGGGAGCCAGGCTACCCCTGGTCCATCAAGGTGAGACCTGGGAGAGGCTGGGTTCAGGATGGGGTGGCCAGAGTTGATCCTGGGATGGGGGCTGCTCCTCACCCCACACCCCTTGAAGGCTGGCAGCTCCTTAACTGAGGTCTTCCTGCTCCAGGGTCATAGGCTGAGGGTTCAACAGGCCAGGATGGAGGCGGGCAGCTTGGCATTCCTCAGGCCTGAGTCAGAGGTAAACTGCCCAATAAAACAGAACTGTCCACCCCCACCCGTCCCCAGCCCACAGCACAGCAGCCAGGAATGGCCCAGAGAGTTCAAGGTGTGAATTCTTGGCTCCAGAAGTGCCCTTTGTTCCTTTATTGAAAGAAGAAAAATGCAGCACATTCTTGATCCTCAGTGGTGGTGGGGAAGACCTGTGGAGACTGGCACAAGGCTGCTGATCCGGGAGCCTGAGGCCAGAGCTTCCCTCCCAGGCTCCCAGGAGCCTTCCCGGGCTGCTGAACGGGTGCAGGGCTAGGGTGGGCGTGGAGGCAGACCTCCAGGGGACTGTACTGGTGGCCCCACGATAAACAAACCTGCCCTGTCGGCTTTCCCTTCCCCACGGTGCCAGAGGACAAGTCTCTGGTCTAGAAGGAGTCTGCTCCAGGGACAAGCACACTGGCAGGGGCTCAGTACTTTTCTGAGACAGATGGAAGATGGCTGGATAATGAGTCGGTGGAAGTGGGTAGATGATAGTGGATAGAGGGGTAGGTAATGAATGGATGAGTAGATGAGGATGGGAGGTTGATGGATGATGAATGGATGGATGGGTGGATGGATGGATGACAGTAGATGGATGATGGATGCTGAATGGGGGATGAGTAAACGGTGGATGGATGGTGGATGGGTGATGAACGATGTATAGATGGAAGAATGGTGGTGGATGGAAGATGAGTGCGTGAGTGGATAGATGAGTAACGGAGGGTGGATGGCTGATGGTTGAGTGGGTGAATGTGTACACGATGTTGGAAAACAGATGATGGATGGTGGCTTCATGATGAATGGATGTGTGGATGGGTGAATGAATGGTGAATGAATGAATGATGGTAGATGGAGGGTGGATAGAGAATGAAGTGAGGGGCGGTGGATAATGGTAGATAAGTGAATTGTGGATGGTGAATGGATGGATGGATGATGATGGTAGAGGGATGATGCAGATGAATAGAGGGGTGGACGGATGAACGGTGGATGGGTGGATAAGTGATATTAGCATGGTGGATGGATGGGTGGATGAAGTGATAGTAAATGGGTGGTGGATGGATTATAGATGGAAGATGGTAGATTTACGAATGATCAGTTGTGGATAGATGATGAATGAATGATGGATGGATGGATGGATGGATGGATGGATGGATGGATGAATGGGCAGACAAACTAACAGGGTTTTAAACTGTAAGAAGATTTTGGATTTCTTCTAAAAGCTTCCTTGTAATGGTCATTCAATAAAAAGCTCAAAGAAGGGGGCCGGGAGTTTGGCCTAGTGGTAGAGTGCTTGCCTAGCATGCACGAAGACCCGGGTTCAATTCCTTGGTACCACATACATAGAAAAAAGCCAGAAGTGGTGCTGAGGCTCAAGTGGTAGAGCTCTAGCCTTGAGAAAAATCCAAGGACAGTGCTCAGGCCCTGAGCTCAAGCCCACGACTGGCAAAAAACAAAACAAAACAAAACAAAAAAAAAACTCAAGGAAGCCAAGCTTAGGAATGGGTGAGTATGGGAAGGAGCAAGCTCGCCTAGGCCCGCAGGGGAGAAGGGTGACTGAGAGAGCTGGGGGTGCTTGTGGGCTCCGGCAGGCTGAGAACAGGCCACTGCTCTGCTTGATCCCACCCCCATCTCAGGTCAGTGGGCACCAGTCAGGCTGGCAGTCCTTCGGAGAGTCTAACCTGGACGTTGCCAGGGGCTTTGAGTGGCCTCATTTCTCCTGCCCTCTCACTAGTCCCTTTCATCACGGGCAGAGGGCTGTCATTATTCCCTTGTCTGACAAGTGGCACAAAACTAGGACATTTGGAAGAGCGGAGCCTGATTTTATGAGCCGTTGCTAAAGCCCGGAGAGCCAGGCAGGAGGACGAGGGCAAAGTTCGAGCTGCCGCTGGGCCACTGGTTCTAGTTGGAGGCAGCAAGTGAAGGCTGAAAAGTGACACAGGATCTGTCCAGTGCTGTCCAGCCAGCCCTGCTCCCAGACCAGGCAGCCTCTATATCGCTTCCACTGAGCCTTGGGTACCCATATCTGGCCTGAAGTAACCAGGCCTTTGCCGGAAAGTCAGTGAGCTGGCGCTGCAGCGTTCCTGGGGAGTTATCAGTTTAGTGGGGAGGAGCAGGACACAGTCTGTGGAAGGGCAGAGGAAGGGGCCCAGATTTCCAAACGCCCATCACTTCTTATGATGACTTACTGATTCACATCCAAGTAGGAACAGATGCATAAGATGCATAAGTCATTGTGTGTGTGTGTGTGTGTGTGTGTGTGTGTGGGTGTGTGTGTGACTGAGATTTGAAGTCAGGATCTCATGCTTGCAAGTCAGTCATTCTACCACTTGAGCCAAGCCCAGTCCTTTTTGCTTTAGTTATTTTTTCAGATAGGGCCTTGTGTTTGTGTCCAGGTTCAGCTTTGAACCAGAAGCCTCCTTCTGGTGGGGTGGGGGGGATTGTGAAGCGATTACTGTCAGGCTCACCTTATAGCTTAAGATGGGGGAGTGGGGTGGGGGCGGGGTCTTTGCTAACTATACACCTACGCTGGCTTCATCCAAGATCCACCCAGTCTCCACCTCCTCAGTAGCCGGGGTCAAGGTTGTGAGTCCTCCATTGGATACATAGGGGGAGGGTCCCCCCAGTGTATAAATTTTAGTTCTGAAAAATCTGAATGGGTTGTGGGTCTGAGGCAATGATGGCAGACTTGAACGGAAGCTCAGTCAGTCATTCAGGCCTCTGGTTCTGGACTCCCCTGAATGTAGAGAACCCCTCCCCCATCGAGGGTCGAGGTCCCCGGGGCCACTGCCTCAGGTCCTGTGGGTGTCTGTCCCTATTTGGGCCTCTGCCATCTCAGGACCCCCTTTTGTGTGAGGTGCCGTGGCTGTCCCGCTGTGCAGAATGACACCTGCTGTCTGCCACCTCGAAGGCCCCTCAAGTCATTCTTGGCAACTCTCAGAGGAGGCCACAGGGTGCCCGGGTGTGTCTCTGTTCACTGCCCAATGGGCTGAGTTTCCCCCCTCACACAGGTAGTGTGTCCCCCACCACGACCCTGTGCCCCTCCCAGAGGGACCGTGCACATGTTCAGTGGCCATGTCCTCCTGCAGGGCCTGTCACCCCCTCTCTTCCTGGATTTCCCACAGGCCAAGAGCCTCCCACCCCCATGCCAGCCCTGCTTCCGTCTTACTTGCTTTGCTCTGAGACAGTACAGTGGGTTGGGTTGTGCTCTCCCTACCCTAGACCAATTCAAATCACAATCCTGGTACTTGGGAAGCAATTCTTGGCTGACATGGGATCAAGATAATTCAGTTACCTGGTGTGCAGGGCCCCCTCCCAGGAGTGTGACCCCAGAGAGGACAAGCTCCTGTGAAGACAGCAGGGGGTGGAGAGGTGAGACCTCAGCCCCTGAATGCCACCAGACCCTGGAGAGAGGCCAGCACTGGACTTTGAACTTGTGCTCTCCAGGCTGTTAAGGATGAGACCACAGTCTATGGTCTGTGTCCCACAGTCCCAGCTAGCTCTTCCTGAGAGCAGGTGCCACCCCATCTCCCCTCCTCTGAGTCCCTCCAGCCCCCACCACTCCAGGGACAGGGTCACGAAAAGAACCTCCCAAGTACATTCAGCAACCCAGGGGAAGACAGATCTTGGCTTGAGCCATACCTTGACAGTTTATTCAAGGATTTTGTTTTTAGAAGGTTCAACATTTATGAAATGTCTTAAAAAAAAAATCTAGCTGTCAGGAGAGTGATTTCAGATTGCCGTCGATTCCCTGTGGGCATCGTTCTGAGTGGGGAAACGACTCAGGGGTGGTGAGTGGCACAAGGACCGAAATCCCTAGGAAGCGGTGCTGAGATCACATGCTGCCACCTCAAGCCCTCCGTCCTCTGCTACTCAAAACCGTCCAGAGGAAGGAATGCTCTCTGCCTTTGCCCCCACAGCCTTGGAGTCGCCCCTGGCCTGGGATGGGGAGCTAAGCCAGCACCGCATGGCAGGCTCTGGCTGAGCCACCCCAGGGCTTTTGACTACGACTGGGAGCAGGCCAGCTTCTCAGGAAGATTAGCCAGAAGTCAGCCCGGACTGCCAGGCCCAGCCACTGCACCTGTGATTCACAGGGGTGAGGACGGGTGCCCCGCCACAGCTGACACAGGGCTGAGAACACAGCCTGCCTCTTCCACGAGGTGGGGCCACACGTGGCCACCCATGCTATATGCAAATACTAAATAAATAAACAAATTGTCGTGCCCGTCTCGTAGATGAGGCTTTTCCAAGGCACTACAGCTTGATTTTACTTTCTGTGTCAGTACTAGAACTTGAACTCAGGGCCTGGGCACTGTCCCTTAGGTCTTTCTGCTTCCTTGAGCCGCATCTCTCCTACTTCTTTTCGCCGGTTAACTGGATGTAAGAGCATCAGACTTTCCTGCGAGGGCTGTCTTTGAACCTGGAGCCTCAGATCTCAGCCTCCTGAGTAGGTCGAATTGTAGGTGTGAGCTGGTGGCTGATTAAGACACAATAGCTTTAAAATGGCTAAATATCAGAGCCCAGGTGGACGCACAGCGGCTGACGGCTGTGCCAGACTGCCTGTGTCCAAGGGTCCACGAGTGGGCCTGACCTTGGGATCGGGGCTTTGTGGTTGGGCAGTGACTGGGCACCACTGCAGGACAGGCATATTTCCAGGTAATGTTCTGTCAGCGGGCTTCGTCAGTTACTGAATGGGCAGGAGGAAGTGGACTGCCCCTTCCTGTGCTTCAGTCCTCAAATGCTCATCCGCCCTGGGTCTGGGGCCCCCGTGAGCGTCACCAAGGGGAGGAGCCTCTGTGCTGACTCGGCGCCATGGGGCAGCCCCAGGCTGAGCTGTCCGGGCCCTACCCCAGCAGTTCCCAGGTGCACAGGAATTTCCTTGTCCTGTCCTGAATCAGCTGAGATGCCAGGAATGGTGGCAGGAAGGGACCATCCCATAGAGGACAGGCGCAGTGTTGTGGGCTTGCCAGCCCTCCTGCCACTGGTGCAGCCTGTGCACTTTGGTTCCTCTGCTCTTCCTACCAAGCCAGAGTGGCCGGGTGAAGCCCTGAGGTTCTGCCCTCATGGGTGGTGGTCGGCATGGGTGGCTGAATGAAAAAAGGGTGCCCAGGATGGGACCCCAAGTTCATGACCACCTGGCACCTAAAAATAGCATAAGCAAGTCTTTTACTTGAAATGAGAACCTGGTGTGTTGGGTTGAGCCTTAACTGGAGTATGTCTGGCATTCTTAGGAAGAGGGAAGAGGCACGGATGTGCCACGGCACCGGGCGAGCACAGAGGGGGAGACCCGCCTTGCAGGCAGAAGTGGAGCCCTGAAACTCGAGCCAAGGGACACCAGCAGCCACCAGTTTTCCATTGAAGACAGACAGATAGACAGACAGACAGACAGCAGACTTCCTGGGCACCTTGAGGGGAGACACCCTGGTTTCAGGTCTGGCTGTACTGGAGTAACCCTTTCTTGTTCAAGTCCTGCAACCGATGCTAGGCACAGAGCCAGGGCCTAAGGCCACACATACGACAGACACCCTGGAGGGCCTCGTCTAGGAAGGGAAGCTGAGGGAGGAAGGAGAAATATCATTCCCTCCCGTAGTCAGAGGCCCCCGAAAAGGAAGTGTCCAGGCCCCAGTGAGGGCCTTGGCGTTGCTTTGCTTCTCAGTTCTCAGCCAGGATAGCTCTGAAGTGACCACGGCCCGGCCCTTAGGCTGGGAAGTAGAGCCTGAACCCCTGATACAAATTCCACTCTAGGACTACCAGTTCTTGCCACCTGATTGAGTATAAGAGTGGTAGTCCTGTCTGATGTCTCTAGGCTCACTGAAAGGAAGAGAAGCACGTAGAATGTGATGATACTGATCTTAGTTCAAGAAGGGTTAAAAAAATTCCTCCTGAGCTCAGTACTGGCGGCTCATACTTGTAATCCTAGCTGCTCAGGAGGCTGAGATCTGAGGATCGTGATTCAAAACCAACCTGGGCAAGAAAGTCTATGAGAATCTTATTTTCAATTAAACAGAAAAAAAACAAACCCACAAAAGGGGAGCTGTGACTCATGTGGTAAAGTGCTAGCCCAGGGGTAGCACACAGGAACTGAGCTCAAGAGCCAGTACCAGCAAATGTATGTACAAAATCCCTATCAGGAATTCTTTGTGGGGCTGGCTTAGGTTATTTAAAGTGTATTTTATTATTGGGGTAACATACAGAGGGTTTCAGTTACATTCATCAGGTAGCAGGTGCATTACTTCTTGAACATTGATACCCCTTCTTTTGTTTTTCTTCCACTTTCCCTCCGTCCACCCCCTCCCAATCATCTTGCTTTTCTCTTTCCTTTCCCTATTTCAAAGAAACAAATAAACATATATACAATAAACAAAGTCAGATGCAGTTAACAACATGAGATAAACCATAAAGGGGAAAAAAAAGAGAGAAAAGAAATAGCTTCACATAGTACATTAAGAACAATAATCACAAAGATAATAGGTTTTGGGGGGGAGGGGAGGTCAATCATAGAAGAAAAAACAAAGAAAAGAAAAGGAATAGCCAAAGCTGTGTTTGCATGGCTCTGTTGGCAGAACACTAGCCAATGAGACAAAGCTTCAGGTACTGAGGAGAGAGAGAGAGAGAGAAAGAGAGAGAGAGAGAGAGAAGAGAGAGAGAGAGAGAGAGAGAGAGAGAGAGAGAGAGAGGAAAAGGGATCCCAGGTGGTGTTCTAGATCTGTGGCTAGCCTAGATGTAGACAAAAGAAAAGAAAAGTACAAAACCTTCTTGTTTCCATTTCCTGGTGTGAACTTTGTTAAAGACGATTTTATATGATCAGGAGCACAGAGGCATTGTGCCTTTGTGCTCCTCCCCTAAGAATGTCTGCCGTTGGTCTCACTGTGTATGAATGCCTAGAGTCCTGTATACTTAATTCATCATGGCTCTGTGAAGGTTAGATGTAGCTTCCACATATGAGAGACTATATGTACTGGATTTGTTCTAGGTTCACCCATTTCTCTGCAAACAATATAATATTATTCTTTCTAATGACGGAAAATGTCACTGTATATAAATACCGCATTCTTTTAGATCCATCCATCTATTGTGTGGCACCTGGGCTGTTTCCAGAACTTGGGTCTTGTGAATAGTGCAGTGATGAACATGGCTGTGCAGGTGTCCAGATCATATCCTGGCTTGTGAAGCTCAGGCTAGATTCCCAGGAGTGGCGTGGCTGGGTGTAGAGAAGGTCTCGGTTGAGTTTTTTTGAAGAACCTCCAGTCTGCTGTCCAGAGTAGTTGTACTAATTTACATTCTCACCAACAGTGCAATACGGTTTCTTTTTCTCCACATCCCCACCAACATTTGTTGTTCCACGTCGCAATGTTGACCAATCTAATGGGTGAGATGGAATCTCAGAGTTGTTCTGATTTACATTTCCTTTATGGCCAGGGATGATGAGCATTTCCTCTTTTTTTTTGTTCTGGGGCTTGAATTTAGGGCCTAGGCACTGTCCTTGGACACTTTTTGCTCAAAGCTAGTCCTCTACCACTTGAGCCACAGTACCACTTCTGTTTTTTTCTATGCCTGTGGTTCCGAGGAACCAAACCCAGGGCTTTGTGCATGCTAGGTGAACACTCTACCACTAGGCCACACAGCCAGCCCCTTCTTTTCCATGTTTACCTTTTCTTCTGAAAAGTCTCTCTGAAGCTCCTTTGCTCAGTTAGTGATTGGTTTATTAGTTTGGCGGCTTACTTTCTTCAGCAAGTCATTTAATTTGGACATTAGGCCTTTGTCAGATGTGTTGCTGGTAGATCTCACAGTCTGCAGTCTTTCTAGTTTAGTAACTATGCCCTTTGTTGTATGGAAACGTTTTAGTTTGATGTAATCCCATTTTCAACTCTCCTATCTGTGGTGTCCCTGGACCTTTTCAAGAAGTTTCTGCGTATGCCTCTAAGTTCTAAAAGTTTCTCCTATCCCGTCTTTCAGGTCTGACATTGGGGTCTTTGATCTGCTTTGAGTTGTTAGTGTCAAACAGGGATCCGCTTCTACTTTTCTGTACATGGATGCCCAGATTTTCCAACACCATTTTTTTTTTGGCAGTCCTGGGCTTGAGCTCAGGGCCTGAGCACTGTCCTTGGACTTTCTCAAGGCTAGAGCTCTACCACTTGAGCCTCAGCACCATTTCCGGCTTTTTTCTATGTATGTGGTACTGAGGAATCGAACCCGGGTCTTCGTGCATGCTAGGCAAGCACTTTAACCACTAGGCTAAACTCCCAGCCCCACAACACCAATTATTGAAGAAGCATTTTTCCACTGTATATTTTTGGCTTCCTTATCAAATGTCGGCTAATTGTAAACAGCTGGCTTTATTTCTGGGTCTTCTATTCTGTTCCACTGATTTCAGGTCTAGTTTTATGTCAGGTCCAAGCAGTGTCTGTAGCATTGCTCTGTAGTAGAGCTTGAGGTCTGGGCTGTGGTAACTTTGTAGATCATCATCGGCAGTATGGCTGTGTCTCCTCCGAGGTTAGCGGTCCTGTCATGGAGATCCCTTGCCTATCTGTCCCACCGACTTGTCCCCCTGAGGCCTTTCTGGGGCATTGGCCTCTTCTGTGTCTGCTTGCAGTGTCAGTGACCCACCGAGAGAGCTTCCGGGCACGGGTGTTCGTAGGCCCAAGCCCCACAGAAACCGTTCCCTGTTTCCTGGCTCATTAGGGATGGGCAGGCCCCATTCCCAGGTTAGAGCCCCATATCTGCTCCCAGCATTAGAGATCCACCCCCTTCCCAGGTTAGAGCCCCCACATATCTGCTCTCAGCATTAGAGACCCACCCCCTTCCCAGGTTAGAGTCCCCACATATCTGCTCTCAGCATTAGAGACCCACCCCCTTCCCAGGTTAGAGTCCCTACGTCTGCTCCCAGCATTGGGGACTCACTGAGAGCTTCTTGACAAGGCCATTCCTGGGCTCAAGCCCCGCAGGGACTCTCCTCTCTCTCTGGGGTTCATCCGTGCTGGTGTCAGGGATTGGCCAGCAGTTAGAGCCCCCCATGTCTGACCATCTGCTCCTGGGGTAGTGCCTGGAGGCCCGGCCAATGTGTCTCCACCTGCTGTATGAGTTTTCTCTCTGAAATGGGGTTCTCACGCCTTGCTGTGGCTGCCTGTTCTGGTCTCAGCTGGGGCGGGAGCTGGAGCTGGAGCTGCGTCAGTTCCTCTCCTTTCTCCCCTCTTGTAGATGCTTAGTTTGAATCTTCTTGGACAGTAACCAAGCTCTCGTGGTTCCTCATTTGTTTGGTGTGTTCTCTGGAAGTGGAGGTCTCGGCCAGAGGCCCTTTCTTCTGTTTGATCAGAGGGGGCTCTGCTTAACTCCGCCATCTTGATTCCTCCTCCTTTTTCTCTGTCGTGGTCACAGGCCATCGGCACTGGGTTTGTGCATGGCAATGGGTACCATGAAACCTTGGGGATAGAAACATGGGCTGTGTGCACGTCAGGCTATGGTAAACAATGCCAGGTAGAGGCCCTCATGCAGGCCCTTGCTGAGCCTGGAGGCTAGACAGTTGGCCTTGTTAGACACTGCCAACTTGGCCTCCCTTAAGGGCACACCAGCTCACATCTGGTCTGCTCAGGGTGCTGTGAAAAGTACCAAGAACTGGGTAGTGGAACCCACAGAAGACATTGGCCCCCCAGACCAGAGGCCTAGGTCAACTGGCCTGCAGGGTGGGTTCTGGTCTGGCAGCTTCCAGGCTTCCAGGCTTCCAGGCTTCCAGCCAACACCCTTCTGCTAGGCCCACACCATCTCTCCCAGCTATCTTGAAGGAGGTGGAGAGGAGACTTCCTCTTCTTATCAGGGTACTAATCCACCATGAGAGGCTCCTCTTCCGGTCCTTCTCTGACCTAATTATCCCCCAAAGGCATCTTCGCCAGATGCCATCGCATGAGAGGTCAAGGGCTGACCTCTCCGTAGGAACTGAGGGGACGCAGGCATCCAGGTCATTGCAGGTTCCCTCCAGCTGTGTCCTGAGTATAAATTCCCAGATCACATCCACCTATGGATGCGTGTGCATGTGTACATGCACGTACACACACATTCAAGCCTTCATTTATAAAGTGTGTGTGTGTGTGTGTGTGTGTGTGTGTGTGTGTGTGTATTGGTACTGGATCTTGAACTTGTGGCCTGGGCACTGTGCCTGAGCTTTTTTGCTCAACATTAGTGCTCTACCACTTGAGTCTCTGCTCTGCTTCCAGCCTTTTCAGTAGTTAATTGGAGATGAGAATCTCAGACTTTCTTGCCCTCATTCCTCAGATCTCAGCCTCCTGAGTAGCCAGGATTACAAGCACAAGCCACTGGCATCTGGTAATTCTTATTTTTGCTTTTGGACTGATTAAGCATTTTTCAGATCATCAGATGAATGAACAGAAGCGTAAGCTGAACTTTTGGGGCCCCCAAGACCACGGGGTACCCAGCATCATTCCCTGGTAAAGCTGGTGCCCCAGCTGCCCCAGTGCCCTGTGCCCTGCTGCACAGCGTATGCCAGGCTCCAGGGGTCGGTGTGGATGTTTTTGTGGACAGGACTCCAGCCAGCAGGCAGGAAGTGGGCCTCCGGGCAACTCTGAGTAGCCTGCTCGGCTCTCAGAATGAGTGAGTGAGTGAGTGAGTGAATGAATGAGGGAATGAGGGAATGAGTGAATGAGTGAATGAATGAATAAGTGAATGAAAGAGTGAGTGAATGAGTGAATGAATGAGGGAATGAGTGAATAAATGAATAAGTGAATGAAAGAGTGAGAGAATGAGTGAGTGAATGAGTGAATGAATGAGTAAATGAGTGAATGAATGAATGAGTGAGTGAGTGAATGAGTGAGGGAATGAATAAGGGAATGAGTGAATGAATAAATGAATGAGTGAGTGAATGAGTGAATGAATAAACGAGTGAGGGAGGGAGGGAATGAGTGAGTGAGGGAATGAGTGAGTGAGGGAATGAATGAGTGAGGGAATGAATGAGTGAGGGAATGAATAAATGAGTGAGGGAGGGAGGGAATGAGTGAGTGAGGGAATGAATGAATGAATAAATGAATGAGTGAGTGAATGAATGAGTGAGTGAGTGAATGAATAAATGAGTGAGTGAGGGAGGGAGGGAATGAGGGAATGAGTGAGTGAGGGAATGAGTGAGGGAGGGAATGAGTGAATGAATAAATGAGTGAGTGAGTGAATGAATGAGTGAGTGAGTGAATGAGTAAACGAGAGAGTGAGGGAGGGAATGAGTGAGTGAATGAATGAGTGAGTGAATAAATAAAGAGTGAGTGAATGAATGAGTGAGTGAGTGAATGAGTAAATGAGTGAGGGAGGGAGGGAGGGAATGAGTGAGTGAATGAATGAGTGAGTGAGTGAATGAGTAAACGAGTGAGGGAGTGAATGAGTAAACGAGTGAGTGAGTGAAGGAGGGAATGAGTGAGTGAATAAATGAATGAGTGAGTGAAGGAGGGAATGAGGGAGTAAGGGAATGAGTAAACGAGTGAGTGAGTGAAGGAGGGAATGAGTGAGTGAATAAATGAATGAGTGAGTGAAGGAGGGAATGAGGGAGTGAGGGAATGAGTGAGTGAGTGAATGAGTAAACGAGTGAGTGAGTGAAGGAGGGAATGAGGGAGGGAGAGGATGAGTAAACGAGTGAGGGAGGGAAGGAGTGAGTGAATGAATGAGAGAGTGAATGAAGGAGGGAATGAGTGAGTGAATAAATGAATGAGTGAGTGAAGGAGGGAATGAGGGAGTGAGGGAATGAGTAAACGAGTGAGGGAGGGAAGGAGGGAATGAGTGAGTGAGGGAATGAGTGAGTGAAGGAGGGACTGAGGGAGGGAGGGAATGAGTGAGTGAAGAGGAGGCCAGGCTGACTCACAGTAATGGACAAGAACGGATCGCATGGCCCCATTCTGCACACGCGTGATGTCCCCTGAGCACCCAGGGCTCCAGGAGCTTAGTGGTCTCCCTTGGGGCTCACGGGTCCCGGCCCGTCTCCCACTTCCTGTCTCCGGGAAGAGGCAGGGCCAGGCCCGGGCGGGGTGCTGAGGCCTGTTCCCAGGCTGGGGACAGAGCTTCCTCCCACAGGGGCTCCAGGATCTCCTCCACAGTGGCCTGGAGGGCGGAACGCGCAGCGGCCTTGCTGAGAGCGTGCAGCCAGCTGTGGAGGTCATCCATGACCAGGGCGCGGCCTGCAGGGCGGGCTGTGCCTGCGCTGTGAACCTTGTCACTGGCTCTGGGGGGGCTACTGTGAGAGGTATCATTCACCACGGGCTGATGGCCCTGCCTAAGTGTGGGGTACTGTGAGAATTACCACTTAGCACTGGCTGGAGCGCTGGGTGCCAAGAGAATCATCCAGCGCAGTGGCTAGTGTCCAGTGGCAGTGGCTACTGCCCAGGGACACAAGCCACTGCGCAGTATTTCTGAGCACTGCTGTTCATCTCCCCCCCAGCTCTGTGGGGCCGACCCCTCCATCTCCCAGAGGCCTCCCATCCCTAGACAGTAACTCCAGTCTTTTTTGGGGGGAGGAGGGAATCCTGGGGCTTAAACTCTGGGCATGGGTGTTGTCCCTGAGCTCTTCAGCTCAAGGCTACCGCCCCACCGCTGGTACCACAGCCCCACTTCCCATTTTCTAGTCTTTAGTGCCCCAGCTGGCTTTGAACCATGATCCTCAGATCTCAGCCTCCTGAGAAGCTAGGATGACCGGTGGGAGCCACCACGCCAGCTGCTGCTGGGCTCCTCTTAAACAGATCCCGGGAAGCAGGGCTCGAAGTTCCTGGACTCAAAGCATGTAACGGGGCAACATGTACTAAAGAAGAAGAAGAAAGAAAGAAAGAAAGAAAGAAAGAAAGAAAGAAAGAAAGAAAGAAAGAAAGAAAGAAAGAAAGAGAAAGGAAGAAAGGAAGAATAAATGACCTTTTATTGTCGCAATGCTGAAGACAGAGAAGGTTCATGTCCCCTTCCTGAAAGCCTAGGGCTACTGGCGTGGGTTTGCAAAGGGAATGAGAGGGGCTTCGGAAGTTCTGCTGCCCACTCCCCCTGCCCCACGCACTCCCAGGCTGGTGTGTGGCACCTGCTTCTGGTGTCTCTGGTGTCTCTGGGCTGGAAGCATGTGCACCCAGGGGTGGCCCGGCGCAGCATGGCAGGGCAGGCAGGGCAGAGGGCTCCCTCCACTGGAAGGTGGCGCTGATGGCAATGGCTGAACAGACGAGGAGTTGCAGTGGTGACGTCCTTTCCGCTGCAGGCCGGTGTTTATGGTGCATCTTCTTGGCACAGGCAGTGGGCCTGGATCATGGGACACACCGCTGTCAGAGCCCAGGCGCTAGGCTGCACTCCCGGTTTGGGGGAGGCTTATTGGAGGGTCTCATGGGCTTTCCTGCCTGGGCTGGCTCCAAACCCTGATCCTCGGATCTCAGCCTCCTGAACAGATAAGACGGCGGGTGTGAGCCACCAGCACCCGGTCCCTTTTCTTCCTGATGGGACTGTCCATATTTTCCACTGAAGGCTTGTTCCTGTCGGTGACCACACATGTGTTTAGCATGCAGCAGGGGGATTTGTCCTCTCAGAAAACAAAACAACCCAGACTGGCAAACTATGACCACCCAGGACGTTCTCACAACTCCATGGCGGTGTTGGTCTGACCACCGTGTTTCACCAGGGAGTGGCCGGCTGGCCCTTCCTCAGAGACGTGTGCACACTGCCCCCTGCTGGCTGCAAAGTGCCACCTCGCCATCTGCACTTCTAACAGTCGGTGATGGCCAGAGCCGGCTTCTGGGTGACCTGGAGCCATGTGAGTTGTGGGGTCCCTGGGAGGGTGGCACAGTGGTTCTGCCCAGGTACCTCCCCGAGACAGAAGTTCACCACCAGCCAAAGTATAACTAACCAATATGGAGCGAAAGAGTTTGGATCAAGACCAAGGAGTTTCAGGGCTGTGTCCGGCAAAGGCTGTGTGGCCAGGTCTTCCCGTCTCTCCCAGTGATGGCGTTGCTTCTTGGTGGTGTTGGCTGGTGGTCCCATTGCTCCAGGCTTGGCCGTGCAGCCCCTCCTCGTGACTGTACCTGTGTCTCCTTGGCCTCCTGCTCCAGTCTCACCTCCTCTGACCTCCACTCCATTTGTAAGGATTGTTTCCGCATGAGGCCACTCCTATGGGCCCTGGGGGGCTGGTGAGGACAGCACTGGACCCACAGGGGAGAGAAGCCACCCAGGGTAGGTCCTGCTCAGCAGCCAGCCCCACCCCCTCAGAACTGAAGGTCTGCACGCCAGAGCCATTAGCACAGCAAGATAGGTTCCCCAGGGAAAGGAGGCTGAGAGCCCAGCCTCTTCCCAGGGACTCAAGAAACCTCAGGAATGCAGAGCCTCCAACTTCCTTAACCCGAGACAGTGAGAAATCCCGAGTCAAAAGGAACCTAAGAACCATGCCCAGACCCTGGTGTCTTCCCTGCAGTATCTCATGACAGCTTCTAAGCTGCTGAGCACTTAACCCCTGCCTGGCAGCTGTGCCAGAGGCAGCCTGCTCTTCCAGGAGGCTCCCCACCACCAGACCCAGACCCAGAGCCCGGGGTGACAGCCTGGGTGCCCATCTGTCTTGCCCGCTGTCCCCTGCTGCCCTGACACCTTGGCTTCACACTCTAGAGGGCAACTGGGCCTGATGCTGCTGCAGACTGGAGAGGCTGAGCTGGGTGTGGAGTGAGTGTGGGGGTACACCTACGTGTCCCCCGGGCCTGGGATGAGTTGGTGTGTGTTGAGTCCCCACAGGAGTCTGGGAGTGAGTCCAAATCAGAGCCCTGCTGAGCCCATCTCGGTCTCCTCATCTGTAAGACAGGGTCACGGAGCACCTCCTCCAGGGCCTGGGTTGGGGGGGGTATCAGTGACACAGGCCTGGTTTCCATGGGGCAGTGGCTGGGGCATTCATTATCCTCGTCTCGCTCTCCTCCACTACTGCAAGTTGAGTAGAATCACCTCAGAATCCCATCCTGGTCTTTGGCTGACCTCCCTCTCCAGGTCGGCTTCCAGGCGCCCCTGTCCTTTTCTGTGGGGACTCTGGCAGTCACACAGTGCCCCCCACTGGCGCCAGTGAGTAGCAGTCACTGTGGTTTCCCATTGCCTCAGGCTCCCTGGCCTGCTGTCCTGGTCTACAGGGATCTGACACCACTCAAAGGTCCGCCTGGAGCCGGGTGGCTTTGGGGGAAGAATTCCCTCCCCGCACCCGTAGGAAGGGGACACTCAGAGGAACCCATGCAGGAATCAAAGCTTACCAAGTTCAAGGGCTTGATTTTAAGCAAAGAGGGACGGTTTAGTAATGGAACAGGGCTGTGCCACAGCTTCTGGGAGGAGGAGACAGGAGTCTTCAAACTCCTTTCTTTACATTTAAAAAAAATCATTATTATCAAGGTTATGTACAGAGAGGCTACAGTTCTATGAGTCAGGTAAAGACTACATTTCTTCAGATTCCCTTGAACCTGGCGGAGGCAGGTTCACAGATTCCACCACAGATTCCACCACAGATTCCACCACAGATTCCCAGAATGCAAGCTGCCTCAGGTCAGGCTTGCTTAAGCAGGCGGTGCGCCTGGAGCCAGAGGGCCTCGCTGCCTGCTCGCCTGCGGCCTGCCCCTGCCCAGAGGGCCAGGGACTTTCCCTCAGAGTTGCCCAGTGAGTAAGGAGGGTTGGGCTGCAATGGAAACCGGAACTCAGGCTGTTTTGTTTTGCTCTTCCTCAAATATTCACTGTGCTGGCCCCAGGGCTTGGCTGATCATGGAGCTGCCAGCCTGTGGCTCTGCTAGCTGGAGGCTGTGGTGAGCTCCCTCCACGAGATCAAGGGGAGGTCAGAGGCTCCTCGGCGCCCTAGGTCTTGCTGCCTGTCCTCCGTCATTTGTTCGTGTGGTACAGAGGGCTGTGCTGTCATGGGCGGGGCAGGAGACCACCGGGGGTGTGTGCTTGCCAGAAACTCCCAGGTGCCCTGTGTGAAGAGACTGTGCTGGCCAGAGGGGCCCTGGGCCTTTCTGTGGCCATGAGACTTGCTATTGGAAGCTCCAGGCACTAACCAGCAGAGGCACCCTAACCCTGTGTGGAGGGACACAGGACGGGTGCTGTCCCCAGCACCCCTGAGACAAGACCCAGTTTTCGGGGTGCTGGAATAGGGAACAAAGTCCTGGTGTCCTTGTCACCCCTGAAGTGACTGGCAGCGAGTCACCTCCTACTTCAGAACTCCAGCCCAGGAAGCTAAGGGCCTCCCTCGCCATGGGAACAAGGAGAGAGCTGGTGCTGACCTATTCCCTCCACTATGGGGCTCAGTCCATGCTGGCCAGCTGCAAGCCTGGCCCATGTCGAGGCTGAGCGCGTTGCTCTGTGCAGGCCTGGGGAGGAATAGCCTCCAGCGTTTAACCATTGGTGCAGGTTTGGGACCACCTGGGGAGACACTTGTCCCCTGGTGTCCTCGACAGCCACCCCATTGCCGAGGTTGGCTGCAGTCACTCTGGGCTGCCACTTTCCCATCTGGAGGTCTCAGTGGATTCGTGTCCCTTTCTTGTTTCTCCTCACCCCTTTTCTCCCTCTCTCTCGCTCTCTTTTCTCTCTCATGCTCCTTCTCTCCCCAGGATCCTGTGAGTCGATGTCTGTCGTGATCTCTTTTACCTATGTGAAGAGAGACTGCAGTCAGACTTTCCTAGGAGCCGCCAGGACTCCTGGTCTCCGGGCTCCCTAAGTCCCAGGGTCAGCACAGGCTGCCCGGGGTTTTCTGCCTGGGGTGGACCATGCTCACAAAGCCTTTCTGCCCCAGGCTCCGCAGTGACTCCTGGACACGTAGTGTGCTCCGTGGACAGGTCACAGATGCCCCCACGACTGTAAGATGGTTACTTGTGGGATATCACGTTACTATCCCTGCAAGGTACAGAGACTCTAAGCACGCAGGGAGGCATGTCATTTTTGTGTTTGCCAGGCATTTTTGCAGACTAGAAAATAAGTGCTATAGCTCATATTTCAAAGGGTGTGGGGTGTGTGTGTGTGTGTGTGTGTGTGTGTGAATGCATGTGTGTGTGTGTGTGTGTGCTGTCTCTAGGCTTTTTTTAAATATATTTTTATTGTAATTAATAAAAGGGTTACATGATATTTGCCAGATAGAAGGTGCATTAATTCACATATATTGATACCCTTTCATATGTCTTGGTCCCCATTACCCTCCCCTCCCCGCTAGGCGTTTTTTTTTTTTTTTTTTTGCCAGTCCTGGGCTTGAGCTCAGGGCCTAAGCACTGTCCTTGGACTTTCTCAAGGCTAGAGCTCTACCACTTGAGCCTCAGCACCACTTCCGGCTTTTTTCTATGTATGTGGTACCGAGGAATCGAAGCCGGGTCTTCATGCATGCTAGGCAAACACTTTAACCACTAGGCCAAACTCCCGGCCCCCGCTAGGTGTTTTTTTTTTTAAAACAGTGTGTATTTTTTTTATTTCTGTGATCTTTCTCAAATACTTACATCATATCCTATAATTGCTAAAGCAAATCTTAAGTTCCATTTTGTTATTTTTTTCCTTTTGGTTCATTGTATCTTTGTGCTTTCAATGTGGTTTTCCCTTGAAAATAAAGCATTTTTTCCTTCTTAATAAACTGAAGACTTCAAATTACAAATATAGATGTGTACACACAACACACATTTGCATATATTTAATGATCAATCAGCTATCATTCAACACTAAGTTATTACCCATCTAACCACTCTCTGTCAATCAGATTTGGTGCTGTGCTCTGGGGTTCAGAGCCGTAGTCAGATATGTGCTTATTTTAGGCAGCTTATCACCTCATGAAGGAGCGAGAACTGTCAGTCAGCCATCATACTTCAGAGTTATAATTCTTAGAGATGGTTAAACAGAAGCACCACTGAACTCCATCTCTGGGGTAGGAACAGCTTTCTAGGGCAGTGCTTTGTGTACGATCCCCTCTCAGCGGCATCCTCACCACATCGGAACTTATTAAACATGCAAATTCTCAGGACCCAGCTCAAGACCTACAAAATCACCAACTCTAGGGATCCATCTGTTTTGTAATAAGCCCTCTGAGTGATTCTGATTTGCACTCAAATTGGAAAACCATTGTCCCAGAAAAAGTACCAACTTTGAAAGAAAAAGATGCCCTCCTTGCTATCAGACTCATTTGCATAACTGATACCTCTTGATAATTAAGTCATCAGTTAAGAACTCCCATTGTTTTATTTGTCTCTAAACTGCAAAAGTAAAAGAAAAGAAAAACAAGAAGGAAAAAGGAAAGCACTTCCGCTTTTAACAAACATTACTTACACTTTATCTACCCAGAACAAATTTAAATGGCTTAAAGGTAAACTTCAAGCAAATAAATAATTACTTTAGAGCCACACAATGCAAAATAACATCATTAAGAACAAGAATGAGAGCAAGAACAACAATTTCTTTTGGAAGCTAAATAGATTGAATTGACCAAATTACTCAATTGTGATTAGCATTCCTACAGATTCAGTTTAGTTTGTGAATGGGAGAAATCTGTGTCCTAGTACCCAATATGTAAGAGTGTTATTCTGAGGCATTTTGGGGAGAAGCCTAATTTTTTAAAAAATTTATTTATATAGTACCAATACCAGGGCTTGAACTCTGGCTTAGCTTTTTCTCTGCTACTTGAGTCATGCTTCCAGTCCAGCATTTTTTTTTTTTTTGGTGTTAACTGAAGATGGAACTCGCATACGCTTTTACTGGGCTGGCTCTTCGAATTGCAGTCCTCAGATCTCATCTTAGCTTTTTTATTTTTTTTTTAAACTCAGGGTTAATAGTCTACTACTTGAGCCACAGCTCTGCTTCTGCTTTTTGGTGTTTAATTGGAGGCGAGAGTCTCATGAGCTTTCTTGCCCGGATGGACTTCCAACCTTGATTCTCAGACATCAGCCCCTAGAGTAGTTAGGATTACAGATGCCAGCACTGGTACTGGGCTCAAAGGCTTTCCTAAACTGATTCCATCTGTCTATTCTGTCCCATGTGGCTTTGTTTTCCTTCAAGGTGGCTGCCGTCTCCCCAGTCTTTGTGCTAATAATCAACCAGCATTAAGTGTCGCCTAGCAGGAACAGAACAGTCCACCACGTCAGTGCCCTCCTCCAGTTGCTAGGCAATGCCTCCTTCCCCGGAGATGGACAAGAATGGGTTAGGGGAGATATCAAAAAGAAGTCGTGTATTTCAGGTCAACTCCCATTCCCCCTGGGAAGGCAGCAGGGACAGAGGAACCTCTCCTGGGACTGCCCACTGCAGTGGCATCGTTGTCTTCACTTCTGAGTCCTCAATGAACTCATTGGAGGCTGCTGGGATGCCCCTGGGTGTGGCCAGGTCCCCAGAGAGGAACTCTGCCCCATCCACCAGCTTGTCACTTGGAGGCCAAGGAGGGGCCCGTGGGCTCAGCTGCTTTCTGCATACTAACTGGGGAAAGGCTGCCTGTCCCCAGACAGGACTCACGACGTCTAGCTGCGGTGCCTCTAGCTTTCAGCGTTAGGCCTCACCAGGCAGAGGCTGCCACCTGAGGTCAGCTCATTGCGCCATCTCAGTCCTGGGGACAGGAGGCAGGGCAGGACATGGAAAATAACCGTTGGCTTTCTGGGTCACAGAGATCTGGCTTGAATGGCAGCCCTGAGATTTACTGAGCACACAACTCCATGCAAATCTGTTTGGAGCTCCAGTTTCCACTTTAAAAAAAAAATTGTTTTCTCCCAGGGACCAGCTCAGTGGAAATATCACAAAGACGTGTGGTTATGGTTGTATTGCCTGTCTTGGCAACACAGCGACAACAGGACAGACAACAATTAACAGACAAATGGCATTACCTTGGTATTAAGGTGTATGGAATTACCGTGCCGACATTAATCAGAATGAACTGGACATAGAAGTAAGTGTGTGTGTGTGTGTGTGTGTGTGTGTGTGTGTGTACACACACGTGCACGCGCCAGTCTTGGGATTTGAACAAAGGGCCTGGCACTGTCTCTGAGATTTTTTTTTTTATGGGTCTGGTGTTGTCCCTGAGCTCTTCAGCCCAAGGTTACTGCTCTCCCCTTGAGCCAAGCTCCACTTCCCATTTTCTTGGGGTTAATTGGAGATAAGAGTCTCAGGTCCTTCTGTGCCCAGTCTGGCTCTGAACCTTGATCCTCAGATCTGAGCCTCCTGAGTAGCTGGGATGACAGGCGTGAGCCACCCCGCCCGGCCGTCTCTGAGATTTTTTTGTTCATGCTCTACCACTTGAGCCACAACTCCACTTTTGAATCTTTGCTGGTTAATTGAAAATAAGAGTCTCACAGGCTTTTATGCCCAAGCTGGTTTTGAACCTTCTGAGTAGCTAAGATTACTGGCATGAGCATTGTGCCCATCTGCAATGCTGTCTTTAAATCCCTGCCTGTCTTTTTGGCAGAGTGAGGGTAGGAGACCTCCTGTCTCCTCTCGCCCCCTTCCTTTCCCTCCCCTCTCCTTTTCCTCCCTTCCCCTCCCCTCCTCAGCCCCTCCCCCAGGGTGCTGCTCCTGTGCCATGGCCTCTCCTGGCGCTGACTGGGGTAAGCTCCTCGGCAGTGATGGTGAGTGGATCTGGGGACTTGGTGAGCCTCTCAGAGCTGGAGGTAGCCACGACCCCACGTAACCCTGCCCTCCCTCCCTTCCTCTTCAACAGGGCCCCCGCCGTGGTGTCTTACTGAGAGCCCCAGGTTCTGGCATCCTTGCAGGGTGGGGCAGCCCTTTGGTTGCTACCTGGTGATGGCGGAGGACCAGGTGTGAGATGGCTGTGCACCTGATCCAGTTCCCTCAGGAATGGGAGCATTTACGCCGTGGAAACGGGCCAGCGCCATAAGTCACAAAGTTACACAGTGGGTGAAAAGCTCCTGGCTGTCCGTGGCTAAAGTGCAGGTGAGCGTGGAGAAGAGCCAGCCACGGGGTGAGGTCAGGGTGCTTCGCCAAACAAACACAAACTTGGGCACGTTTCTAGAAACCGAGTTACTTGCATATCGTGTGCAAACTATGAAAAAGTGGAGAAAATCCCCCAAGAAGAGGAAGGGAAGACCAAGAAGAAACCAGGGGTGGATGGTTGGCAGATGAAGCCAGGCCTGCAAGGAAAGACCCTGTTGCCTGGCACAGGCTCCAGCCTGAGCGAGTTCTCAGCAGCAGCCATTTAACAAGCAATGTGGGCAGCTCGTGGGTTTTTAATACTCGCTGAGGAGCCCCCCCTCGCGGGAGCAGGGAACTCCTGCTGGCCAAGCTTGCTCTCCCTAGGGGAGTCGACATCCCAGAGCTGTTTGCAGTGCTAGCATTGTGTCACGTGTCACCGTGGCTTTGGGTCCAATCCTCTCCCATTTCCTTATCCTCTGTGACTAATAGCGTTACTGGGTTTTGTTTAGCCTTTCATGGTGATAAAAATATATAACTGAAAATATGTGTGTATCTATTGTTCTGCCTTTTTCCCCCCACAATCCTCCCCCCACACCAAACGAACAAACAAAAAACTATAGCACTGATACCACGTGCAGGCTATTTATTCATCCTTACCTGGCAGTATGTCCCCTGTTGTCAGGCGGAGGTGGAGGAGAGGGAATTCCAGGACAGCTTGGGTTCCAGAGAGACACCTTGTATCAAAATGAAAACAAAAACAAAAGCCAACAACAGAGAAAACAAACAAAACACCTTTGTAGGGCTGCTTGGGATGGGGGAAGTCTCCTGTGGACTGACACCTAAAGAAGCAAAGCTTATTCATTTTTCATGGCATCGTTTAGTCGAGCTGTCTTTATACAGAGACATGGAAGATATCCGTGTGTATGTGTCTGTTTAAGTAGAGGAAGAAGGGCATGGAAGGTAACTGAGGAATCCTTTGGCTAGTTGGTGCCTCTGTCTTATTTTTTTTTTTTTTTTTGCCAGTCCTGGGGCTTGAACTCAGAGCCTGAGTGCTGTTCTTGAGCTTTCTCAAGGCTAGAAGCTCTACCACCATTTCTGGCTTTTTCTTTTTTCTTTTTTTGCCAGTCCTGGGCTTGAGCTCAGGGCCTGAGCACTGTCCTTGGACTTTCTCAAGGCTAGAGCTCTACCACTTGAGCCTCAGCACCACTTCTGGGTTTTTTCTATGTATGTGGTACCGAGGAATCGAACCCGGGTCTTCATGCATGCTAGGCAAGCACTTTAACCACTAGGCCAAACTCCCGGCCCATTTCTGGCTTTTTCTATGGATGTGATACTGAGGAATCGAACCCAGGTCTTTGTGCATGCTAGACAAGCATTCTACCATTAGGTCAAACTCCTGGCCCCAGACTCTGTCTTTTCTTTTTTTTTGGTCAGTTGTGGGACTTGGACTCTGGGCCTGGGCACTGTCCCTGAGCTCTTTAGCTCAAGGCTAGCACCCTACCCCTGGAACCACAGCACCACTTCCTGTTTTCTAATGGTTATCTGGAGATAAGAGTCTCACAGTCTTTAGTGCTGGGCTGGCTTTGAACTGTGATCCTCAGATCTCAGCCTCCTGAGTAGCTAGGATGACAGGAGTGAGCCACTGTGCCTGGCAAGGCTCTGTCTTTTTAACTGTGTTTCTTTCCTGTGTTCTCAGGTGCTGAGCGGATGGGACGAAGGGAGAGGAAGCAAAAGGAGGCAGTTTCTCTCTGAGTAACTCCCCAGGGAATGCTTTTCTTTGTCCCCAGAGCCATCTGTGCCCTAACGGGACGGGGGAGGATGCAAATTCCCCCCATACTTGTGCTGGGGCTCCCCACCTCACTGCTCCATGCCAGGCTCACAAGCTCCTGCTTTGCCAAGGTGCAGTTCTGTGTGCCCTTGCCATGTATTCATACCGGTGAGCAGTGCATGGCCCAGGCCACAACCATTGGGCACTGGTTCCCCAACAGCCTCTAGAGAGACTAGACTGGAGCCCCTGCCTGGGGCTCGGTCTCCCCAGGGCCAGAGGTTTGCAGAGCTATGCATAGATTCAGGAAGGACTCCACAGAACCGTCAGGCTCACTGGGCATGACATTCCATGAGGCCAGGCTGGTCCTGACCAGCTCCAGCTGATTGAAGGACAAGACCTTCTGGGATGGACATAAACCTGTAGGTTCCAGGTGAATGGTTCACAGCAATGCTGGGGTCACCTGTGAAACAGGAAAAATACAAGTCACCCTGTGAGAAAAGGAGCCCCACTTTACCTGTACCTCCAGCCCCAATGCCCACATGTCCACTGGGCAGTGAGGAGGGTTCCCCCTCCCTTTCTACCCCATGGTGGCTTTCCGGCTGGACACATTCATGTAGACACATTCATGTAGACACGTCCATGTAGGCTCATTCATGTAGACGCATTCATGTAGTCGCGTTCATGTAGACTCGTTCATGTAGACTAGTTCATGTAGACATATTCATGTAGACACGTCCCTGTAGACTCGTTCATGTAGACTCATCCATGTAGACATGTTCATGTAGATGTGTTCATGTAGACATGTTCATGTAGACATATTCATGTAGACCTGTTCATGTAGACTCGTTCATGTAGACACATTCGTGTAGACATGTCCATGTAGATACATCCATGTAGACAGACACGTTCATGTAGACACATTTGTGTAGACATGTTCATGTAGACAGACACGTCCATGTAGACAGACACGTTCATGTAGATGCATTCATGTAGATGCGTTCATGTAGACAGATTCATGTAGACGCATTCATGTAGACAGGTTCATGTAAATGCATTCATGTAGACAGGTTCATGTAGACGCATTCATGTAGACAGGTTCATGTAGATGCATTCATGTAGACAGGTTCATGTAGACAGACATGTTCATGTAGACACATTCATGTAGACGCATTCATATAGACTCGTTCATGAAGACACATTCATGTAGATGCGTTCATTTAGACACGTTCATGTAGATGTGTTCATGTAGATGTGTTCATGTGGACACATTCATGTAGACATGTCCATGTAGATGTGTCCATGTAGACACGTTCATGTAGACAGACGCGTTCACGTAGATACATTCATGTAAACATGTCCATGTAGATGTGTCCATGTAGACACGTTCATGTAGACAGACACGTTCACGTAGATACATTCATGTAGACATGTTCATGTAGATAGACACGTCCATATAGACACATCCATGTAGACAGACATGTTCATGTAGACGCATTCATGTAGACAGGTTCATGTAGATGCATTCATGTAGACATATTCATGCAGACAGACATGGTCATGTAGACACGTTCATGTAGACTAGTTCATGTAGACTGGTTCATGTAGACGCGTTCATGAAGATGCGTTCGTTTAGACGCGTTCATGTAGATGTGTTCATGTAGATGTGTTCATGTGGACACATTCATGTAGACATGTTCATGTAGATGTGTCCATGTAGACACATTCATGTAGACATGTTCATGTAGACAGACACGTCCATGTAGACATGTCCATGTAAACACATCCATGCAGACAGACATGTTCATGTAGACGCGTTCATGTAGACGTGTTCATGTAGATGCGTTCATGTAGACGCGTTCATGTAGACACGTTCATGTAGATGTGTTCATGTAGACACGTTCATGTAGATGCATTCGTGTAGACATGTTCGGTGTAGATGTGTTTGTGTAGACGCGTTCATGTAGACATGTTCATGTAGACACATTCATGTAGATGTGTTCATGTACACACATTTGTGTAGACGCGTTCGTGTAGACTCGTTCATGTAGACATGTTCATGTAGATACGTTCATGTAGACATGTTCGTGTAGACGCGTTCATGTAGACATGTTCACGTAGACACGTTCATGTAGACACATTCATGTAGATGTGTTCATGTAGACACATTCGTGTAGACGCGTTCATGTAGATGTGTTCGCGTAGACGCGTTTATGTAGATGTGTTCGTGTAGATGCGTTCATGTAGACACGTTCATGAAGACACGTTCATGTATATGTGTTCATGTAGACACATTTGTGTAGATGCATTCGTGTAGACGTGTTTGTGCAGATGTTTTCGTGTAGGCGCGTTCATGTAGACATGCTCATGTAGACACGTTCATGTAGACATGTTCATGTAGATGCGTTCATGTAGACATGTTCAAGTAGAGTGCCTTTTTGGACCCAACTCCCACCTAGGTTCTTGCCCTAAGACAATGCATGATGTCACAGGGCTGCTGGGACCACGGGGGGCTCTGTTTCAGCCATTCCACCTAGAGGGGAGTGGGTCTCCAGAGCTCAGTCCCTGGGTTTGCAGGGGTGCAGGGGTCTTGTGTCTCTACCGGGACCTGGACATGGTCCAGGTCCTTTGCAGCTGTGGTCATGCGAGGGGTGGCTGGAGTTGGCATTTTGTGGCTCAGGACTTCATGCTCCCTGGTATCCCCAATGCCATGCATCCCCCAGTGTTTCCAGAGCCATGTGTGCCTCGGTGTCCCCAAGGCTGTTGTCATCCAGACCTGACACAATGGGTATTCAGTGTTATAGTGGCCATTACATTTTGGTGCGCTCTAAGGTCAGCTCACACCTGTATTCCCAGCTACTCAGGAGGCTGAGATGTGAGGCTCGCAATTGAAAGCCCGCCCGGGCAGAGCCTCTGTGAGATGCTTATCTCCCACTAAGCACACAAGAGCTAAATGTGGAAGTGTGGCTCAAGTGGTAAAATGTTAACCTTGAGCACAGATGCTAAGGGACAGAGCCAGGGCCCTGAGTTCAAGTACTAATACGAGTGTGCATGCACACACACACACACACACACACACACACACACACACAGCCAGCAGCTAAAAGCTGATGTACTGGCAGTGGGGCAGTATGGAGAGTTCACATGCAGCAGGTTGTCCCTCTGTCTGGTCACTTGGGAAGAGTCTCCAGCATTCCTTCTTGACTGCCCAGCCTGCTCTGGCCTCTCTTATCAACTCAGTATGGTTCCCTTATCGTTTCAAACTCCAAGAGACTCCCACTGTCTAGGACAGGATCTTGCTGCCTAACTCGGCAGCCCTGGGGCACAGAGGGGCACCCTGGTCCCTGGCAGGTGTTTCTGACTGTGGCTCCTTCCAGGAGCATTGCAGCCACAGGGGTGCAGCCAAACCCCCGCTGAGAGCCCCAGTCTAAACACACAGCATGGTGGCTGCCAGAGGACAACATCAGAGCCTGGGGCTTGGCACTGCTGTCACCAGGGCGTGGAGGAAGCTGTGCATGGGCCCCTTCCAGGGCCAGTATCACCAGCTCCTGTCACTCACTCCTGACTCACCTGGCTCCAGCTCCAGGTATTTAGACCTGGGTTCCAGTGTTTCTGGCTTCCTAAGGGACAGCAGAGTATCACTGTCTCTTTGTCTCTTGGTGAGTCACTGGGCAGGGGAATTAAGGAGAAAGGGAGACTAAGGTCACTGTGGTGGCAGGAGAGAACAGGGAGTTGAGAACAGTCATTCTCGTGGCCTCGTGAGCTTGGAGTCGACCTCTCCTGCATGGATGCGGGAAGCCCCCACTTTCCCTCTGACCTGTCTATCAGTCTGTGTGGCCTCAAGGTCACCATCCTCTGCCTGGCTCGAGGTGACATCTTGGCCCTGAGGTGATGCCTCTGGAGTGCCGTGGCCCCTTTCCTCTCTTGTACGACTCCTTGGAAATCCATCACTCTGGCTTTATGACCTCTCATGAAAAGGGCCACCCAGCTTCTCACAGAGCTGTTAGCCCCCTCTGGGGACAGCCAAGCAACACAGCCCCCTTCCTGCTTGTCTTCTCAGCAATAAGAGCCATGGTAGGCAGACTACGTATGTTCAGGCAACAGGAAGGAAGCCTGCTGTGAGCAGAAGCTTCTTGGCTGAGCTCGCCCTTTGCTGCGCCTGGTCCCAAAGCTGCAGAAGGGACAAATACAACAAGTTTGTGACTGTCCTTCTGTCACAGCCACAGCGGGAGCAGAAGGAGGAGGAAAGGAAGGAGGGAGGGATGAAGAGTAGAGAGAGAGAAACCCTAGACTCAGCCCCCCGGGACCCACTCCTGCTGCCCCTAGAAAAGCTGGGTGACCCAGAACCAGTCTCTGCTCAGGAAATCTGCAAATGTGGTGCCAAGACCTGGCTGCCAGCCCACCCAGGGCAGAGACAACATGGCACAGGATGGGCCAGGTCCCTGCCACCTGTGGGTCTATGTGCCAGAGAAACTGGGTTTTCAGAAGCTGTCATTCTAATTTTATTTTTCTAAGGTAAGTGAATTTACATGAAGGAACAAACTGAGTTTTGCAGTTGGAGCTTTATAGAAATATGAAAAATGACCGGGTGCCAGTGGCTCATCCCTGTAATCCTAGCTACTTGGGAGACAGATCTGAGGATGGAGGTTCAAAGCCACCCTGGGCAGGCACAACCAAGAGAGTCTTAGCTCCAATTAAGCATCCCCCCCAAAAAAAAAGGCAGAAGTGAATTTGTAGCAGAGCATCAGCCTTGAGGAGAAAAAATAAAGCTAAAGGACATCACCCAGGTGGAGTTCAAGCTCTAGCAAGGCTGTACATGTGTGTAAGCATGCACACACACACACACACACACACACACACACACACACACACATACAGAAAAGAAAGATAAGCAGTCAGTATGCAAGCACTGCTTCATGAGGAAAGGCAACAGTGCGTCCCATTTGGACATGGTGGGACAGGTATGTGCCTGGTGTCACAGTGGATGGGTGCCCTCCCATGCTGGTGAGCTCTTGCCCCCACTGATTACCCCAGGGCCTGGACCCACAGCCCCCCTGGGCCCGCTCTGGGTCTCGGGTGTGGAGCTGCTTCCCATGTTAGGAGCTGCTAGGAACCCTGGGAGTCCAGCAGGGGTGCTCATGTGATCCCAGCTAACCACACCCAAAGTGTGGCCCACTATAATGGTGTAGGACGTGAAGCCACCCTCGCCATGACTGAAACAAGACATGTTGGGGAGAGTTTTGTTGGGGCAGAGAGAAGAGAAATGGGCAAGGGGAGTTTAGATGGAGGAAAATTTCATTGGCCTATAATATTCTTTGTTAGCACATGTACCCTCTTAAAGTCCACTGTTTGCCTCCTCTCAACACTGGCCAAGACCAGCTTCTTTCCAGCCCCACCATGGACCACAACAGCCTGGGCACAGCAGGGTATACGCAGGCATGTCAGCATTATGGACCTTCTCTTAGAACCCTGAGCCCGCTCCATCTGCGCAGACACAGTATCGATCTGGTCCCGCTGTCCAGCACGGGCCATGGGTCCTCATCTTAAATGGGTGGTGAGGTACACAAAGGACTGCTGCGGTGGAATTGTAGTTAAGGTTTTAGTCCTTGAGTGTATGAAAGCAAGTGGCTCCAGGCTGTAAATGGAGATGGAAATATTTGAAGTAGGAACAATTATTTGGCAGAGACTTGGGGGGGATCTGTAGTGAAAAAGAACTATGAAAACTCACCTTTATTCCTCAGAGTTCTCAGTGACTCCCTCTTCTGGGTATCTGGACTGGGTAGGTAATTTGAACCAACAATCCCAATAAAAACAAGAATACGGCTGGATAAAAGGTCTTTTAAGTCTGCTGAATGGAATTTGAGCCCCAGCAAGATGGCAAAACCACATGGATCCGGGAAAAGCCTAAAGAAATCCGGCCAGCTCTGAGCGCTGCCTTTCCTGTTAGAGTAAGATGGACAGGCATCACTGAAGGGCTGTGTTGTAAGGCAGCAGGTCAAGGGCAGGTTCCAGGGCCTGCCAAGGGCGGAGGCTTCATAATTCCTTAAAGCTTTGAATTTGGAGGTCACACCTGGGGAACAAAAAGTAAGCCAGTCCTTGTGGGCATGACAGCTCAGCCTTTCCTCACTGGGCGACCCTAAAACACCCACCCCTGAAAGTGTATGAAGGTGACCCCTGGCTGATGGTGCCTGCAGGCAACTGGCTGAGTTATAAAGAAACCAACCATCTCTGGACATAGCCAGCATCTCCCGGGCCTCCTTGTAAACATGTTCTCCTATGCGGTGTCTAGCACACAGCAAGACAACCCGAAGCACAAGGAGACATGGCCACTGAGCGAGAACCAGCAAGCAACAGCAGACAACAGCAGTCCTGGTGCTTTGGATAAATGACTGGACATAGTCTCCAAAGCAATTATGCCTGTGTTGTTCAAGGATCTAACAGTGAAGCCTGAACGTTTCAATGGAGTGCTTCTCTCTCTGCGGCTCCAGCCCCCAGGTTTGTCTCACTTAGCTGGCCTCACTCTTCTGGATTGTCCTGATCACTCTCCATAGAGAGGTCTTATGATGGAAGTCTTAGGAGTGGAGAGGTCAGGCCCACAAGCCCAGCCTTGAGGGATCCGTCCTGTGCACGTTGCCACCCATGATACCAGCAGTTCTGGAATTCACATCGTGGCTCACCCTGGCCACCACTGTTTGCTCTGCTCAGACCATAAAAAAGTGAGCTTCCCCCACAAGTCTCCAGAAGGAACACTTTGAACTCGCCCCACCTTTCAGAACCTCATAAATCAACCCGGAACCTACGGGTCTTCCTCAAGTGCCTGCCCAAGCCATCCTGGGGTACCTAGAACATTCCAGAGAGGCTGGTCCCCTCCAGCCCTCCTTCTAGTTGCTGGTTGCTGCCCATCCCTATAGGACCTGACCACCCTCTCCACGCCTCCTCCTGCCCCTAACAAGGAAGCAGTGACACCCTCCTTGTCTCTTCTCTCCCCCTCCTTCCTCCCAGAGACAGCCACCCTTGGTGCATTTTCTCTCTTGCATAGTCCCTCATTGGGCCTTCCTGGGTCTTCTGCATTTTGGTGCCAGCTTGTCTGCAATGCACTGTTTGTATTTGAAATCCAGACCTACTGCTACCAAAGATTAGACCAGCGAGCTGAAGGAGGGCTTGCTCCTGAAGCTTTGCCCAAGCCAAAGTACACCAAGCGAGAAGGATGAGGCAAATGCAAAACTCTAGGTGCACAGAACTCACGGTGCGCAAAGCTTAGGGCAAAGCCTTGGGTGCGGACAAAGCCCGGGGTGAGGCCTGACTCCACGGGTGACTGCATGCAGCCCCTTCTGGCAGGATAACTACCCAGAGCCTCGGGGCTGTCCCCCTTTGAGCCCCAGGAAGTTGAGGATGAGCCGCAGGGAGAGGTGAGGGTGTCCCTGACCTCTCACGGTGCCATCCTTGCCAGCTGCTGATGCTGGGCATAAGGAAGTAGCTCTCCGCAAGGCGGAAGCAGACAGTGGCCCAGGCAGAGTGTTCTTCCTCCATGAAAGACTTCAGCACAGAACTGAGCTCAGGCCCCCGAGAGGACCTATCATGTGCGCACGTCCATGCGCAAGGTCAGCTTGGGCCCAGTGTGTGCCCAGAGGAGACAGGGGACAGGCTAAGCGCCTCTTAAAGCCAGACTCTCTCCCTCTTTGGAGTTTCTGTGCTTTGTGGTCCTTTTATGCCAGGCTGCTTCTCTGGGGGCTAGGAACCAAGGCAGGCACCATCCAGAGATGATTGCATATGGAGCAAAAACCCCACCCAGGGCCCTCCTGGGCCCTCCCAGGTTATTATTACTATTCTTATTGTTGTTCAGCGATCCTGGTGTCTTGAACTCAGTGTCTGGTTGTTGGTTTGGCAGATTCTCTGCCACTCTCCAGCTTTTTTTTTTAAATTGGTTTTCTCATTTATGCCTAGGTGGGCCTGGATCACAACCCTCCTGTTTTTACTTTCTGTGTGGCTGGATGCCAGGCATCCACTACCTCACTCACTCAGGTTTTACTGGTTGAGATGGGCTCTTGTACATTTTTTTTCCTTTTTTTATTAGAGAATTTATTAACGTTGATTTTTACATCATATTTTAAATGACAAGTTTAACAAACAAGTGTTCAAGGAGGGAATCTCTATTTACAATCACTGGGATTTAGTATTTAGAACTTAATCATCTTGTACATTTTTTTAAAACCATCATCTTCACCACTTCTGCTTCTCAGGTAACTAGGGTTACAAGAACTAGCCCTCCTGTCTGGCTCCTCTTGGCTTTGGGAGCATCTGTAGCCTGAGGAAGCCAGCTGCTTTAGGGATCAGAATGGGGCTAAATGGATAATACAAATTTGTGCTCAAGTATGGAAGGCTGATAAGGAGTGTACTAAATTAGACCTCATGAGAGGATTGCACGGAACCTGGCTGTAAAAGGGACATCCAGGCAATGCACGGCCAGGTTGCTGTTTCATTTTCACCTTTTGTTTAGTTGTGATAGAGAATAGGTGGAATCCAGCTGCCAACCCTGCCTCCCCACTACAGGAGGCAGAGCGCGTTGCCTCTGCTTGCACGGTGAAACCCCCATGACTTCCCCCTTGCTACTGGCTCCTGCCCCTGCACATCCAGCACTGTTCCTGTCTGCAGAAAGAACTTTGAAGGGTCTGTTGCCCTTTGGCCATTGGATTAGGGTCTGGGATCAGAGGACCCGAGGGAGGTGAATTGCTGGGCTACTGACAGGCTCACTCAGCCACAGCCAGATCTAATTTACGAAGGGTTTTAGCTCATGGTTGGGACTCTGCCTTGTGACATTGTTGGCCTTTGGACAACATATCTAATCTCTGTAAGCTGCAATTTCCGCATCTATAAAATGAGATAGGGTGTGTCTCCTCTGGGTGCTCTTCTATAAAGCCAGTGCAATCAAGCTATAAAGCACGTAGTATACTAGCTACTCAACCCACGACCCGTGACCCACGACCCACAACCCACGATCCACATCTGGCTCAAGTGGTAGAATGCTGGCCTTGAGCAAAAGAAGCTCAGGAACAGTGCTGAGGTCCTGAGGACTACCATGGAAGAGGAGAAGGAGGAAGAGGAGGAGAAGGAGGAAGAGCAGCAGAAGGAGGAGGAGGAGGAGGGTGGGGAGGAAGGGGAGGGGGAAAAGGAAGAAGAAGAGAAAAAAATGTAAAAGAAGTGTCAGGAGCACAGGTAGTTACAGGGAATGGGCAATAGGTGATGGTTAAGGCCAGTTTGGGGGCCTAGGAAATCCAGGCCACCCTGTTTGAGCTCCCAGAGAGGACAAGTCACAGAGGAGGCAGGCTGGACAAGAGGGGACAGAAGGGGGAGGGCCAGGGAGGAAGCATGAGGGGCTATAGGTCTTCAGAAGCTATTTGAGGAGGAAAAAATTCTTAAGCTCTTAGCAACAAGGAAGCTACCAGGTCTCAGAGTCCAACACTTTGTTCTGGCCTCGAGGAAGAAGTGAATCAGGGACCCTACTGGTCACCCCCAGAAACCAAACATTTCCTTAAACGGCTGTGGAGAAATCTGGGCGGCGTCTCAGGGGAGGCTGCCCTGCCAGTCTCCTTCCATCTTGTCCCCACAATCTAAGGTCCAGTAAGAAACAGGGAGGCAAAGGTGACGGGGTGAGGAAAACTCACTAAGTAGACACTCAGACCACCCCCCGGGCTGTGTATAAGCAGTGATTATGGTAAGAGCTGGTGTTGTTTATTCTGTGGGTACAACTGGCAAGCGCTCCCTAAGGCTCTAGTGGAAAATGATCTCAGCCCTGGTGAGCACTGGAATCCTGGGAGATTTAAAAGAGCAGGTGCCTGAGCCTGGGTGACACCTGAGCTCTGGGAACACTGGAGCATCTCCCGGCGGGCAGATGTAATGGGTGCCTAAGCTGGAAGACCACTGACTTCATGGTTCTTTCACAAACGCTGTGTGGGCCCTGCCTGGTGGCATACACCTATAATCCTAGCATATACCTCTAATTCCCAGGATCAGGAACTCCAGACCCGTCGGGACCAGATAGTGAGACCCTATATCAAAACAAAAACCAAAGCATCCCCAAACCAAGCCAAAACAAAGGCCTTGTGTGACCGGCATCTTAGTCCTTTGGGGTCTATGGCTTTTTGCTTTCAGCCTTCATCCTTTGGTTGCTGACAGAGTTCTGGGTTGGCAGTCGCTTTCCTCTGCCTCCTGAAGGTTTCCCTCCTCACCCCCACTCCTCTTGGTTACTTTCCAGTCACTGTTGTGGAGCGGTCCTTTTTTTCTCTAGGATATGTCAATCCTATGATGGATTTATGGATCTATGTGTCTTACTTGTTCCTTAGTGTTATTCTTCCATTTGAAAAATGATGTCTTCGTTCAGTTTTGGAAAACTTTTGAATCCTTGCCCCGGCCTCTATTTCTGGAGCTCCAGTGATGTGTGTGTTGGAATATGACTTACTTTTTTCTCTGTAATATTTAAGACTCTTTCGTCTTTCACTGCTTAAATCTCTCTAATAATGCTAGCCAGTAGTTATGGTAGTTAATTTTTTAACCCCAGTTTGAGGGTTTGAACTCAAATCCTGTCCTTGGGCTTTCTCAAGGTTAGCGCTCTATCACTTGAACCACAGCATCACTTCTGGCTTTTTTTGTGTGTGTGTGCAGTACTGAGGAATCGAACCCAAGGCTTTGTGCATGCTAGACAAACATTGTACCACTAGGCCACACTCTCAGCCCAGTTAATTGTTGATAAGAGGCTGGAGAGTCATCTGGGATCTTGGTACAGTCTTCCCTTTCACAAGTTTTCTCTTTAACTGTGCTAAGTTTGTACTGTTTTCTAGGTCTTTTCTTTCAATCCAGTGTTCAGTTCCCAGGATCCTTCATTGTCTTTCTCTGACTCCCCTTTTGAGTTCTGCCTGCTTGAATTGCTTCAAAGCAACCTGCACTTATGTCTTTGTCTGCCTCTTTGGGGGCCACAAGAGTTAATGAGTTCCTAGGTATTTGCTCTGTTGTTTAGATTTCCTCAGGAACATTCTTCACTTTGTTCATAATAAATATTTTCAAGGTATTATTTTCCACCTGAGCCTTGCAATGTTGATTTTCAAGAGGCTGTTGCTTAGTTTTCTCTGCAATCCTTTCTCACCACACCTCCACCTCATTCCCTGCCTCCAAGGTCCACAAAGAAAGTCATTTTTTACAAAACGATCTAGCCTTTGATGCACAGAAACAAGGATGTTTATTGTGCAAGTCAAACCACATCTGTCTGGTCCACTATTTAGCCATGTGAGTAGGTATGAGTATAAGCACACATGGACATGTGTCCATATATGAGCATGTGTGTGCATGCGTGCATATGTGTGCAAAGGGGAGCTTGTGTGTGTCCAAACTTCAGGAGTTTGGTGTGTCAGGTCTGAACACTCCTTCTTTCTTTTTTTTTGACAGTCCTGGGCCTTGAGCTCAGGGCCTGAGCACCCTCCTTGGGCTTTCTCAAGGGTAGAACTCCAGCACTTGAGCCACCGCACCACTTCCGGCTTTTTCTATGTATGTGGTACTGAGGAATCGAATCTGGGTCTTCATGCATGCTAGGCAAGCACTCTACCACTAGACCAAACTCCAGGCCCGAGGTCTGAATACTCCTATTCAGCAGATAGAAAGCTGTGGTGAAGCCAGAGGGAGCAGGCTAATGACAGTCTCAGCGGGACGGCACCTCCGCCTGTCCTCAGCCATCTTTCAGGGTGCACACACCTGAGCTGCAGATTGAAATAGAAGAATTGGGTTTGGGGAGAGAAGAAAGCACAGTGAACAAGCCTGTGGTGTCACAAGTGTGTTCCTGAAGATCTGACAAGGATTGCTCATGGATACCTGGCAGGTGTGCTGACCTCCTGCTGACTTGATCCTGGCTGCCAAGATGGCCGTGAAGGAGCTGCATGAGGGAATGGCTCAGGACAAAGGAGACAGCTGGACCCCAAGCTTTCATCCTGCTTTCAGTTGATTTGTGGTCTCAAGCAAGGAATCAGCCAAAGCGGCTTTTCAGCACCTGTTACAGAGCTGCAGGGGAGCAGAGATGGTGGCTCACACCTGGAATCCCAGTTACTTGGGAGGTCGAAATCGGGAAGATCAGAGTTTGAGTCCAATCATGATTTCACAGCAAGCAACAAGCTGAGCCCCGTGACAAACCCCAGTTCTCTGAGCTAGGAGGGGGCCTGTAGACAGGATGACGGGCCAGTTCTGGGCCTGAGGGCCCATCTCAAAGAGACCTAAAGCACAAATATGGTCTGAGGGGGGGTTGGTGTGTGAGAGCTAGAGCTAGGGCCTTTTCTGTAGTCAGCGGAGGCCCTCACTTCAAACTTGATGCTGGGAAAAAAAAATAAGAAGCCTCAGGAAGCACTCTCCTTGGGCCCAGGGGTTCGTAGGCTCTGCGGGCGGGGCGTGTCCTGTCTAACTGGAAAAACCCGAGCTTCCAGGCTCTGGGTGAGTGGTAACAGGAAGAGGAAAATGGCCCTGGATGCAGGTAGTGAGAAATGAAGCCTGACCATCACCAAGCCAAGCGAACCTTGGACAGCCTGGGCGGGGGGGGGGGGCCTTGCAGGCCCAGCCAGGGTGGGTAGGAACTCACCCTCCCCCTGTCCCCCAGCTCTGCCTGACTTTCTCTAGTGGCTTCCAGTCCACAGCTGAGCTCCCTTGGTAGATGTGGCTGGCGATTCTCTCCAGCCACCTCACACCTGACTGGCATCTCCTTGGGGGGACTTAGCAATGAAACCAGAGTTTTAGTGCAAAAAGCACAGCCACCAGGTCCTCTACGCCAATAAAAGAGACATTGTTGAGCAACAGGGAAACATGTGCTCAAACATGGTTGTGTCGGAGTGACCCCAAGACTGTCTTGGGGTACTGACGTAACTTTTAGGCTGAAGCAGGAGGAAGCTGGGGGCGGGTGAGGGGTATGAAGTGGATTCGGTTGAGGAGGATGAGACCCAACTTGTTTGTCAGGGGAGGGTGGTTTCGGTCCCCACCACCACCATGTTTACTCACTGATCCTGTGCTTCCTGCAGACCCAAGGTGACTGCGGGGAAGAGAGGCTCAGAAAGGTTAAATGGCCCAGTGCAGTGAGGACCGTGTGCAGAGATAAGCTTGGAAATGTTGGGACCTGATCCCCGAGTGTGTCCGTGAATGTGGCAGATGGATGTCGGGAGCCCACGCAGCCTGCAGCACCCACACAACGAAGGGGCCACGGCAGTGGGGGAGTGGCTTGTGAAGTGTGGTACAGACTTACCCACCCAGCGTGGAGAAGACACAGAGGAACGAATGGACCTGGGAAAAAGGATAGTGAGTGAAGGAAGTCTGGCCCAGAGAGACAAAGGGCAGGTGTTTTCTTCATCTGAGGAAGGTCGGGAGGGGCACTCCGGGGGGTCCCGAAAACAAAGGCCAGGGGTTCAACCCCAGGTGAGCAGCTGTGTTTGGCCTACCCTAGCAAATCTGGGGACACTTGCTAAGAAGAACAAACAGTGAGAGATAAGCGGGTCTGGTGTGAACTGCTGGGGACAATCCTGGGATGGCTTTGGTGGCCTGAGCATCTTCTCCCATGGCCCTTCCTCTGCTTTGCATGGAATGACAAGAATGGGCCAGGTACCCTGTCCACACTCACGTCCTGTCCTACAGTGGTGCACACTAAGTTCTGAACTACCTCCTGTGTCCTGACACAGTGCACCAGGCGCCCCCATGTCCCCAGCCCAGTCCCCTCTCCCTCTGCCTCTACCCTGCCCCCTCCCCATGTCCCGGCCCAGCCCCTTCTGCCTCTGCCCCTACCCTGCCCCCGTATGTCTCCAGCCCAGCCCCCTCTGCCTCTGCCTCTACCCCATCCCCCACCCTATGTCCCCAGCCCAACCCCTTCTGCCTCTACCCTGCTCCTCCAGCTCACTCTCTTTTCTTTTTGGTGCTGGTCCTGGGGCTTAAATGCAGTGCCAGAGCTTTTGCTGAAGGCTAGCTCTGCACAGCTTGCCCATGGCTCCACACCTGCTTTTTTGGTGGTTAACTGGAGATAAGAACCTCATGGACTTCCTCAGATCTCGGCCTCCCGAGTAGCTAGCATTACAGGAACCACCAGTACCTGGCCCCCAGCTTGTTCTTTTTTTGGCCAGTCTTAGAGCTTGAACTCAGGGCCTGAGCACTGTCCTTGGGCTTTCTCACAGCTAGCACTCTACCACTTGAGCCACAGCACCATTTCTAGCTTTTTTCTATGTATGTGGTACCAAGGAATCGAGCCCAGGTCTTCACGAATGCTAGGCAAGCACTCTACCACTAGGCCAAACTCCCAGTCCCCCCAGCTTGTTCTTAACAGAGAAGTTTGTTTGTTTTAGTTTAACAAAAGCCAGTGGAGCCCAGTGGCTCATGTCTATAATCCTAGCTCAGGAGGCTGAGATCTGAGGATCTTGATTTGCAGCCATTTGGGGCAGAACATTCTATGGGACTCTGGTCTCCAATTTACCACCAAAAAGCCAAAAGTAGCCAGGTACTGTGGCTCATGCCTGTAATTCTAGCTACACAGGAGGCTGAGGATTGTGGTTCAAAACCAGCCCAGGTACTAAAGTTCATGAGACTCTTATCTGCAATTAATCACCAGAAAACTGGAAGTGGCCTTGTGTCTCAAGAGGTTAGGAGGTAGCCTTGAGCTGAAGAACTGAGGGACAATGCCCAGGCCTAGAGTTCTGAGGAGCGTAGAAAATATCTATATATTTTCTATAAACCTATGATTAGCCATTGTATTTTTATACTTGTATTCATTTGTATCTTTATACTTGTACAAGGTCGGACTTGCGAGGGCCAGGGAACTAGGCACAAGCCTGTTAGCCTGTCCGCAGGTTTTCTCCACGGATCACATATTGGGTCTGTCCCTTCACCCATTAGCCAATCAGTTCAACACGACAGCTCGCTAACCCGACCAATGAGTAGTCACCACCCTCCTCCCGTCTTGTATTGAGCCAATCATTTAATGGAATGATTACTGGGACCTGCCTCCTACCAAAGAATGTATTAAAGGTGCTGTAATTTTATGCACATGGCCTCTGGTCTGCACTCGACTATCAGTGCACAGACTGGAGCTCGTCAATAAACGACTCATTGCAGTTTGCATTGATCTTCGGTCTCTGGTGATCCTTCCGGGGGCTTCAAGTTTCTGGGCATTATAGTTCAAGTCCCATGACCGGAAAAAAAAAAAAGCCAAAAGTGAAGCTGTGTCTCAAGTGGTAGAGCATAGCCTTGAGCAAAAAACAAAAAACAAACAAACAAACAAAAAATCAGGGATAGTGCCCAGGTCCTGAGTTCAAGATCCAACATCAGGCTGTACACACACACAGCCCATTCTCTCATTTCTGCTCTTTAGCCACATTTTAAATCAAAGAACAATTAAGATATCAAACTCGGATCCAGGCTTGAAGCTTGGTAGTTCCTTCCTATGAGCCCAGCTACTCCAAAAGCAGAAATCGGGAGGGTTGTGACTTCAGGCCAGCCCTAGCAGAACATTTGGGAGGCCTCAGGCTGGGTATGGCACATATTTGTCCACCAAGCTAGGGGATGTGAAAATGAAAGTCACAAAAGATAAAAAATACTGGAGGCATAGCTGTAGTGCTAAAGCACCAGTGTAGAGAGCATACGTTCTGAGTTCAAACCCCAGTATTAATAAAGCCCTCTGAGCAGGAAGACCTCAGATTTGGGGCTGGGCTGAGCTCTATCAAGACCCTGCCAAACCAGCTGGGTGAGTATGGAGTATAGACAGATAACCTCACCAGGGGGTTATCCCAACTTTCATATAAATTCAATAAATCTTTCACAAAGACATGTTATATTCTCTGCTAGAAAACTGTCCTGTGAAAACATCTCCCATGATGACAGGTGTGAGAGGCACCCCCACATTATGCCAGAATTTGTTGTTTCTTGGAACAGGCACCTTACCCCTGGTTCGATCTGTAGCTTGTAAATCTTCCCCTTGTTGCACTAGCTAACTCTGTTCCATAATCTAGACACAGCTGCTGTTCCGAGTGTATGGGGTCTTCTCAGGGAAGCTAAGCAATTTACCTAGGGGAGCACAGGAGTCGAGGGGAGGCTGCTAGCCCCTATAACTTACCTGGAGACAGGTGGGCATCCTCGTCCCTCCCCATGCCCTGAGCCCAGCGCCTGCCCCACTGGGACTCCTCGCTCCCCACCAGCGACAGCCAGGAGAGGACAGCTCTTGCCGCTTGACACACCTGCTGTCTCCTCAGAGGACAAGCTAGTTCTCCCCGAGCCTCACTCAGTCTACAGAAGTCTCAAAGTTCCTGATGGAGGGTCTGAGACATGAATTCTCACCAGGCCATTTCCCTCAGGGATCATGTGTGGGTTGGGACACTCAGGTAATGAGGAAGTGGCTCGTGTTTCTTCTTTAGAGCAGAAATCTTTGCTGCTCGATAGTTTAAAGACTCAATAGGGAACAAAACCAGTGCTGCTTCCTTACTCCATTAGAGTAATGATAATAGTATGTAACTATGACCACACACTTACATTAATGGGTCTATGATTGTTTATTAATTGAGGGGAGAAGGCAGGGTGGCCCTTGAGCCCCCCCCCCCCACCAAGCACTGGAATCTGGGCCCTTCGGCTTGAGGGGCAATGAGAGCTGGGAAGCAGCAAGGCTAGGACTGAGCTGAGAGGCTCAGTCTGGGGGCGCACAACGCAGAGGGATGGCCTGTGTCTCCATCCCCTTCCTGTTACTGAGACCACATGCCTGCGGCTGGCCGATGCACAAGCCATGCATATTCTTGTGGTTGCCTGGTTGCAGAGCTTCTGAGGTGGGGTGGTTGAGAATCAGGTGTGGCCATGCCATGGCTGGGGACTGCACGCCACAACCTCCACCACAGCCACTCTGGCTACCTGGCCACAGAGGGCCAGGGAGGCTCAAAGAGCTGGCACTCTCCAGACCCTAGACCACCTGGCTCACTCCTTCCTGCCTGTGGCAGAGGACAGGGGTCACAGGTGGTAATCCTGCTAGTTCAAATCTCTACTGGAGAAAACAAGCTTCCATGCAAACAGGAGGCCTGTTTAACCAGAGGATTCCATTCCTTTAGGGGAGGGTTTGCCACAGGGCCTGTCCCCTCTAAGAGATTTCCCCAGCCAGGCCCCCAAGTCTTTCCTTGTCCCTATGCAGAGAGCTTTCTGACCAGGACACTGGCAGTCAGATGCAATCCACAGAAGGCCCTCAGTGCCAGACAGGGATAGCCTGTGTCCCTAAGACCTGCCCAGGAAAGCCTGTGCCCTCTGCTCTGCAAGTCCACCCAGGGGTGCAGAAAAGTGTGAGGTGCAGTCTGATACACCAAATACTGGTGGTGGTGGTGGTGGTGGTGGTGTGTGTGTGTGTAAGGGTGGGGATGGAGGTGGCAAGGCTGGTGACAGGCAGAGGGTTCCCCAGGAGGAATTCCCAGGACGGGGACAGAGGTGACTCGCCCCTTCCCACCCCTCCCCTTCCCTCTTTAGCTGTGTGCTGAAGGCTGGATCACCACTCAGCCTCTCCTACTGAGAAAAGGGCTAGGGGGCTCAGGAGGATGGGGGCTCAACCTGAAGGGACCTAGAGGGTTCCATCTACAGCTCTGGGGCCAGGGCTCCATCTCCCACCCACGCAGTCCCCCACGGACTGCCCCTGTTCCTGTTGGAAAAGGTCAACAGACCCATCTACCAGCGAGGTCATGTACTCTGCTGTGTGGCAACCGGCACCATTAATGCTCAATAAAATGTCATGGCTGCCTATCCAGTAAATAGGCTGAGCCTTAGAGACCAGCCTTAGAATTTACTTAGACTACAGAGAAAACAATAAATATTTTTTAAAGCGCTTTTCCTTATTTGAACAACTGGGATCTGAATTCATGTGAAGAAGTATTGCCGGAAGTATGGTGGCGGCTGTCTTCTTTACTTTCCCAGCAGCGGTGCAGAGATGGGAGATTTTATCTGTGCTTTGGGCACAGGGCTGAGGGCCCTCAGGAGACCCGGGATTTCCTGGGCATCTTCAGAGAAGACCATGTACTGAGCCCAGCTCCCCACTGATGCCAGCAGCGCGAGGAGGGAATTCTCTGTCTCCACCTGCTCTTCTCATAGCCCACAACCACAGGAATCTGAGCCGGTGGCTCAGCCCTGTAATCCTAGCTACCCAAAAGGCTGAGATCTGAGGATTGCTGTTTGAAGCCAGACTGGACAGATAAATTCCAGAGACTCTGACCTCCAACTAGCTAGTTAAAATCAGAAGTGGAGCTGTGGCTCAAGTGGTAGAGCACCAACCTTAAGAGGAAAAGTTAAGGGACAGTGCTTAGGCCCTGAGTTCATGCCCCAGGACTGGCATACACACACACACACACACACACACACACACACTCACACACACACACACACACACCTTTCAGGTGTCAGGCCATCTAGCTGGCCTATTGCTGGGAACAGGTTCCCGTGGTCTATCATTCATAGATTACAATATTGTTTTGTCTTCATTGCACCACAACTACTTTGCTGGCACACTTTCCTGGCTTTTTCACTGGCATCTGTGTCAACAGAAGGAATGCAGGCTTTACTTCAACTTGGTTTGATTAGGTAGCTCATGAAAGCCCTCAGGAACTGGGCTGCTTGTCAAGATTCTGCTATGATTTCTAATGGGAGTGCCATCGTGTGTGTGTGTGTGTGTGTGTGTGTGTGTGTGTGTGCGCACAGCATGCCAGTCCTAGGGCTTGAACTCATGCACTGGGTATGCTCCCTTTGCTTTTCTACTCAAGGCTGGTACTCTGCCTTTTGAATCACAGCTCCAAGCTGTCTTTTTGGTGGGGATGGAAGTCTCACAGACTCTTGCCTGGTCTGGCTTTAATGGCGATCCTCAGATCCCATGGAAAAGAACTTTGGTAACCAAGCCAGCCAGCCTTCTCTCCCAGCTACCAGGCATCATGCATCGGCTCCAGAGCAGAGCAGCCGTGGTGACAGCTCAGTAATGTGGCTTCTATTTGCCGACTCTAGGCACTTCAACTGCCAGCACTAGAGGCCAGTGTGGAGAGGCTGCCATGGTGGCAGCCTCAGGGTGTCTGCCAGCGGCTTTGTGACAGGTTGGTTATATTGGTCCGTTCCATGGTGGGCAGGCAGCATTTGCTCTTAGAATAGACAGTGCTTGTGTAGGAACTGCCCTTGGGCTTCCAGGACACCCCACCCCCGACCCTGCCCCATGTCACTCCACACACCATGGCTTCCAACTGGGAACACTTCACAGCCAAGGAGTGAGGGAAGGGGCTGGTGTGGAGGTCCTGGTCCTGTTGCATTCTCCACCTGGTTTGATCGGCTGGGGCAGGCTTCCCCAGGCCGCTGCAAGTCTCTGAATTGGGGCCCAGTCTACAGATGGGGCTGTTTCTCCAGAGTCAGGCCCTCCAGTTCCAGGAATCAAAGGATTGGAGTGGAAGTGGCCCTGATCATCAGGACACCTAGACACACACACACACACACACACACACACACACACACACACACGATCACAGGACCCTAGGCCGTGCTGTCCAGAGGACTGTGTTCCACAGGGAGGATGCTGCCCCCAGGAGACACAAGGCTTCTGTGAAATCCACACTGGCCACGTGGGGCTCCTCATACCTCTGGCCCAACAAGCAGAGAAGGGCAGGACAGTGCTGGCTGGACCACCAAGGAGAAGCCAGGACCACTGCTCCAACATGGAGGTGAGGCAGGGGAAGAGCTCACAGCAGCAGGGCTGCAGGCATCTCCTAGTTTCACGAGGCTGGGGATTGTGGCCCATGGAAATCCTTTAGGATCCAGGCACACCCGCCAATGGTCCCTTCAGGAAGGAAGGTGCGTGACCCACAGATTATCAACACTGCTCCACACCCGAGGCGCTGGCTGAAGGCAGAGTGGTGCAGGGGAAGGGTGAGAAGTGCCATGCAGCCAGGCCCAGGAAGCACCACAGAGGCATCCCTGCCTGGTTGCCTTCTGAAAACACTTCTTAGTACAGATACGTGCCTGCCTGCCTGCCTGCCTGCCTATCTATCTGTCTGTCTGTCTGTCTGTCTGTCTATCTATCTAATCTAGCTATCTAATCTAGCTATTTATTCACTTACCTTGTAACAAAAGATGTACTAGCTGAGTGCTGGTAGCTCCCTCCTGTTAATTCTAATTACTCAGGAGACCAAGATCCAGAAGACCAAGCCAGCCTGGGCAGAAAAGTCCAAGAGATTCCATCTGTAAACTAACTAGTAAAAAGCTGTGCTTGAAACATGGCTCAAGCAGTAGAGTGCCACCCCAGCAGCCAAGTGAGCACAAAGCCCTGAGTTCAAATCCCAGTATCACAGAAAAAGATAAGCAGACATTCTACCAGTGTATTAAGTATTATTCATTGCTCATCATGGTATTTGTTATGAATTAGCAAAGCAAAACAGACATATCACTCTAGGCCAACCTCTCTTCTGGAGAAGGGGCTAGTACATTTTGGAGTACATGTATTTGTCCTGAGTTTGGCAGAATTAGAACTTTGTTCTCTATCATTGTTGGATCAGCTTGAGTATCAAGTTGACAAGAATGGAATAACTCTGTGTGTGTGTGTGTGTGTGTGTGTGTGTGTGTGTGTGTGTGCGTGTGTGTGTGTGTGTGTTGATTCTGAAGTTTGAATTCACGGACTGGGTACAATTCCTTAGCTTTTTTGTTTAAGACTGGTGGTGTTCTACCAATTGAGCCACAGATCTACTTTTGGTTGTTAGTTGGAGTCTCTTGGACTTTCCTTCTTGGACTGAACCAGGAACCACAGTCCTAAGATCTCAGCTTCCAGAGCAGCTAGGATTATAGGGATGAGCCAGTGGCAAAGGATGGACTCCCTTTAAATTAAATGGACAGAGGGATGTTTGGCTAGTGGCTTAAACATTGCCTTGGACATGCATGGAGGAGAGGTTTCTGGAAAATGGCATTCAGGGTGGTGAATAGATCAGATGTCTCCCTCCCCGCACTGAGTTTCTTCCAGTCTGTCCTGGGGCTGGGTAGAACCAAAAGGTGGAGGAGGGCTGACCTTGAACTTGGCCTCACTGCATGAGCAGAAATCAGTCATAAGAGCCAACCCTATAATATACGTTCTGTATATCTCCTGCAACCACAGCTGCAATCCGGCTACTCAGGGGGTAGAGAGGGGGAGGACCATAGTTCAAGGCGAGCTGAGGCAAAAAGGTAGCAAGGTCCCAGGGCCATAAAATGAGTGTGGCAACCCACACCTGTCATCCCAGCTACTGGGGAGAAGGCTATGGGTCTGAGGGCAGCCAGGGCAAAAACATTGGTTTCTATCTGAGAAGACAAACAAGCAAATCCAAACCCACGATAGGAAAATGGTGGGGGAAGTGGATCGCATGGCAGAGCACGCCAGCCCAGCCTTGAGGCCCTGAGTTCAAACCTCAGTACGCCCTGCTCCTTGCAAAAGGAAAGCAGACACGACTGGAAACGGTTTAGGGTTGCTTCGCTGGGTTGTGGAGCCAATTCCTGTTGACTGCTGTTGATTTGTGTCTTGAATAGCTCCCCTGGAAGCCTGTGAATTAAATCAAGGTGAGACAGAGGAATGGAAGACAAGTCAGTATTATTTATATGGGCAGGGACAGATGTCCCAGGAGAAATGGGGGACGTGGCTGGGCCCCAGTGGCTTGGATGGGTCATGCCAGCTACTCAGGAAGCGGCTATACCATGATCTCCGTTAAAGACCAGCCACGGGCAGGGGAGTTTGTGACTCTTACCACCAATTAACCAGGTGCAGAGGGGGTGGTAGAATGCCAGCCTGGAGTGGATAGGCCAAGGGGTAGCTCCCAGGGCAGCACTGGCGCACGTGCACAGACAGACACACAGACTGACAGACACACAGACAGACACACAGACTGACAGACACACAGACTGACAGACACACAGACAGACACACAGACTGACAGACACACAGACTGACACAGACAGACAGATAGACACACACACACACACACACACACACACACACACACACACACACACACACACACACACACACACACACACACACACACCCCTTCCCCCGGTCCTTGCTGCCCCGGCAGGCAGACACAGCCGTGACAGTGCCGTCCTTTTCCTGGGTGCGGCCCCGCCTCCCTGGGGTCCGAGGAGACAGCTGGCCGTCCCCGGATTCCCGTGGCGGGTGGGCCTGGGAGGCTCGCGGGCCCCGGCGCGGGGTGCCCGGAGGTGCCGCAGAGGAGTCCCGGCCGGCGCCGCGCCCGGTTCCTTCCGCGTGGCTCCTCCTCCCCGGGCCGCGGCTCGCGCCCGCCCCCTGCCCGCCCGAGGTGACCCGGGGCCGGAGCTCGGGGGTGTCGCCCGGGGCCCAGGGACGCCGCCTCCGGAGGTTAAAACGTGAGCCCGGGAGGGTTGGGACTGGGGCGCCGGGCCGAGGCGGGGACGGCGGGGACGGCGAGGCCCGGGCGCCTCTGCAGTGCGGCAGGTGAGGGTCGTCGGCCGGGGTCCGGGCGCGGGGTGCAGGTGCGCGGGGCGCGGGCAGGCGGGCGGGCGCCGC